>NC_092389.1:65468019-65778019 GCF_030028105.1 Mobula birostris | reverse complement strand
GAGGGGTAAGAGAGAGAGAAGGAAGCGAAAGATAGAGGGGGAAGAGAGAGAGCGAGAGAGAGACGAAGGGAGAGGGAGAAGAGAAAGAGAGAGGGAAGAGAGAGAACGAGAGGGGAAGGGAGAGGGGGGAGAGGCAGAGAGGGAAGAGAGAGAGAGGGGGAAGAGAAAGGGAAGAGAAGAGAGAGAGGGATGGGAAGAGAGAGGGAGAGGGGAGAGAGGGAGTGAACAGAGAGAGGGAAAGGGAGAGAGAGAAGGAGGGGAGAGAGAGAGGGAGGAGGAGAGGGGGAGGGGGGGAGAGAGGGAGGTGGGGGGAGGGAGAGAAGGAGGAGAGAGAGAGAGAGAGAGAGAGAGAGAGGAGTGAGAAAGAGAGAGAGAGAGAGAGAGAGAGAGAGGGAGAGGAGAGAGAGGAGTGAGAAAGAGAGAGAGAAAGGGGGGGGGGAGGAGAGAAGCCGATTGACAAACTGATGGATTAGTTTTGATTAGCAGTTGGTATCCTACTCACATCTACGCTTAATCATTCTGAACACTCCCATCATATCTCCTCTCATTATATGTCAACTTAGGCCAAACAGATTTAATTCTCTCAATCTTTCTGCATAGCTCACACCCTGCAGTCCTGCAATGAGGGTCGTCACCCTTCCCTGCTCTCTTTCCAGTGCCTTCACATCCCTTACAAAATATAGAGATCAGAATTGTACACATTCTCAAGGCGTGGCCTCACAAATGCATGAAACAGCTTAAGGAGACGTTCCTAGCTCTGTACTCCTCTGAGCGCATTATATAGCCCGACATTATATCAGCCTTCCGAATTGCTTCAGTGCATTGCCTAGATGTTGATAGTGATGTATTCCAGGAGACTCAAATCCTTCCCATGCAATGCACTCTCTTATTGAAGACCCCCATTGTATCTTTATATCTAATACCTCTACTTCCTATATGTAATAATTTACATTTTCTTACATTAAATTTCACCCGTCATTTATCTGTCCACATCAGGATTTTGTTTAGATCTACCTGCATCGATTCTGCTGCTTGAATATTATTAGCCCATCTCTGTAATTTTGCGTCAGCTGCAAACGTAACGAGTTTATTAGTTCTGTGCTTATCCAAAACTGATTCCTGCGGAACCCCACTTTTAACATCCTCCGGGAGTGAAAATGATCCTCTCTCCATAACTCTTTCCTTTCTGTTTTTAAGCCAATTCTGCACACATTGACATCCATACCCTGAATCGCTACCTCCTGTAATTTGAATATTAACCGCTTCTCGGGTACCTTTCCAAAATCCTTCTGAAGCCCAAGTAAATGATATCACTTCTTTAATGTTATCACAAATTTTAGTTCCCTCTTCATAGACCTGCAACATAGTAGTCAAACCTGATTTCCCCTTTCTGACCCCACGCTGCCTTTCTGCTAACAGAAGACCATAAAAATATAAGACATAGGATCGGAACTAGGCCATTTGGCCCATCGAGTCTGCTCCAACATTCAGTGCTGACTCATCCTTTCTTTTGCCTGCTCAAATCCTTTTCCAGGTCGTTTCCCCCTCAGCTTTGATGCCATGTCCAATCAAGAACCTATCAATCTCTACCTTAGATACACCCAGCGACCTGGCCCCCACAGCTGCACGTGGAAAACATTCCACAAATTCACCACCCTCTGGCTAAGGAAATATCTCCACATCTCTGTTTTGCATTGACACCCCTCTATCCTGAGTCTGTGCCCTCTTGTCTAGGACTCTCCCACCATGGGAAACATCCTTTCCACGTCCACTCTGTCTCTGCCTTTCAACACTCGAAAGGTTTCAATGAGAACGTCTCTCTCCTTCTGAATTCCAGTGAGCACAGACCCAGAGTCATCAAGTGTTCTTCGTATGATAACCCTTTCATTCCTGGAATCATCCTTGTGAACTTCCTCTGAATCCTTTCCAATGTCAGCACATCGTTTCTGAGACGAGGAGCACAAAACTGTACACAATACTCAAGGTGAGGTCTCAGCATCACATCCCTGCTCTAGTATTCTCGACCTCTGAAATGAATGCTCACATTGCATTTGTCTTCCTCACGACCAACTCAATCTCCAAATTAACACTTAGGGTGTTGCGCACAATGACTCCAAAGTCCCTTTGCTTCTCAGATTTTTAAATTTTCTCCCCTTTTCGAAAATAGTCTGCACATTTATCACCACCACCAAAATGCATGACAGTGCATTTTCCAACATTATATTTAATTTGCCACTTCCTTGCCCTTTCTGCTAATCTAAGCGCTTCTGCATCCTGCCTGTTTCTTCAACACTATCTGTCCCTCCAACGATTCAAATCATCTGCAAACGTGGCAACCGATCCATCTATTTCATCATCTAAACCATTTACATACAGCAAAAGGTGGTGGTCCCAACACCAATCCCTGGGGAACACCACTAGTCACTGGCAGTCATCCGGAAAGGGTTTCTTTTACTCCCACTTGCTGCATCCTTGTTCTTATCAGATGCTTTTCCAACTCGGTCTTCATTAATGTTACCCTTATCTTACCCACGATGCACGTTAAGCTTACTGGTAAGTAGTTAAAAGGGTCAGTGCTGTCACCCCTCTTAGATACCAGGAAAATTTTCGGCCATTTCAAGTCCTTAAAGACCTCATCAATCTTCACAGAGTTTTGAAAAAAATCTTATTTTGTGTTTGTATTTTTAATTATAGACTTCTTTAAGTATCCTTGGATATATGTTGTCCGACACTGAGATTTATTCACTTCCAACCTTTTCAGCTGAAGCAGGACCTTACTTACTAAGATCTCTGAATCAGCTTAAGCAATTTTATTTTTAACATCTTTGCAGGTGAACACTTTAGAAAAATAAGAGGTAAGAGTATCCGTTATGTCCTTCTCTGCATAACTTAACACTCCACTGTTATTTCTAATACACTTAAATTTCTATTTAGCATTTCTTTCATGACTGAAGTATTGACAGAATCTCTTGGG
Organism: Mobula birostris; assembly: GCF_030028105.1. Taxonomy (NCBI): domain Eukaryota; kingdom Metazoa; phylum Chordata; class Chondrichthyes; order Myliobatiformes; family Myliobatidae; genus Mobula; species Mobula birostris. Next base: position 65,775,045 of record NC_092389.1, on the reverse strand, counting down.
GTCATTCTTGATGTTATCAGCAATCTCCTTCTCAACCTGCCTTTGGCAATCAGAATTTCCCACTTGACTATACCTCTCATATTTTCATATCCCCTATGGTTAAAATGTATTACTATTTTTCTGTACTCCTTACTTAGTTGTCTTTTCTTCAATATTTTTATAAATCTTTGCTCGTCCATTTAGTTGATCCATTGCTCTATTTTTGCATCTCCTGACCTTGGGTATGAACATTTCCTGCAATACATGTATTACCTATTTAAATCGATGCCTTTGTTCCTCAACTGACACATTGTCCAGCCTCTTTCCTTCTGTCACCCATGTACACATCTGACTGTATTTTGTGGCCAATGAACACACCATCCAACTTGCCTTTGGTCACTGAAAGGAAACCGGTGCAGTCAGAAATAAGGAATAATTCCAGTTCCACCCAGAGCTCCTCCACAGACCCAGGACAGAACACAATGGTAGTACGGCAATTTGTGGGTGTGATCACGTTTCCAGTGAAATATTCCCACCCAGCCACAATCTAACAACTCCACTAGTCCTGGGATCGATCAGAGTTGCTCCCAGAATCAGGCATTTGGCTCTTGCTGCTCCTCATCCTTGACCAAACTTGGACTGTCTCTCTGCAAGGACATACCTGTCATGGATATGGCCCTGAACCTATCCACGATAACTCCCCTGTCTCATATCGCCTCTTTCCTCCTGTCTCCCATGTACACTAAGAAATATCTAACGTCCAGCGAATGCACCATCCAGCTCGCATTTGGTCTCTGGAAGGAAACCGGTATGGCCGCATTCTATTCGACAGTCAGCCTGGGTCCACAAACTCTTTTGATAACTTTTGCCTGTACCTGATTCTATGATTTTTTAAAGTTCAAAATGAGATGAAGAAACCCTAGTGGTTCCCCTGTGGCAGGGAAGGGTAAAGTCAGGCAGTGCATGAGTTGCAGAGGACTTGATAATTAGGGGTACAAACAGGAGATATTGTGGCCGCAAAAGAGACTCCAGGATGCTGTGTTGCCTCCCGGGTGCCTGGGTCCAGATGTACCAGAGCGGCTGCGGGATATTCTCAAGGGGAAGAGTAAACAGCCAGAGGTCGTGGTGCATATTAGCACCAATGTCATTGTCAAAAAAGTGGAAGAAGTTCTACAGACGGAGTGTATAAAGTTACGATAGAGGATGAAGAGAAGGACCTCCAAGGCAGCAATTTCTGGATTACTCCCGGTGCCATGGGCCTGTGCATGTAGGAACAGGATGATGGCACAAATGAATGAGTGACAGAGGAGATGGTGCAGGGTGCAGGGTTCCAAGCTTGGATCATTTGAACCTTTTTCTGTGCAAGGAGTGACCTTTCGAAAGGGGACCTGTTGTACATGAACTGCAGGGGAAGTAATATGTTGGCCGGGAGGTTTGCTAATGCTACTGAGGAGGGTATAAACTCGTTTTGCAGGGGGCAGGGAATCGGAATACCAGGTCAGTTAAATGAAGGATTAGACACGAAGGTAGACATCGGTAAAAGTATGGACAGGCAAAATCAAATTAAGACCATAATACTATAATACCATAAGACAAAGGGGCAGAAGAAGACCATTCGGCCCATCGAGTCTGCTTCGCCATTTTATCATGAGCTGATCCATTCCCCCATTTATTCCCACTCCCCCGCCTTCTCACCATAACCTTTGATGCCCTGGCTACTCAGATACCCATCAATCTCTGCCTTAAATACACCCAATGACTTGGTCTTCACTACTGCCCGTGGCAACAAATTACATAGATTCACCACCCTCCGGATAAAAAACATTCTTCACATTTCTGTTCTGAATGGGCGCCCTTCAATCCTTAAGTCATGACCTCTCGTACCTGACTCCCCCATCATGGGAAATAATTTTGCCACATCCGCTCTGTCCATGCCTTTCAACATTCGATTTTTTTCTATGATGTCCCCCCTCATTCTTCTAAACTCCAAGGAATACAGTCCAAGAGCGGACAAACGTTCCTCATATGTTAATCGTCTCATTCCCGGAATCATTCCAGTGAAACTTCTCTGTACCCTCTCCAACGTCAGCACATCCATTCTGAAATAAGGAGACCAAAACTTCCCACAGTACTCCAAGTAAGGTTTCACCAGCGCCTTATAGAGCCTCAACATCACATCCCTGCTCCCATACTCTATTCCTCTAGAAATGAATGCCAACATTGCATTCGTCTTCTTCACTACCGACTCAACCTGGAGGTTATCCTTAAGGGTATCCTGTACGAGGACTCCCAAGTCCCGTTGCATCTCAGAACTTGAATTCTTTCCCCATTAAATAATAGTCTGCCCGTTTATTTCTTCTGCCAAAGTGCATAACCGTATCCTTTCCAACATTGTATTTCATTTGCCACTTCTTTGCCCATTCTTCCAATCTATCCAAGTCTCTATGCAGACTCTCCGTTTCCTCAGCACTACCGGCCCCGCCACCTATCTTCGTATCGTCAGCAAACTTAGCCACAAAGCCATCTATTCCACAATCCAAATCGTTGATGTACAATGTAAAAAAGAAGCGGCCCCAACACGGACCCCTGTGGAACACCACTGGTAACCGGCAGCCAACCAGAATAGGATCCCTTTATTCCCACTCTCTGTTTCCTGACAATTAGCCAACGCTCTATCCACGTATGTAACTTTCCCGTAATTCCATGGGCTCTTATCTTGTTAAGTAGCCTCATGTGTGGTACCTTGTCAAAGGCCTTCTGAAAATCCAAATATACAACATCGGCTGCATCTCCCTTGTCTAGTCTACTTGTAATTTCCTCAAAAAATTGTAATAGGTTTGTCAGGCAGGATTTTCCTTTAAGGAATCCATGCTGAGTTCTGCCTATCTTGTCATATGCCTCCAGGTACTCTGCAACCTCATCCTTGACAATCGACCCCAACAACTTCCCAACCACCGATGTAAAGCTAACAGGTCTGTAATTTCCTTTTTGCTTCTGTGCCCTCTTCTTAAATAGCGGCGTGACATTTACAATCTTCCAGTCCTCCGGAATCATGCCAGAATCTATCGACTTTTGAAAGATCATCGCTAATGCCTCCGCAATCTCCACAGCTACTTCCTTCAGAACACGGGAGTGCATTCCATCTGGTCCGGGAGATTTATCTACCTTTAGACTATTCAGCTTCCTGAGTACTTTCTCTGTCATAATTGTGACTGCGCACATTTCTCTTCCCTGCCACCCTTGAGCGTCCAGTATACTGCTGATGTCTTCCTCAGTGAAGACTGATGCAAAATACTCGTTCAGTTCCTCTGCCATCTCCTCATCTCCCATTACAATTCTCCAGCATCATTTTCTATCGGTCCTATATCTACTCTCACCTTTCTTTTACTCTTTATATTCTTGAAAAAGCTTTCAGTATCCCCTTTGATATTATTTGCTAGCTTCCTTTCATAGTTCATCTTTTCTTTCTTAATGACCTTCTTAGTTTCCTTTTGTAAGCTTTAAAATCATCCCAATCGTCCGTCTTCCCACTATTTTTGCTTCCTTGTATGCCCTCTGCTTTGCTTTAACTTTGGTTTTGATTTCTCTTGTCAACCACGGTTGCATCCTTTTTCCATTCGAACATTTCTTCTTTTTTGGAATATACCTGTCTTGCACATTCCTCACTTCTCGCATAAACTCTAGCTACTGCTGCTCTGCCGTCCTTCCCGCCAGTGTCCCTTTCCAGTCAACTTTGACCAGTTCCTCTCTCATGCCACCGTGATTTCCTTTACTCCACTGAAATACCGACACATCAGATTTCGGCTTCTCTTTCTCAAATTTCACAGTGAATTCAATCATGTTATGATCACTGTCTCCTAAGGGTTCCTTCACCTCAGTCTCTCTAATCACCTCCGGTTCATTACACAATACCCAATCCAGTACAGCCGATCCCCTAGTGGGCTCAACAACAAGCTGTTCTAAAAAGCCATCTCGTAGACATTCTATAAATTCTCTCTCTTGACATTCAGTGCCGACCTGACTTTCCCAATCCACTGGAATGTTAAAATCCCCCACAATTATCATAACACTGCCCTTCTGACAAGCGTTTTCTATTTCCTGTTGTAATTTGTAGTCCACATCCCTGCAGCTGTTTGGAGGCCTATAAATAACTGCCATCAGGGTCCTTTTACCCCTGCGATTTCTTAGCTCAACCCATAAAGATTCTGCACCTTCCGATCCTATATCACCTCTTTCTAATGATTTAATATCATTTCTTACCAATAAATCCACGCCTCCCCCTCTACCTACCTTCCTATCCTTCCGATACACCGTGTATCCTTGGTCGTTCGGCTCCCAGAGATATGCATCCTTTAGCCACGTCTCAGTGATGGCCACAATATCATACCTGCCAATCTGTAGCTGTACGACAAGATCATCCACCTTACTCCTTATGCTGCGTGCATTTAAGTATTACACCTTAAGACCAGTATTTGGTACTTTTCGCTTTGATTTCACTGCAACTACTCCCAATAGCTACATATTTGCCCTATCATCTGCCTGTCTTTCCTGACATCTTTACTGTTCACTGTCTTAGATTTATTTATGTTTGCCCCTTCCTCCGCTCTATCATTCCGGTTTCCATCCCCCTGCCACATTAGTTTAAACCCTCCCTAACAGCTCTATTAAACCTTCCCGGCAAGATATTGGTCGGCTTCGGGTTCAGGTGTAACTTGTCCATTTTGAACAGGTCACACTTCCTCCAGAAGAGATCCCAATGATCCAAGAATCTGAAGCTCTGCCCCCTGCACCAGTCCCTCAGCCACGCATTCATCTGCCTGATCCGACTACTCTTGCCCTCGCTAGCACGTGGCACAGGTAGCAATCCCGAGATTAGTACCCTGGGAGGTCCTGTTTCTCAGTTTCCTTCCTAGCTCCTGGAAATCTCTCTTCAGGACCTCCTCCTTTGTCCTATCTATGTCATTGTTACCAACATGTACCAAGACAACTGGCTGCTCACCCTCCCCCTTTAGAATATTCAGGACCCGATCCGAGACATCCCGTAACCTGGAACCTGGGAGGCAACACACCATGCGGGTATCTCTATCAGGCTCATAAAATCTTCTGTCTGTTCCCCTGACTATGGAATCCCCTATGACTACTGCATTCCTCTTCTCTCTCCTTCCCTCCTGCACAACAGCACCAGGCTCAGTGCCATATGAGTCTTTATTCTCCAGGTGTTGTAAGGAGGAATTTAGGGCCAGACAGATAGCATCTGCCGTTGACCTGTTGCTCTGGCAGGCGAATTGCAAAGTATCGACGTTGACCGGTAGGCTGTGGTTGATGTGTGCCATAACCAATGGCTCGAAGTGCTTCATAGCAATTGATGTCAGAGACACATGTTGATAGTCATTCAGGCATGCCACCTTGCTCTTCTTCGGCACAGGGATTATCGTTGCCTTCTTATAACACGAGGGGATCTTAGACTGAAGCAGGGAGCAGTTGAAGATGTCAGCAAACACTCCAGCTAACTCGATTGCACAGGCCCGGAGAACCCGTCCCGGGACGCAATCTGGGCCTTTCGCCTTCCTTGGATTTATCTTCAGGAAGGCCCTTCTAACGTCCTCCTCGGTGACGATGAATCTCGATGCCACCAGGTCCGGTTCATCCGGAGGGAGCGGGACGCTTCTCTTCTGTTCAAATCTTGCGTAGAATACGTTAAGTTCGTCAGGAAGAGAAGCGCAACAGTTATTGATATTTCCATCCTTTTCCTTGCGCCCAGTGATCTCATTTAGACCCTGCCAGAGTCTACTGGCATCCCTCTGGTTAGCCTGGGCTTTCAACTTGGCTCGATATTGCCTCTTGGCGCCCTTAATGGCTTTGAGGTGACCACGCCTGGATTTCGTGTAGCGACTAGTATCCCCGGACCTAAAAGCCGCAGCGCTAGGCTTCAAAGGGGACTGAACCTCATAATTCATCCAAAGTTTCCGGTTGGGGAATACTCAGATCGTCTTGCGATACACTCAGTCCTCTGTGCAGTTCCAGATAAAGTCCGTGACAGCTGAGGCATACTCATCGAGGTTAGCTGCCGAGTCCTTGAATTCTAACTAGTTCACCGATTGAAAGTAGTCACGGGGGGCCTCATCCATTTCCTCTCTCCAAGGCGACACCACTTTTGCCACAGTGACCTCCCGCTTCAGTTTCTGTTTTTACGTCGGGAGGAGAAATCCGGCCTGATGGTCCGATTTTTCGAAGTGAGGTCGTGGGACGGAACGGTAGGCGTCCTTGACTGCTGTGTGGCAGTGGTCAAGTATATTCGGGCCTCTAGTAGGGCAGGAGACATGTTGGTATAACTTTGGCAGCGCCTTTCTGAGGTTGGCTTGGTTAAAGTCCCCGGCTGTAACGAGCAAAGCCTCCGGATACCTGGTCTCAACTTCACTGATGTCGGCATACAGTGTGTTCCGAGCACACTCCACGTCCGTCTTGGGGCGGCGGGGTCGAGGGTGGGTGGATGTAGACCGCTGTCAAGTATGATCGAGGTGAATTCCTGTGGCAGTTGGTAGGGACGACACTTCACCGACAGATGTTCCAGGTCTGGGCTGCAAGAGCTTGTCAGTGCCACTGTGTCCAAGCACCACGCAGTGTTGATCAGTAGGCAGACACCACCTCCCCTCGTCTTGCCCGAAGATGCCGTGCGGTCCATCCGATGGATTGAAAATCCCTCCGGTTGGATGGCACAGTCGGGGGTGGCAGGGGAGAGCCAGGTCTCGGTGAAACAGAATACACAGCAGTTCTGCATCTCCCTGCAGTAGGTGAGTCTCCCTTTAAGATCATCCACCTTGTTCTCTATGGCTTGCACATTAGCTAGTAGGATGGTGGGCATAGGGACCCCGAAGCCTCTCAGCTTCAATCTGACCAGCAGCCCTGCTCTTCTCCCACGCTTCCTCGGTAACTAGTGCATCTTTCCAGGTTTCCATCGATGCAGTGTGTTGTTAGCAGCTCTTTGACGTTGGTGGACGTGTCCCGCGGGGATCAATCGGTGGGTTGCGTCGTCGGGCGCTCCGTTTGGGCCGAGTGACAGGGGAGGCACCGCTGCCACCTCCAGCTGCCGAGGGCCGGGGTTGTCGATCAGGTCGGGCCCCGAAGCCGACACTTAATCCCGGAGGACCGGGCTGCCGGCTGAATCGGGCTCCGGAGCCGACACTCAGCCCCAGAGGGCCGGGCTGCCGGCTGAAACAAGTCCGTGAGCTGAGTCACAGATGCGGAGGCCTCCGCTCCAGCCAAGCCTTGGGCTCGATTTCCGAGGTCGGCGGCGTTGGCCTCACTTCCGGCAGCTATGGATGGGCACCAACGGGGCTCTACGGTGGTCGGAGTGGGAAAATATCTGGGACACTTGAGGTCTCCGACGTCACTTCTGTGTGATCGTCTGCTCCGGAGAGGTGCTGCTTGGAATGGACCGCGTCTCCAAGCTCTCCGGCACAGTAGCGGGCAGCGGGTCTCCGGGAACGTGGTGGGCCTCGGACCAGACCTCGCTGGTCGGGTCCAGTTGCGGACCGGAGTTGAAGAAGCAATTCTGGCGCGTCGGTGATCTCCAGCTGGGTAGCTTCGTCAGGGTGTTGCTGGTATTACTAGATGTAGCAGATTGGAGGTTCAGAAGGTTTTCTCGGGTATAGGATAGTGTGGAGGGCAGTTTGCTCGGGAGAGCATCTGCAGAGTCGCCAGATACAGGGGCCATTACGTTTATATTCGCTCATTTTGTAATTTTCTGCCTTCTCGATGAATACCAAGTATAGTAGTGTTTCATTCGTTGTGTTATTCTTATTATTCTATGGATGTGTTGAACATGCCCATCAGAAAGTGAATCTCAGAGTTGTAAATGGTGACATGTATGTACTTTGATAATAAAATTAACTGTGTTCTTTTTAACTTTAGACTTTTCACCGATCTTCTTATCGTCTGCAAACGTGGTCCCAAAGCCGATTCTTTCATCCAAATCACAGTAAATCCCTCTTCCCCAGTCAGTAGAGCTACATGAAAGATTGTCACGGGTAAAGCCCTTTCTCCCAGTCAGCACATCTACATGAAACATTGTCATGGGTAAAGCCCTCTCCCCAGTCAGCACATCTACATGAAACATTGTCACCGATAAAGCCCTCTCCCACAGTCAGCACATCTACATGAAACATTGTCACGGAAAGCAGTTTCTATCTGGGACACCCACCACCCTGGTCATTCTCACTTTGCCCTGCTGACATCCGGAAGAAGGTACAGGAGCTTCTGAACTCACACCTCCATTTCAGGAATAGATTTTACAGCTTGTTGGAAAACACTGTTTGTTGTTAAATAGTATTTTTGTAAGACTTGTGCTATTTAAGAAGGTCCTGCACTTTTCAGTATGTGGTAGTTCATCCCCACCCACTGGCAGAAAGCAGTAGAGCAGTTTGTAGTCCGCAGTGAACTATAGATGTGATTAATTCTGAATGTCATTCCTGATCCCGGAAGAACGGTAGGGTTCAGAAAATAAACAGATCCAACATCCTGACCCATCAATCTCTGAACCAAAGGGGAAAACTTCACTCTGCTTCACTCGCCCCATCATTGAATGTTTCGCACAACCAATGGAATCACTCTCAGGGACTCTTCATTGCATGTTCTCGATATTTACGGCTTATTTATTATCATTATTATTATTATTTACGTTTGAATTTGCTCATTTTGTTGTTTTCTAGATGAATACCCAAGTAGGGTAGTGTTTCATTGATTGTGTTATGCTTATTGATCGAAGGATTTGTTGAGCATGCCCATCAGAAAATGAATCTCAGAGTTGTATATGGTGACATGTATGTACTTTGACAATAAAATTAACTTTGTAATTTTCAAGTTTAGACTTTTCACCTACCTTCTTATCGTCTGCAAACGTGGCCCCGAAGCTGATTCTTTCATCCAAATCAGTAATATATAATGTGAAAAGAAGCGCTCCCAACAGCGACCCCTGCAGCACACCACTAGTCACTGCAGACAACCAAGTAAGGCTTCCTCTATGCCAATTCTTTGCCTTCTACCATTCAGCCAATCTCCAATCTTTTCTGGTACCTTTCCTGTGTTACCATGGACTCTTATTTTAAATAGCCTCACGTATGGCACCTTGCCAAAATCCAAATGCACAACATGCACTGACTCTCCTTTGTCAATCCTACCTGTTATTCCCTGAACGATTTCATTTGGCAATGGTGCTGATGAAGCTCAGCCACGACTTACTGGCGGCCAATAAAACGACGACTGCAACTAAATGCTTTATTAATAATAATTTTACTTGTAGAATTTATGGTTATTCATCACCGCAAACAACGGAGAGGTGAGTGAAAGTGAAGATGAGTTGAGGATTGAAGCATACGAGTGAGAAGTGATATCTCGGCGAGGTTGAGGAACATGAAGCAAGTCAGAGCAGAGCAGAGCTAGAGAGGCCCAGCCACCTAAACCACGAGCGAGCTTTGGTCACTCTAAGCACCCGGCCGATATGGAAAGCTCGGTTACGGGCTGAAACGTGACGGCGAGATTTAGACCCAGAGCGGTAGTGCCAGGGTTCAGGAGCAAGGAACGAACTGAAGTTTGGACGATTTAACTGCCAGTCCAGATGGACTGAAAACACGAGGTGTTGAAACCAGAGATGCGGGTCAGGCTAGTTCTACAAGCTGCTCTGCGATGTTTAATCGCCTCTGTGGTGAAATGAGAACGAGGCTGTGGCCTATTCCGGCTACTCCAGAGTTCGTGTCTGTGGACTCACTTTCGTTCTGAATTGTATTTTCTCACTTTTATTGTTTTCATGAGCTGTTTTTATTTTCTCTCGCTACCTTCGTTGGTTCACTGATTTCTTAAGTTTTTGGGTTTCTTGGGTTTGCAGGAAGATGAATCTCAGGGTTGTATTATCGACACACACTTTGATAATAAATGCACTTTGAACTTCGGCCAGGAAAGATTCCCCGTTTCGAAATCCCTGCTGACTGACCTATTTGCTCATGCGCCTCTAAGTACCCCGAAATCTCATCCTGAATAATAGAAATCAGTCCCTTTCCAACCGCTAGTCAGGCTAACTGTCATATAATTTCTTTTCTTCTGCCTCCCTCCCTTCTGAAAGTGTGCAGTTTGCAATTTTGCAGTTCTCAGGATGCATTCCAGAATATTCTGAATTTTAAAGGATCAATGTTTCCACGATCTCTTCCGATACCTCAATCAGAGCCATAGGATGCCGTCCATCTGGTCCACGTGATCTATCCACGTTTTTATCAGGATTATGTTGGCTATATGTGTGGCGAGTGGCCAAGTGGTTAGGGCGTTGAGCTCATGACCTGAAGGTCGTGGGTTGGAGTCTCGGACAAAGCATCATATTGTGTTTTTGAACAAGGCACAAAACCACACGCTGTTCCAGTCCACCCAGCTGAAAATAGGTACCGGCAAATGCTTGGGGTTAACGTCGCGATAGATTGGCGCCCTATCCGGGGACGGGGGAGTCTCGCACTCTCAGTCGCTTCACGCCTCAGGAACCGGCATAAGCACCAGCCTGATGGGCCACAAAGGCTCGGGCCAGATTTTGACTCTTTAATCTGAGCTATGCTGGGCACAAATCACACGATTAGTTCTGTCATGTTCTACATCTTTTCGCCTTTTTGGCCACCAACACAGATTCTTCAACTGTTGCATAATTCTATGTGTGCCCAAAAGTGTCCTGCTGCCAATACATCATCTGGTTTCTTTCACTTTCTGGCAGCATTAATCTACCATTATTAAGTACAATCTATTCCGTATCCGTATTCCAGAATATTTCTGAAAGTTTGCAGAATTCTGTCCTCTCTGTACCTTCGCTAACTGCTGGTCCTGTTGCTGTACCGTGACTTTCTGTTTGCTGGTTTCAGTGCCGTGATTCCCTCTATATCTGGGTTCCTTTCCCACATCTTGCTCTCAGTTTGGCAAACCCATCAGCCTTCCTGTTCCCTGACGAGAATGACTTCAAGTGAGCTTCACCTTTCTTACTCCATCAGTTTTTCCTCTTGTCATCTCAAATAAATTCTTCAACAAGTGTTCTGCTGGTAATTGTGTACGATCTGCTCAGACATAATCTCTCGCTTCCCATTACGATAACTATTCAGTCAAACTGTTACAAACACACACACTATCTGAGTTTGTGATTGCTCCTGAAGGATATCTGTCTGGATTGCTGAGCAGCAAACTCTGCCGCTTGTGCACTCATTGTTGTAGGTAACGTGATCGAAACGCCTTCCATCTCTACACCTTCCTCACCCTGCACATACACACCACTTCCTGTAAGTCTCTCTCCATCCTGAACTGATGATGATCCAGCAACAAATATGCATTACTAAATGACAATAAAAGAGGACTGCGTGTCCTCATAATCTAATCTAATTTAAAATGCCCTTAAATAGGAACTTCCTGGTCGAATGACGTTACTTTCCTCTCCTGATTTTAAGATGGGACTGAGTGGTCCACTCTGTACTTGTACCACTGTCGTCCGACACTCATGAGGTTGACCCGGTAAGTTAAATTGCCTGCGAGAATGTTTGTACTATTAACTCTGTTAACAACGACTTTCCGATCCTGTAATAACAATGTCCACTGGACGAGTCCAGTCTGACTGACTGTGCCATCACTGGTACGACTTTCCAGTATACAGTGGCATGCAAAAGTGTGGTCACCCCTTATCAAAATTTCTGTTACCGTGAACAGGCAAGCGAGTAAAAGATGAACTGATTTCCAAAAGACATAAAGTTAAAGGCGACACATTTCTTTCATATTTTAATCAAAATTACTTTTTCATTTCCATCTTTTACAGTTTCAAAATACTGTAATAGGAGAGGAAAAGGGCCGGAAGCAAATGTTTGGGCACCTTGCATGGTCAGTAGTTAGCAGCACCCCCTTTGGCAAGTATCACAGCTTGCAAACTTTTTTTTTTTGCAGCCAGTTAAATGTCTTTCAATTCTTGTTTGGGAGACTTTCGCTATTTCTTCCTTGCAAAAGACTTCTAGTTCTGTGGGATTCTTGGGCCGTCTTGCTCTTTTGAGGTCTATGCACAGATTTTCGATGATGTTTAGGTCGGGGAACTATGAAGGCCATGGCAAAACAGGGAGGTAGTCACACCTAGGCTGTCGGAAGCAGGTCGTTGGGTGACAGTCAGAGGAGGAAAAGTGAAGGTGAGCAAACAGGTAGTGCAGAGAACCCCTGTAGCCATTCCCCTGAATAATAAGTTTACCGTCCTGATACTGTTGGCGCGGACGACCGACCAGGTGTGAGCCACGGTGGCAGGGCCTCCGGCACTGAGTCTGACCCTGTGGTGCAGAGAGGTGGGACGGAGAAGAGGAGAGCTGTCGTCATTGGAGACTCTATAGTCAGGGGAGCAGACAGGAGATTTTGTGGACGTGAGAAGGACACCCGCATGGTTTGTTGCCTCCCGGGTGACAGGGTCCGGGATGTCTCTGACCTGGTGTATGACATCCTGGTACGAGAGGGAAAGCAACCAGAAGTCGTGATACATGTTGGGACCAATGACATAGGCAGGAAGAGGGATGAGGTCCTGAAGTGCGCGTTTCGGGAACTAGGCAGAAGGCTGAAGAACAGGACCTCAAGGGTGGCGTTCTCGGGATTGCTGTCAGTGCTACGTGACAGTGATGGTAAGAATTGGAGGAGATGGCAGTTGAATGCGTGGCTGAGGAGGTGGCGCAGGGAGCAGGGTTTTAGATTATTAGATCATTGGGATCTCTTCTGGGGAAGGTGGGACCTGTACAGATTGGATGGGTTGCACATGAACTCGAGGGGGAGCAATATCCTTGCAGGTAGATTTGCTAGCATGGTTCGGTAGGGTTTAAACTAATTTGCAAGGGGGGTGGGACCTGGCGTGATAGAGCAGTGAAAGAAGTGCATGGAGTAAAGCCAGATCTAACATATAGAGAAGCTTTGATAAGAGAAGCAGAATAAACGGTGTAAAGACAGTAAGGTAGAAGGGCTGAAGTGTGTGTACCTCAATGCAAGAAGCATCAGGAACAAAGGTGATGAACTGAGAGCTTGGATACATACATGGAATTATGATGCAGTGTCCATTACAGAGACTTGACTGGCACCAGGGTAGGAATGGATTCTCAATATTCCTGGATTTCAGTGCTTCAAAAGGGATAGAGAGGGCGGAAAAGGGGTTGGGGGTGGCATTACTGGTCGGGGATACTATTACAGCTACAGAAAGGCTGGGTAATGTAGCAGAATCCTCTTTTGAGTCAATATGGGTGGAAGTCAGGAACAGGAAGGGAGCAGTTACTCTGTTGGGGATATTCAATAGGCCCCTGGTAGTAGCAGAGATACAGAGGAGCAGATTGGGAGGCAGATTTTGGAAAGGTGCAAAAATAACAGGGTTGTTATCATGGGTGACTTTAACTTCCCTAATGTTGATTGGCACCTGATTAGTTCCAAGGGTTTAGATGGGGCTGAGTTTGTTAAGTGTGTCCAGGACGGATTGCTGTCACAGTATGTGGACAGGCCGACAAGGAGGAATGCCATACTAGATCTAGGACTAGGTAATGAACCGGGTCAGTTCACAGATCTCTCAGTGGGTGAGCATCTGGGGGACAGTGGCAACCACTCCCTGGTCTTTAGCATTATCATGGAAAAGGATAGAATCAGAGAGGACAGGAAACTTTTTAATTGGGGAAGGGCGAATTATGAGGCCATAAGGCTAGAACTTGCGGGTGTGAATTGGGATGATGTTTTTGCAGGGAAGTATGCTATGGAGATGTTGATGTTTAGAGATCTCTTGCAGGAGGTTAGGGATAATTTTTTCCTGTGAGGAAGATAAAGAATGGTAGGGTGAAGGAGCCATGGGTGACAAGTGAGGTGGAAAATCTAGTCAGGTGGAAGAAGGCAGCATACATGAGGTTTAGGAAGCAAGGATCAGATGGGTCTATTGAGGAATATAGGGATGCAAGAAAGGAGCTTAAGAAGGGGCTGAGAAGAGCAAGAAGGGGGCATGAGAAGGCTTTGGCGAGTAGGGTAAAGGAAAACCTGAAGGCATTCTTCCAATTATGTGAAGAACAAAAGGATGACAGGAGTGAAGGTAGGACCGATTAGAGATAAAGGTGGGAAGATGTGCGTGGAGGCTGTGGAAGTGAGGGTCGTCCTCAATGAATACTTCTCTTCAGTATTCACCAATGAGAGGGAACTTGACGATGGTGAGGACAATATGAGTGAGGTTGATGTTCTGGAGCATGTATATATTAAGGGACAGGAGGTGTTGGAGATGTTAAAATACATTAGGACGGATAAGTCCCCGGGGCATGACGGAATATTCCCCAGGCTGCTCCATGAGGCGAGGGAAGAGATTGCTGAGCCTCTGGCTAGGATCTTTATGTTCTCGTTGTCCAGGGAATGGTATCGGAGGATTGGAGGGAGGAGAATGTTGTTCCCTTGTTCAGAAAAGGTAGTAGGGATAGTCCGGTTAATTATAAACCAGTGAGCCTTACGTCCATGGTGGGAAAGCCGTTGGAAAAGATTCTTAGAGATAGGATCTATGGGCATTTAGAAAATCATGGTCTGATCAGGGACAGTAGGCATGTCTTTGTCAAGGACAGATAGTGTCTAACAAGCCTGATAGATTTTTTTGAGGAGGTGACCAGGCATATAGTTGAGGGTAGTGCAGTGGATGTGATCTATATGGATTTTAGTAAGGCATTTGACAAGGTTCCACACGGTAGGCTTATTCAGAAAGTCAGAAGGCATGGGATCCAGTGACGTTTATCCAGGTGGATCCAGAATTGGCTTGCCTGAAGAAGGCAGAGGGTCGTGGTGGCGGGAGTACATTCAGATTGGAGGATTGTGACTAGTGGTGTCCCACAAGGATTTGTTCTGAGACCTCTATTTTTCGTGATTTTCATTAACGATCTGGATGTGGGGTTAGAAGGGTGGGTTGGCAAGTTTGCAGACGACACAAAGTTTGGTGGTGTTGTAGATAGTGTAGAGGATTGTCGAAGATTGAAGACAGACATTGATAGGATGCAGAATTGTGTTGAGAACTGGCAGAGTTCAACCTGGAGAAGTGTGAGGTGGTACACTTTGGAAAGACAAACTCAAAAGCAGAGTACAAAGTAAATGGCAGGGTACTCGGTAGTGTGGAGGAGCAGAGAGTTCGGGGGGTACATGTCCACAGATCACTGAATGTTGCCTCAGAGGTAGATAGGGTAGTTAAGAAAGCTTATGGACTATTAGCTTTCATAAGTCGAGGGATAGAGTTTAAGAGTCACGATGTAATGATGCAGCTCTATAAAACTCTGGTTAGGCCACACTTGGAGTACCGTGTCCAGTTCTGGTCACCTCACTATAGGACGGATGTGAAGCATTGGAAAGGTTACAGAGGAGATTTACCAGGACGCTGCCTTGTTTAGAGGGTATGGATTATGATCAGAGATTAAGGGAGCTAGGGCTATACTGTTTGGAGAGAAGGACGATGAGAGGAGACATGATAGAGGTGTACAAGATAATAAGAGGAATATATAGAGTGGATAGCCAGCGCCTCTTCCCCAGGGCACTACTGCTCAATACAAGAGGAGATGGCTTTAAGGTAAGGGCTGGGAAGTTCAAGGGGGATACTAGAGGAAGGTGTTTTACTCAGAGAGTGGTTGGTGTGTGGAATGCACTGCCTGAGTCAGTGGTGGAAGCAGATACACTCGTGAAGTTTATGAGACTACTAGACAGGTATATGAAAGAATTTAAGGTGGGGGGTTATATGGGAAGCAGGGTTTGAGGGTCGGCACAAAATTGTGGGCCGCTGGCCTGTAATATGCTGTACTATTCTATGTTCTATGTTTAAAACCTTCAGCTTGCGCCTCTTGAGGTAGTCCTTTGTGGATTCTGAGGTGTGTTTTTGGATCAATATCCTGTTGTAGAAGCCATTGTCTTTTCGTCTTCATTTTTTTTTTACAGACAATGTGATGTTTGCTTCCAGAATTTGCTGGTATTTAAATGAATTCATTCTTCCTTCTGCCAGTGAAATGTTCCCCGTGCCACTGGCTGTAACTGAAGCCCAAAGCATGATCGATCCACCCCCGTTCTATTTTAACTTCATTAGTTTGGAAACAAGTCCTGTGGACTGATTAAGTTAAAATATAACTTTTTGGCCGAGATGAGCAGAAGTATGTTTGGAGAAAAAAGGGTGCAGAATTTCATGAAAAGAACACCTCTCCAACTGTTAAGCACGGGGGTGGATACAACATACCTCAGGAGGCGTAAGCTGTAGGTTTTGCCATAGCCCCCACAGTCCCCCGACCTGAACATCATCGAGAATCTGTGAATAGACATCAAAAATGCAGTGCATGCAAGGCGCCCCAAGAATCTCACAGAACTAGAAGCCCTTTGCAAGGAAGAATGTGTGAAAATCCCCAACAAGAATTGAAGGTGTCTTATCTGGCTACAAAACAATATTTACAAGTTGTGATACTTGCCAAAGGGGATGTTGCTAAGTACTGCCAAGCACGGTGCCCAAACTTTTGTTTCGATCCTTTCTCCTGTTTCATGTTATTTTGAAACTGCAGAAGATGGAAAGAAAAATAAAAAACATCTTGCTTGAAATGTTAAAGGAATGTGTCTTCTTTAACTTCATGCCTTTTGGAAATCAGGTCATCTTTTACTCGCTTAGCTATTCACAGTAACAGAAATTTTGCCCAGGGGTGCCCAAGCCTTTGTATGCCACTGTACAGGGAGGTAGTCACCCTCTGCCTACGTGAGACAGAAATAAGGGTGAACGTCAGGGGAGGGAAGTGATAACGTTGGACAGTGGAGAGCAAGCTTGTAGCCGTACCGTTTGCAGTAAGTACTCCATTTTTTGAGTACTTTTTTGGGGGAGGGTGGACGAATACCAGGGGAAAGCAACAGTTGCCGTGCCTCTGCAACTGAATCGGATGACAGCAATTGTAAGGGTCTCTATCGTTGTGACAGATAGGTGATTCTGTGGACACGGAAAAGAAACAGAAATTCCGTTGCTTCCCGGGTGCCGGCGTCCAATATGTTTCTGAACGCGTCCACAATATCCTGAAAAGGGAGGGTGTGCACCCAGAAGTCATTGCACATATAGGTGCCAAGGACATAGGTAGAAAAGGGAGGAGGTCCTGAAAACAGAATACAGTTAGTTAGGAAGGCAGATGAGGAGCAGGATTGTTGTCTTCGCACACGACAATGAGCAGAGGAATAGAATAAAGTGGCAGATAAATGCCTGGCTGAAGAATTGGAGCAGAGGGCAGACATTCAGATTTCGGGATAATTGGGGCGTCTTCTGGGGCAGGCGTGATCTGCACAAAAGTGACGGGTTTCACTTGAAACAGACGGTGACCAATATTCTTGCGGGCAGGTTTTACCAGTGTCAAGCATATAAGCTTGTATGAAAGCAAACGCAGTCTTCAGTTCAATCCTTGCGGTTTAAAAACATTATGGGTGTGATTTTAAGTTGATTCACAGTATTGAGCTTCAAAAGGCATGCAAAATCGGTAATGTCACAGTTGTATTTGGGTCCAATATTCAAATCGATTGGGAAAATCAGGTTTGTGTCAGATCTCAAGACAGGGGTTTATTGGAATGCCTACGAGATGGCTCTTTGTAGCAGTTTCTGCTTGAGCATATTCAGGAGAATTCTATCTTAGATTGGGTGTTTGTGTATCTTATAGGCAGCTGAATGTAAAGGTGTCATAAGGGCTTGGCTCGGGACGAACCCAAGTGCAACACACAGACACTGAAGTACTGGGGACAGGACTAGGATACAGGCTGATGGCAAGGTCATGGACACGAAAACCGGGAACCCGGAACAGGACTGGACAAAAGAGCTAGGAGCCCGGGCTTGGACTCCGAGCCAGAGACTGGACAAGGAACTAGTACCTAGATCTTGCCTCTGGCTCGGACCCCTGAACTGGGCAAGAACGAGACTTGGCTGGCAGGCAGGACGAGCTGGAGTCTTCAGGCCTGAGGCGAGGCCGGAGACCAGAGACTTGATGCTTGAAGCTTGAGACTTGAGGCGCGAGGCTTGGGGCGAGGCTCGGCTAGAGACTTGAGGCGAGGCTCGGCTGGAGACTGGAGGCGAGACTCGGCTAGAGACTTGAGGCGAGGCTCGGCTAGAGACTGGAGACGAGGCTCGGCTGGAGACTGGAGGCGAGGCGAGGCTGGAGACTGGAGGCGAGGCTCCGCTAGAGACTTGAGGCGAGGCTCGGCTAGAGACTTGAGGCGAGGCTAGAGGCTTGGGGTTTTGAAGCTCCTCCTGAGCAGGGCGCGGATCACCGGGGTAGGCCGCGGATCTCCACTCGACGGAGGCAAGGTACAGGAAGGGACAGAACCCACCGCAGAGTAACGGCAATACAGCCTGGCTTACCCGACGGAGGCACGGGACTGAAAGGGACAGGACCAACCGCAGGGTAACGGCAATACAGCCTGGCTTACCTGATGGAGGCAAGGGGCAGGAAGGGACAAAACCAACCGCGGGGTAACGGCTAGACGGCCTGACTCACCCGGCGGAGGTCAGGGACAGGAATGGAGCTAGGTACAGGGTGGCTCCAACACAAGTCTTCGGGCGAGACGAGGCGAGAGTTACCGGAAAGAGAAGGCAAGGCTTCAGGCAATGCAAGGCAAGACAAGAATGTCAGGCGAGGCGAGAGTTACCGGCAAGACAAGGCAAGGCAAGGCTTCAGACAATGCAAGGCGAGGAAACAGAAGGCAGGGGAAGGGATACAAGGAGTAAGGACAAGAACAACCCAGCAGCCACGCCCTGGTCTCTGGAGGTATTTATGCAGCCAGCCCCAACGAAAATCAGCTGCCTCAATTCGTGCTCAACAGGAACAGAAACAGGGTATACAGGAAAACCTGGAGCAAGGGTCAATGGATCGGACCGTGAACCGGAATGCGGACTTCACGGATCGGACCATGACAAAAGGAACCCTTAGGAGGCGATGAGTCTAATATGATTGAATCCAAACCACAATTTGAGAAGCATAAGTCACATGTATCAGTACCGCAATGGAATAGAGAGATCCTTGCCCAAGTGGATTGGAGTAGGACACTGTATGCGATGACGGCAGAGCAGAGATGGTTGAAGTTTCTGGGAGTAATTCACTAGGCGCTGGATAGATATGATCCATAGAAAGAAGAGGTTTTCTTTCTTCTTTCTTTAGTAATCTGTTTATTGATTTAAAAGGAACATCAACACAAAGAAGAGGAAAATTATCTCAAAAATATACAAATAATAATACAAACAGAGATTGAAATAGACATTATCGAAATGATACATAGTGTTAAGCTAGTATGTAATATATACTAAAAAATCAGCTAATTCTCTTATCAGTTCATGAAGAGGAAAGTAAAAACTTTGAATTTTAAATGAAGGAAAAAACATTACATTATACAAAAAGAAAAGGGAATGGGCAGTCCATTCTGAGGATACGATCAAAAAAAAAAGTAAAGAAAGACTTTCTGATCAAATCTAAAACTTCGGAAAAAAAATACATATTAAGTAGCAAAAGTGAATGGGAAATTGGATGAATAGGAATATTTTAAAATTCAACAAAACTGGACTAAAGAAGCCTTAAAAAAGGAAAAGGTGAAATATGAGGTCCAGATATCCAATAATATAAAGCAGGATACAGGAAGTTTTTCGTTATATAAAAAATACAAAAGCGAGGTGAGAGATGATATTGGGTCATTGTAAAATGATGCTACTGGGGTCGTAATGGGGAACTGAAAAACGGCAGATGAACTTAATGAAATACACACAAAATGTCAAAGGGTGTCGGCTCAGAACATCGAATGTACTCTTTTCCAAAGCTGTTGCCTGGCCTGTTGAGTTCCTCCAGTAGGTGTAGCTTGGATTTCCAGCATCTGCAGGTTTGCTCTTGTTTGTAAAACGAACTTAATGTTTATTTCGAATCGGTCTGGAACGTGGAAGACACCAGTGTGCCACGTGTTCGTGAGTGTCAGGAAGCAGTACACAGTGGCTCTGCTCTTACAAAGGAAAAAGTGCAATGCAAACCCAAAGGTCTTAAAGTGGATAAGTCACCTAGACCAGCTGGACTACAACACAGAGTCCAAGGTGAGTGTACTGAAGAGATTATCGATGCGTTGATCATTATCTTTCAAGAGTTACTTGGTTCTGGCATCGTCCCAACCTCAGTGGTTGGGAAAGTGTTGGAGTCTATTATTAAGGATGAGGCTACGGGGTACTTAGAGCCTAATGATGAAATGAGTCGAGGTCTGCTTGATTTCTGTGGGGAAATCTTGTCTGACAAATCTGTTGGAGATCATCGAGAATTTAACAAGCAGGATGTAGAAAGGAGATGCAGTGAATGACATTTACTTGGATTTTCAGAAGGCATTTGATAAGGTGCCACACATGAAGCTGCTCAACAAGATAACATTCTATGGCGTTGCAGGGCATATGATGGTATGGATGGAGCAATGGCGATGGAGGAGACGGTGAGTAGGAATACAGCGGGCCCTTTCTGGCTACTGCCAGTGACAAGTGGTGTTCCTGAGGGTCGGTATTGGGACTGTTACTTTTCACACTGCTTGTCAATGATTCGGATAATGACATTGGTAGCTTTTTGTCAAGGTTTGCGGTTGATACGCAGAGAGGTGACGGGTATGTACTGCTGAGGGAGCAATGCGACTGCAGCAGCACTTAGACAATTTGGAAGAATTGGCAAAAGAAGAGGCAGATGAATCAGCGTTGGGAAATGTAAGACATCGCATTTTAGTAAAAGTAACAATAACGTGGACTGTTGTATAAATGGTGAGAAGATTCAAACATCAGCGGTGCAGAGGGGAGTCCTCGTGGAAGCCTTCCAGAAGGATAATTTACAGTTTGACTCTGTGGTAAAGAAAAAAAATGCAATGATACCATCCGTTTCAAGGGGAGTAGAATATAAAAACAAGGAAATAATGCTGAGGTTTTATCAGACACTAGTCTGGCCGCCCATAAAGTGTTGTCAGCAGCTTTGGGCTCAAAGTTTCAGAAATGATGTGTTGCAATTGGAGAGAGTCCAGAGGAAGTTCGTGAGGATGATTCCGGGAATTAAGGGGTTAACCTATCAGGAGTGTTTGGCAGCTTTGGGGCTCACTGAGATGGAGAAGAATGCGTTGGGGTCTTATTGAAATCTACCGAATGTTGAAAGGATTAGACAGGGTGAATGAGGAGAAGAGGTTTTCTATGGTGGGGTTACCTTGTCTCTCTATTGTTAGTCCAAATAAGTACCGCGACCCCGGGCTGCTCACCCAGCCCTTTCAGAATGATCTGTACCGTCTCAGTGACATCCTTTTCCCTGGTATGATCAAGGTAACGCGACTTCCTGCAATCTCACTCATTTCCACGCATACCACCACGCCGGCGAAAGTGATTGCTGCATGTCATTCGTAACATTCCATTTCTGTATATCCATGTACCTTCAAACAGCCTCTTTGTAATGAAAATTGTTTTAAAATTCATTCACTGTATGTTTTATTTTTAATTCACTGAAGGGTATTGACTTATGCATTCGCAAACAAAGGAGCCTGCACATGTGCTGAAACAAAACACTGTATTAGAACTCGTACGATTTTAATACATTAAGGGGGAAAAACAAATTTCTCAGATAGTGGCAGTTCAAAATTCAAAATAATGCTTATCATCCACAAAAGAAGCCAATCTCAGTGATGGAGGGGAAACACAGATCCGAGAATATCATACAGCCTCTTCTGTCTCTCTACCTCTACCTCAATATCCATTTAATCTCCATTTCTGTCTCTCTCTACCTCTCTTTATCTATCTCTACTTCTCTCTATCACTCTCTATTTCCATCGCTAACTCTATCTCCCTGTCTCACTCACAATGCCTCAATAGCTTCACTATCTCTCTCTCTCGTTCTATCATTCTCTACCTCTCCTACGCGCCCTCTCTCTGGAGCTCACTCTTGCGTCATCTGCCTCGCGCCATTTCGCTCGCGCGCTCTGCCTCACGCCAACTCCCACGCGCCCTCGTTCTCGCGATGTCTCATTCGCTCCCGCTGCCTCCTGCTCACACTCGCGTTCACCAGCTCTCTATCTCTCACAGAGAAACAAGTGAACGTAACGGTACTTTCTCTTCAAACGTAAAACAGGAAAATACTCTTACAGGAAGATTGTTCAAGGTGGCAGAGAGAAAGAGAACCTACAGGTAAAGAAGGCAGGGAAAACGAGGGTGAAGGAAAAGACGGGTTATGACGGGATCAGGAGTGGCTGACACAGACCAAAGTATACTCCAAAACTCCAGTTTTGTCAGAAATGGGGAGCAGGGGAAACAGGTTCGCCTCAAACTTCAATTTAACACGGCAGGACGAGAGGTGCAAACGGGAGTTCTCTGCGATGGTGAGGCCCATTGATGCCTCTGGGATCAGATGTAAACAACAGTTTTGTAACTCTCAAGGCAATACACACCAAATGGAAACGAGTAAACAGTTGGCAGGTCTTTGATGAAGGGTCTCGGCCCGAAACGTCGACACTTGCTCTTTTCCACAGATACTGCTTGGACTGCTGAGTTCCTCCAGCATTTTGTGTGAGGAAAAGTGTAAACAATCTACGTCTGGGGGCAAGACCCTTCATCAGGACCTGATTTTATGTGTGTTGCTTTCTGTTTCGAGTATCTGTTGCTTTTGTGGTGTTGGTTTTGTTACTCTGTTCATCACATTGTTTCCATTTACCTACAAGTGGGAGGATAGAATAGGGAGAATGAAGGCAGCTGAAGAGTAATACTTTACAGCATCTATTTTCAACGTTTAATGAGTTTCAAAATCCGATTCAATGGGTATTTCACCGCATTCCTTAATTCCTCTCGGAATTTGCTCTGAGTCAGGGCGTAAATACACGTGTTGGTGCAGGAACTGAGAGCCTGCAGCATTCCCGCTGCCTGTTGTGTGATGTAACGGGGATCCGTAGCAGGATAAACAAAACTCCTTGAAATCCGTCTATAGATAGAAACTGCCACCTCTGTTCCCCACAACAGTATGAAACTACCGGTTATGCTGAAGAGCAAAACGATGGATTTGCGTCGGTTCTCCATCTCCCGGTCCTTGTCATTCTCTCCACTCTTTTGTCCCCGGAGCCCCCTGCGGGCTCGACTGGCCGCTAGAATCCGCCTGACGGTCAGAATATTGAACAGTAAAATCAGAAAGAATGGGAGACAAGGGGTTAAAATGACGTGAAACATCTCAAATGCCGCCCATTTGCTGAGATTTTTGTAGCTCGATGTAAGAAGACAATCCCAGGGAACACCGTCAATTATTTCTCTAGGCCGGAGTGTAAAGCCCCAGGGGACAGTCTCCAAACAGGCCAGCACACTCACTGTCCCGATAACCACAGCCGCCGTTCTCTCGGTGCAATATTTCGTTTTCAGCTTCTCACAGCAAATCGCCACAAATCGATCGATGGTGAAAGCGACAGTCAGCCAGACTGAGGCCGCCGTGCTCGCAAAAATCAACCATTCATCGAGTCTGCACACAGGAGTGATGAACAGGAACGAACGGGGAAAATAAATCAGAGCAGTCCATCTCAGCAACGGTTCCGAGATAACGACCAGGAGATCGGCTGCTGCCATTCCCACCAGGTAGCGAGTGACACATTTAGAGAGACCGCACTTTCCCCGGGACAGGATCACAATCGCCACCAGGTTCGCTGGAAGAGAGACGGGAACATCAAGTTGAGAAAATGCTGAGCAGAAACCAATGCGGCAGTTTGAGGGGATCATGTAATATTTCCACTTCATTGCTGCATTTAGCGGTGGGAGGGTCGAGAGAGGGCCCAGAGCTGGCAGAGACAGAGAAGGAATTTACACAGTAAAATAAAATCAATATGATCTGAATACGGATTCCTTGCTGATGACTGAAATGTGAAATGGCAGCGGGAAGCTAAAACTGAATAACTACCTCCTCAGGTTCAATACTGGACGGAACATTTCTACCGGCGCCTTCCGCTTCTTGTCTAGATAAAATTAATAAATCCGTGCGCCAATGGCGGGATTCTTCCATTAGACAAGCAACAAATTCCATGTCCATCCCTGTCAGCGACAGAACAGCCGAA
The DNA here is from genome assembly GCF_030028105.1 of Mobula birostris. Lineage (NCBI taxonomy): Eukaryota > Metazoa > Chordata > Chondrichthyes > Myliobatiformes > Myliobatidae > Mobula > Mobula birostris. The sequence goes on along the minus strand of NC_092389.1, from coordinate 65,750,982 downwards.
CGACCGAACAAAAAGAGGAAATGCAGGAAACACTCATGTAGGGAAAACAAAATATGTTGGACAGCAGCTGAAGTATCTCTCCTCAGAACTGTTCTGAGAGAGAGCCCTGACACGCTTGCTCACTGGTTTCGCTACCAAGCTGTTTGGGGCTCAGTGTTTCCAGCATTCCCCGAGTCTGTTTCCTATTCCGGCATTTGTAACCTCACTGACTTTACAGCAGAATATTGACTAATTCCAATAGATACAGCGCAGTCTGACACAACCTCACAGACAGACATAACGCCTCCCACTGAATCCGTCACAGGGAAGCGGGGAGAGGATTTCAAACTCAGTGTCGTAGTCAGATGTCAGAAACAGTGTCAGATGCAGATATAACAAAATTCATTTCACTGTATTGATAACTATGAAGCGCCACATCTTATTAATTGGCTCAGCAACGAATTCTTTCTGCTTCGCATCCAGTCATATCGTAGATATTTATTAAACATCCACAACAGTTTCGTCTTACAACGCAGAACTCCTCGCATTTGCTAAAGTGTTACTACCTGTCACTACTTTATTGTTGCACCTGACTCTGAAAGCCGCTCACATGAAAATGCAGACAATAAATTGATGTAATCACCCTCGTGGGCACGTGGCCAAGTGGTTAAGGCATTGGACTGAAGGTCGTGAGTTCGAGCCCCAGCCGCGTCCTTGAGCAAGGCACTTAATCACATATTGCTCTGCGACGACAACGGGGCCATCCTAATATCCTTCCCTTGGGCAGCATTGGTGTCGTGGAGAGGGGAGGCTTGCGGCATAGGCAACTGCTGGTCTTCCATACAACCTTGCCCAGGCCTGCGCCCTGGAGAGTGAATCTTGCAAGACTAACGGATGCCCTTACTTTACTTTATTTTACTTTAATCACCCTGATTAACACAATCTTTGCAATGCAGTGCAGCTCCTACAAGACCAAAAGCATGGAGACACGAACATCCCTTTGTTGATGACAAACCGCTGCCTGGCCCGCTCAGTCCCGCAGAAATAGTTCGATTCGCTGAATACCTGCAGCGGTTTTTTTAAAATCCAAATCCCAGCATTTATAGTCCCGGTGTTTTCACTCCATTATTGAATTGCTGAACTTCGGCACTGTAATGTGAGAGTTTAAACCAGCGGCAGAATCAATCACATCATAGGGATTACACTTCAACATCCACCCGCGACATCTGACACTGCGGCTTACCGGGAATTCCAAAGGCAGAAATAAAAGGATAGTAAACGTCTTCTATCCGCCAGATGACTGGATACACCATTTCAGTGCGAATCTGTGATTGCTGTTGCTCCTGAATACACAGCTCCTGCAGACTGCTGATGCATTCCAAGCGGCCCTGATTTATACAGAGGATCTGTCTCCGGAGACACGGTTATACACCTCACAAACTTTCTTTGTTACAACTGTTTGAACAAACACTTTAATTCAATACCTTTGTCTCTATTGTAAATATTGGGTCGATTGGAGACAAATACATTAAAATTCGTTGGCATTATCTCAGCAGCGTCTCTGGTGGAAATAAACCGGTACATTTACTTTCAAAGACTGAACTTTGTCACCGATCAGCTACATTTAGATATTTCATCTTTTTTTGTTAGGCTAATTATTCATCTCTGAACGGAGAGCAGCCTCACTGACCGATCCCGACCTCTGTCCCTGCAAATTCCCATTTTGATCTGCCCTTCAGTCCTTCAGCTTCTTCTCTCTCTCTCTCTCTCTCTCTCTCTGTCTCTCTCTCTCTGTCTCTCTCTCTCTGTCTCTCTCTCTCTCTCTTTCTGTCTCTCTCTCTGTCTCTCTCTCTGTCTCTGTCTCTGTCTCTATCTCTGTCTCTGTCTGTCTCTCTCTCTCTGTCTCTGTCTCTCTCTCTCTGTCTGTCTCCCTGTCTCTGTCTCTCTCTGTCTCTGTCTCTCTCTCTCTCTCTGTCTCTGTCTCTGTCTCTCTCTCTCTCTCTCTCACACACACACACACACACACACAATTCTATTTCTACGTTATAGTGACTGTCCTATTTTACATTCTATTTAGTATAAATTACGATAAAATGCACATTTGCATCTTTAGACCGAGACATAACATAAAGATTTTTACTGCTCATGTATATGAAGGATGTAAGTAATAAAGTCAATACAATTCAAAAAACACAAACACAGGTTTGGACAAAGATACAAAAGAGAAATCGAGATCAGGATGGCAGCGGTCAAATGAGCGCGTTGCTGATGTACAAACACAACAAAATCTGCAGATGCCGGAAATCCAAAGCAACGCAGGGAACTCTTCTGAGTTCCTCTAGCATTTTGTGTGTGATGTTACTGATCTTTAATGAGCATCTCAATTGTGTGAAATATCAAAAGAAATTGAGAAGAAATATTTCAGCTGGCAACATAATGCGCAGCTCGGTTAAGTGTTAAAAACAGTACTCAGACTGGGAGATGAATAGAAGCGGTATGGCTGGAATAAACGACCGAAAGACAAGCGTGAGATAAAACGTCAGATGAGAGAGAGCGAAGAGAGTGAACGTCAGCGAGAGACAGGTGCTTAGATTGCAGGATTGTGATGTTGTTCCTGTATCTGCTAGTCTCTGTTACAGTGTGAGGGTGTGGGGTTCATTCTGTACCTGTCAGTTTCTGATACAGTATGAGAGTGTGGGGCAATTCTGTACCGGTCAGTCTCTCGTAATGTGTGAGTGTGGGGTTCATTCTGTGCTTTTCAAGTCACTCTGTAAAGAACTGCTTCCTGATGTTTGTCTGAAATCTCCCTTTAACCAGTCTATACGTGTAGTCCTGTTTCCTTGTTGATGGATTAATTTTGAAGTAGCAGCTGGTATCTACCTTACCTCTACCTTTAATGATTCCGAAGACATTAATCGCATATCCTCTCATTCTATGTCGACATAGGCCAAATAGATTCAGTTTTCTCAATTTTACTGCATAGTTCACAGCCTGCAGTCCGACAATGAGCCTAGTCGCCTTTCTGTGAAATCTTTCCAGAGCCTTCACATCCCTCACAAAATATGGAGATCAAGATTGCACACAGTACTCAAGGCGTGGCCTCGCAAGTGCATTATACAGCTTAAGGAGAATGTGTCTTCTGAGCACATTATATAGCCCAACATTTCATTGGACTTCCTAATTGCTTCAGTGCATTGCCTAGATGTTGCTAGTGATGTCTTCCAGGAGACGCAATCCTTCCCATACAATGCACTCTCTTACTCAAGACCCCCATTGTATATTTATATCTAATATTTCTACATCCTGTATGCAATATTTTGCATTTACTTACACTGAATTTCGTCTGCCATTCATCAGTCCACAACAGAATTTTGTTCTGATTGACCTGTGTTGATTCTGCTGCCTGTATTTCATCAGCCCATCTCTCTAATATTATGTCAAATGCAAACTTAACTACTTTAGTTGGTTCTGTGCTTATACAAATTATTAATGTAAATTATAAACGGAAGCGGCCGCCAAACTTATTCTTGTGGAACCCCACTTTTAACACTTTTCTGCTGTGAAAATTATCCTCTCACCGTACCTCATTACTTTCTGTTTTTGAGCCAATTCTCCAGATATTCGCATACCATACTCTGAATCTGTACATCCTGTAATTTGATTATTAACCTCTTATGGGGCACCTTGCCAAAAGCCTTCTGAAAGTCCAAGTACAGCTTTACCTCTTTACTTCTTTAGCTCTCAGTATTTTTTTTACCTCTTTATTGTTATCATAAATTTCAGTTGCCTCTTCATAGACCTACAACATATTAATAAAACGTGATTTACCCTTTTTGAACCCATGCTGACTTCCTGCTGACATAAGGCCATAAAACCATATGACATAGCAGTAGTAGGCCATTTGGCCCATCATGTCATTCAATCTGGCTGATAGTTTTCTCCTCTTCAACCACATTTCCCGGCGTTCTCCTGATAACATTTGATGCCATGTCCAATCAAGAACCTGACAATCTCTGTCTTAAAAATACCCAGCGAACTGGCATCCACAGCTGCATGTGGTAACAAGTTCCACATAAATTCCCTGCTCTTGTATCCTAGACCTCTTGAAATGAATGCTAACATTGCATTTGCCTCACTCTCCACCGACTCAACCTGCAAGTTAACCTTTAATGTGTTCTGCACAAGGATTCTAAAGTCCTTTTGCATCTCTAATGTTTGGGTTTTCGCCCCGTTTAGAAAATAGTTCGCACCTTTATTTCAACTTCCAAAGTGCATAACCGTACATTTTCCAACATTATATTTCATTTACCAGTTTCCTGCCCATTCTTCTAATCTGTCTAAGTCCTTCTGCATCCTAACTCTTTACTGAACGCAACCTACCCGTCCGTCAAACTTTGTATCATCTGCAAACTTGACAATAAAGCCATCTATTTCATCATATAAATCGCTTATAAACGGCATAAAAAGAATTGGTCCCAACACCGACCCCTGCGGATCATCACTAGTCACTGGCAGTCAACTTGACAACTATCCTGTACTCCCACTAGTTGCATGTTTGTTGTTATCAGATTATTTTACAACTTGTTCTTTTTTAGTCTTTCTCTTATCTTACCCACAATGCACGTTAAGCTTACTGGTCCATAGTTACAAGGTTCAGTGCGGTCACCCTTCTGACATACCGATAAAATGTTAGCCCTTTTCAAGTCCTTCAGCATTTTAACAAATTCACAGAATTTTGAATAATTCTTGTTAGGTGTTTGTGTTAGACTAATTTAAGTACCCTTGGATATATGTTGTTTGACACTGAGATTTAGTAACTCTCAGCTGTTTCACATTCTAAGATCTCTGAGCCACTATAAACAACTTTATTTTTCTCTACACTTTCTGGCATATTGCTCACGTCTTTACAGGTGAACACTTTAGCAAAATAAGAGTTAAAAGTATCCGCTATGTCCTTCTCTGCATAATTTAATACCCCACTGTTATTCCAAATACACTTAACTTCCCACTTAATCTGTCTTTTACGACTAAAGTATTGACAAAATCTCTTGGGATCAATCTTAGCATTATCAGCAATATCCTTCTCAACCTGCCTTTGGCAATCAGAATTTCCACTTGACTATAGCTCTCATATTTCTATATGCCCTATGGTTAAAATTTATTATTTTTTTTCTGCATTCCACATATAGATGTCACCCATGTACACAACGAACAGTATCTTACAGCCAGTGCCTGCACCATCCAGCTCGCCTTTGGACTCTGGAAGGAATCCGGTGCGGTCACCTTCTATTTACACCATGCAACACTTGGCCTGTGGGCCTGATCGCCGTGATCTTCTAGAGCGTGGCAGTTTTTCAAGGAGGTTCTAGGACAGGCAGCATGAGTCCACGAACACTTTTTGGAAACTTTTACCAGTACCTGATTCTATGTATTTCTTTAAATTCAAAACGAGAAGAAGGAACCCTGGTGATTCCCCTGTGACAGGGAAAGGAAAAGTCAGGCAGTGTGGTAGTGACAAGTGACTCAGTAGTTTGTGGCGACAGGCAGGAGATACTGCGACAGCAAAAGACACACAAGGATGTTGTGTTGCCTCAGTGGTGCTACAGTCCAGGGTGTTTAGGTGCAACTGCATGATATTGTCAAGGGGATGAGTGAAAATCCAGAGATGATGGTGCACACTGTCACCAATGTCATTGTCACAAAATGAGATGGGATCCTACATGAAGAGCGCCTGGAGTTCGGAAAGAGGCCTCTTTCCTGCCGTCACCCATGTGCACAAACAACAGTACCTTGGGGCCAACGAAAACGCCATTCCGCTCGCCTTTTGTCTCTGGAAAGAAACTGGTGCGGTCAGGAATAAGGTAAAATTCCAGTTGGTCCCAGGCGGCAGGTCGAGGTGGTCCGAGGGGATCGCAGGGTGAAGAAGGAGGGTCCGGAGCTCCGACTGTTTGTGTACGAAGAGACAGAACTTTGATAAATGTGGCGCCTTTTATTTTCCTTTTGTATTTTATTCTCTATTAATTATATAGTTCCTGTAATATCTACAAACTGTAATTCATTTAATCGTTTCTGGTGTATTGTCTGTTATTTGGGCGGGGTGGGGTAGATCACACAACATGCACACAAACTAATTACCCAGTTTGGCGGGGGCGAGGGCTGTTTCCCCAGACGACAGCGAGCAGAGCGACCCTGAGGCTTGCCAGGAGGGCTACATTTAGAGGCTTTTGTCCGGGATTGGATTCAGTGGTGTTTTGTCTGGTTGCCCTGTTTAAATCAGTAATGTGTGTCTTTTTGGGTGATTTGCTGGTTATTGCTGCATGCGAGATGGGCGAGGTCTTTGTTCGAGTTCAGACTAGCGTTGACGAGTTGAGGGCAGAACATGGGGCTGCCCATGCTGTTGGGAGAGAGAGGAAAGAGTGGTCTGATTCGGAGGTAGGGTCTGCGAATATATGTTCTGGCTATGGCAGGCTCCGCCTGGCGTTTGGGATGGTGTCCACCCCAAGAGGGGCGGAGGCGTGCGAGACGTGGGCGGAGCGGATCTCTCAGTTGTTAGATGATTGACAGTGCTCGGATGAGGGAGAGCGACAGGGATTGGTTGAAAGTTTGTGTAGGCGGGCTGTTGACGGTGTTAGAACTATCAGGTTTAATTACACCGTAGTGACAACAGACAGTTATTTGAACGAGGGGGGAAGGGTTTCAGTGTGTTTTCTCCGGCTAGGAGTGCAACTAAATTGCGTGCGGTGCCAGGGGGGTCATTTCAGGGGATCATCCCCTCCCTCAGTTGTTCAGCTGATCAGAGAGGGGTCGCTAAACTTAGTGGAGGCCCAGTGGGGAAACGGCTTGGGGTCTCTGTGGGAGCACGTTCCCAGCAATGTACCAATGAACTTCGAAAGAAAAAGGCCTTATTCCTGAAGGCTTAGAGGGACCACGCCCCAGGGTGTCGTTACGGACAAATGGAAGCGATGCTAAAGTTATCCTCGACCCCGGGGCGCAGATCAAGTTGTTGTACAGTTCGTTTTACAACCGGTGTCTGAAGCATTTACCCTTGACAACCACAAGGGCACCGGAGATTTGGGGTACCAGTGCCAGTAATTATCCAGAAGACGATGCTTGGTTAGTGGCCCTGGAGTTCATGGGGGCAATGCCCGGGCACCCGGCGTGTCTAGTTGCTTCTGAGGACGTGGGTAGCAGCCTTGATCCAGTACCAGATTTAAACGAGACCCAACTGTGGTACGGCCTGGGGGAAGCAGCTGAGGGTGAAACCCTCTTAGTAGACGCTCCGAACTACCACGAGGGAGGGGAGTTGACGGCTGAAGCCACCTTAGTGAGAGAGAGGTCGCGACGACTGGAACACCAACACCAAGACTGTTTAAAAGAAGCGGATGAGCAGACTCCATATTCTAAGGAAGCCGAGATCCTTGAACACGTGAGGCAGGATGTCGCAGATCTTTTACCAGTCTGTTCTTCTTTGCTGCTTTACGTTGGGAAAGACTAAATAAACTCATCAGAAAGGTTGGATCCATCCTTGGCCACTACCCGCACTCTTTCGGGTAAGTGGTGGAGTGGATGTCACTGAACAAACTGTTATCGATTATGGACAATCCGGAGCATCCTCTCCATGACCTACTGAATAGGCAGCAAAGCCCCCGACCCCTTTTGAACAAACTCACTCAGCTCCGCCCTCACAAGGATCGTAACAAAAATCTTCTGCGACAGGTGAACACACATCACAGTTCAATAGACCCTGCATTGTTGTTTCAAACATTATTATTGCACACTCATACAGTGTTATTGTGTATATTATTATTCTGTACTTTATTTTCAGTAATGTCTGCCCGCTGCTTGCTGTGCTTTTAGATGTTGCTGCAGAAACGAATGAATTTCCCACTCGGAATCAATAGAGTATTTATTATTATTATTCTCCAGCCCTTTATCTCTCAACAATCAACTTCCCAGCTCTTTACTTCACTCCTCCCCCTCTCCCGGTTTACCCTATCACCTCACCTGGCCCACATTCTGACTCCCTCCCTTCCTTTCCAGTGCTGAAGAAGGGTCTGGGTCTGAAAGGCCGACTGTTCACTTCTCTCCATAGTTGTTGTCTGCCTCCCTGACTTTCCTCCAGCATTTTCCGTCTGTTGTTTGGGATTTCGGCATCTGCATATTTTCTTCCGTTTGCTCACACGCGCATGCGCAGAGGTATGAGGTAAGCCCAAATATCGCGCATGCGCTCAGTAGACGAGAGGCTCACAAAGACCGGTCGCAGGTAGGAGGGTTCTCCGGTGGGAAATTAATCAGCGGCGTCTGAAACGTGATTGACGGGCTATTACTGTGAGCTCCTGGCGCACTGGTCCTGCACCCCAGGACAGCCCCGGTCCGTTCCCTCTTTCTCAGCCCCACGATCCGTACCCAGTGCCGCCAGGCTTTCGGCTAATGAGCGGTGGGCCGCCGCCGTTTCTGCGGCGCATGCGCATCGCTTTATTGTTCGGTGGCTGACAGACAGGTTTCTCGATCATGGGGCCTTCTGGGTAAAGAGGCAGCCATGGATGATACTACCAAGCGTTGTTCCCGTACAGTCGAAGGAAATGGGAGCGAGTGTATCTCCCAAACACTGCCGTGTTTCAGCTATGTAAATCTGAGGATTAGTAACTCGGAACAAAAATATAGTTCCCAGTTAATCTCGGTTGAAGAGTTTACCTTCCAGTCAGTGAAAATGTCAATTAGAGCTGTATGGAATTAAAACCTTCCGTCAGATTTAGTTCTCTCCGAGTAAATAACGATATGAAACACCTTTGCCTCGATGACAAGTGACTTGTGGCTTTTATATCACAAAAGTGCCGCACTCCAATGAGAATAGCCACTGCCCTCCACTTTATATTAATTGGCATTGCCATCGATGGGTTCCTCACTGTGAATCAGCTGGTGGGAGGCGATCCTAATAATTAGTAAATCTCCAGGATCATACATGTGGAAACAAGTGCTCTTTGTAGTGTTGTGGAGCATGGCCAGAGCTTGAAATAATACCAAATGACCGAGACATATTGAGCCAAGTTTCAGGTTGACTGAAGTCAGAAATAGCCCATTCTCACACAGACAGGAATACAGTCAGAGAATTTGATGGTCAGTCAGAATGTCTGATCTGTGCCTTGATAGAAGATGATTGCATATAGAAACAGAAATTTACAATATATTACAGGCCCTTCGGCCCACAATGTTGTGTCATCCATGTAACCTATTCTAGAAACTGCTTTGGATTTCCCAACCACGTTGCACTCTGATTTTCTGAGCTCCATGTACATATCTCTCAAAAGACTCCATGGTATCTGCCTCTACCATCATCGCTGGCAGTGCGTTCCATGCACCTACTACTCTCTGTGTGAAAAACCTACCTCTGACATCCCCTTTAACCCTACTTCCAACACCTTAAAACTATGCCCCTCGTGTTTGCCAATTCAGCCTTAGGAAAAATGTCTCTGGCTATCCACACGATCAATGCCTTTCATCATCTTATACACATCTGTCAGGTCACCTCTCATCTTCCGTCGCTCCAAAGTTCACTCAAACTATTCTCATAAGGCATGTTCTCCATTCCATGTAACATCCTTGTAAATCTCCTCTGCAGTCTTTCCACAGTATCCACATCTGTCCTGTAATGAGGTAACTGTACTGTGTGGGTTTTAAGAAAGTCTTATATAGCTCTAACGTTATCTTACCGATCTTGAACTCAGTTCCATGGTTGATGGAGGCCTTCTTCACAACAATGTCAATCAGCACTGCAGCTTTGAGTGTAAAACTGACATGGACCACAAGATGTCACTGATCCACCACATTGTCAATAGTCCCAACATAATATTGTATTCTGTCTTCAAATGTGATGTACCAAAATAAACCACAGCACCCTTATCTGGGCTGAACTCCGTCTGCCAGTTCTGCATCCTATCTGCATCCTGCTGTAACCTCTGGAGAACTGTCCAGACTCTTCACAACACCCTCAACTTTTGTGTCATCAGCACCCTTCTCCTTCCTCATCAAGATCATTTATAAACATCACAAAGAGAAAGAGTCTCAGAACACATCCCTGTGGAACACCACTGGTCACCATCCTCCATGCAGGATACAAACCATCTACAGCCACCTTTGGCTTCTGTGGGCAAGCCAATTCTGGATCCACAAAGCAAGGTCTACTTGGATCCTTGCCTCATTACTTTCTGAATGAGCCTCGCATGAGGAATCTTATCAAAAGTCTTACTGAAAGCCATGTACACTACATCCAATGCTCTACCTTCATCAGTGTGTTTTGTTACATCCTCAAAGAATTCAGTCAGGTTTGTAAGGCATGATCTGCCCTAGACAGAGCCATGCTGACTATCCCACATCAGATTATGCTTCTACAAATGCTCATAAATCCTGCCTCTCAGGAGCTTCTCCAACAACTTGCCCTCCACTGAAGTAAGAACCACTGGTCTGTAATTTCCTGGCTTGTCTCTACTCCCTTTTTTGAAAAGGGAAGAATGTCTTCTAATCCTCTGGTACTTTTCCTCTCCCTATTGATGTGCAAAGATCATCGCCAGAGGCTCAGCAATTTCCTCCCTCACTTCCCACAGTATCCTGGGGTTGAGTACCCCCAACTTGTGTTGAAGTTGGTAAAATTGTGATGCCAGGATATCATATAGAAACATGTAAAATTATGGAAGGAATAGATAAGACAGAGGCAGGAAAGTTGTTCCCACTGGTAGATGAGACTAGAACTAGAGGACATTGCCTCAAGATTTGGGGGAAATTGGGATGGAGATGAGGAGGAACTGCTTTTCCCAGAGAGTGGTGAATCTGCAGATTTCTCTGCCCAATGAAGGAGTGGAGGCTACCTCAGTAAATATATCTAAGACAAGATTGGATAGATTTTTGCGCAGTTGGGGAATTAAGGGTTATGGGGAAAAGGCAGGTCAGTGGAGATGAGTCCATGGCCAGATCAGCCATGATCTTATTCAATGGCAGATCAGGCTCAAAGGGCCAGATGGCCGACTCCTGCTCCTATTTCTTATGTTCTCACCACAGACTGAAATCTCTCCTGAAATATTGTCCTTCACTCATTGATGTCTTTTGCAAATATTTTTACAGGTTTGAAATGGCAGAACACTTGTGTACGGGAATCTCAAACACAACAACAAATCAGTTTTGCTGTCTGAATATTTAAGGAGCGACCAAATTTATTCTTTGCAACACCAGCACATCTGGTGTTGATTCTTGGAGGTGAAGAAATATCTCATCCCACCTGGTAATGTATTCTGTCTCTGAGATGAAGTTTTCTGTTTTCACTCTGTGAAATTCACTGGAACCGGGAGCTGAGAACACTCCAGCATATGTCACTGGAGATCAATTCTTCAACTGCATCAATCGTACAAGGCATTCAAACATCTGACTTTCTGAATTGCCAGAGAATTGTTCGCAGTAGATATCATTCTCCTTCTCTCAGTGTGGGAAGAGATTCACTCACAGGCTACCCGCAGACACGCCAGTGAGTTCACAGTGGGGAGAGGCCATTCACCCGCTCTGTGTGAGGGAGGGGAACCACTCAGTCATCCAGTCTGAAGATACATCAGCATGTTCACACCATAGTGAGATGCTCCACCTGTTCTGACTGTGGGAAGCCATTCTGTTATTGATGCTAAAGGTATATCAGAAAGTTCACCAGTGAGAGGACATTGACCTGCTCGGACGGTGGGAAGACATTCACACACTCAACCACAACACAGTGACACCAGTGAGTTCACACCGGGGTGAAGCCATTCACCTGCTCTGAATGTGGGAAAGGGTTCACTCAATCATCTCAACTGAAAGAACACCAGCTCGTTCACACTGAAAAGATGCCGTTCACCTGCTCAGACTGTGGGAAGGGATTCACTCATTCGTCCACACTACATAGGCACCAGCGAGTTCACACTGGGAAGAGGCCATTCACCTGCTCAGACAGTGGGAAGGGATTCACTCACTCCTCCAAACTACATAGACACCAGCGAGTTCACACTGGGAAGAGGCCATTCACCTGCTCAGACTGTGGGAAGGGATTCATTCAGTCAAACGACCTGCTACAACATCAGTTAGTTCACACTGGGGAGAGACCATTCACCTGCTCAGACTGTGGGAAGGGATTCAATCAGCGTTCTCAACTCCAGACACACCAGCGACTTCACACTGGGGAGAGGCCATTCATCTGCTCAGACTGTGGGAAGGGATTCATTCGCTTTTCCGCACTACAGAGTCATCGGCGAGTTCACACTAAGGAGAGGCTATTCACCTGCTCAGACTGTGGGAAGGGATTCACTCACTCGTCCAATCGACAGAGACACCAGCGAGTTCACACTGGGGAAAAGCCGTTCACTTGCTCTGAATGTGGGAAGGGATTTGCTCGGTCATCTGAACTGAAGGTACATCAGCGAGTTCACACTGGGGAGAAGCCATTCAGCTGCTCTGAATGTGGGAAAGGATTCATTCATTCATCTCAGCTCTTGAAACACCAGCAAATTCACACTGGGGTGAAACCATTCATCTGCTCTGAATGTGGGAAGGGATTCACCGATTCAGCTCATCTGAAAGAACATCAGTTTGTTCACACTGCGGAGAGACCGTTCACCTGCTCAGACTGTGGGAAAGGATTCATTTGGCATTCTCATCTGCTGACACACCAGTTAGATCACACTGGGGAGAAGCCATTCACTTGGTCTGAATGTAGAAAGGTATTTTCTCGGTCATCTCAACTGAAGATACATCAGCGAGTTCACACTGGGGAGAGGCCGTTCAGCTGCTCTGAATGTGGGAAAGGATTCATTTCTTCATCTCAGCTCTTGAAACACCAGCGAATTCACACTGGGGAGAAACCATTCATCTGCTCACAATGTGGGAAGGGATTCACCTATTCAAGTCAGCTGAAAGAACATCAGTTTGTTCACGCCGCGGAGAGGCCGTTCACCTGCTCAGACTGTGGGAAAGGATTCATTCGGCATTCTCAACTACTGACACACCAGTTAGATCACACTGGGGAGAAACCATTCATCTGCTCTGAATGTGGGATGGGATTCACCCATTCAGCTCAACTGAAGGAACATCAGCGACTTCACACTGGGGAATGGCCATTCACTTGCTCAGTTTGTGGGAAGGGATTCACTCGGTCATCTCAACTGAAGGTGCATCAGCGATTCCACACTGGGGAGAAACCTTTCAGCTGCTCTGAATGTGGTAAGGGATTCACTCGGTCATGTCAACTGAAGCTACATCAGCGAGTTCACACTGGGGAGAAACCATTCAGCTGCTCTGAATGTGGGAAAAGATTCACTGGGTCATCTCGACTGAAGGTACATCAGCGAGTTCACACTGGGGAGAGGCCATTCACGTGTTCTGAATGTGGGAAGGGATTCATTGAGTCATCTCAACTCAAGAAACATCAGTTTGTTCACACTCGGGAGAGGCCATTCAGATGCTCTGAATGTGGGAAGGGTTTTGCTCGGTCATTTCAACTGAAGGTACATCAGCGAGATCACACTGGGGAGAGACCATTCAGCTGCTCTGAATGTGGGAAGGGATTCACTCTGTCATCCAAACTTGTGAGCCACTACCGAATTCACACGAGGGAGAAACTCCTCACCTGCTCAGATTGTGGGAAGGAATTCACTCGGTCGTCTGAGTTTAAAATACATCAGCGAATTCACACTGGGGGGTGCCACTCACCTGTTCTGAATGTGGGAAAGGATTCACTCAGACAACTCAATTAAGACTATAAGATACAGGAGCAGAAGTAGGCCATTCGGCCTTTCAAGGCTGCTCCACCATTCAGTCATGGGCTGATCCAATTCTTTCCAGTCATCCCCACTCCCCTGCCTTCTCCCCATACCCTCTGATGCCCTGGCTAATCAAGAACCTATCTCTCTCTGGCTTATATGCGCCAAATGACTTGGCCTCCACAGTTGATTGTGGCAACAAATTCCACAAATTTACCACCTTCTGAGAAAAGTAAGTTCTCCTCATCTCCGTTCTAAACGGATGTCCTCCAATCCTGAAGTTGTGCCCTCTTGTCATAGACTCCCCTCCCATGGAGAATAACTTTCCCATATCTAATCTGTTCAGAGCTTTTAACATTCAGAATGTTTCAATGAGATTCCCCTTCCGACCACCGTTCTCCTGAACTCCGGGGAATACAGCCCAAGAGAAGACAGATGCTTCTCGTATGGTAACTCTTTCATTCCTGGAATCATTCTTGTGAATCTTCTCTGAACCCCCTGCAATGTCAGTATATCCATTCTAAAATAAGGAACCCAAAACTGCTCACAATACTCCAAGTGTGGTCTCACGAGTGCCTTATAGAGCCTCAACATCACATCCCTGCTCTTATATTCTGTACCTCGAGAAATGAATGCCACCATTGCATTCACCTTCTTCACCACCGACACAGCCTGGAGGTTAACCTTTAGGGTATCCTGCACAAGGACTTCCAAGTTTCTTTCCAGCTCTGCATTTTCAATTCTCTCCCAATCTAAGTAATTGTCTGCCTGTTTATTTCTTTCACCAATATGCATGACCATACACTTTCCAACATTGTATTTGGCCCATTCCCTGAAACTATCTAAATCTCTCTGCCAGCACTCTGTTTCCTCAGCACTACCTGCTCATCCACCTACCTTTGTATCATCGGCAAATTTTTCCACAAATCCATTAATCCAACAGTCCGAGTCATTGACATACATCGTAAGAAGCAGTGGTCTCAACACCGACCACAGTGGAACTCCATTGGTAACCGGCAGCCAGCCAGAATAGGATCCCTTTATTCCCACTCTGTTTTCTGTTGATCAGCCAATGCTCCAACCATGGTAGTAAATTCCCTCTAACTCCATGAGATTTATCTTGCTAAGCAGCCTCATGTGCAGCACCTTTCAAAGGCCCCTGAAAATCCAAGTATACCACATCTACTGCATCCCCTTTGTCTACCCAACTTGTAATTTCCTCAAAGAATTGCAGTAGGTTAGTAAGGCAGGATTTTCCTTTCAGGAAACCACGCAGGCTTTGGCCTATCTTGTCATGTGCCTCCCGGTACTCCGTAATCTCATCCATAACAATCGATTCCAGCAACTTCCCAACCACTGAAGTCAGGCTTTCAGGTCTGTAGTTTCTTTTCTGCTGCCCCCCACCCTTCTTAAATAGCGGAGTAACATTTGTAATTTTCCAATCATCAGGTACTATGCCAGATTCTATCGATTCTTGAAAGATCTTTAGTAATGCCTACGAAATCTCTCCAGCTATTCCTTCAGAACCTGAAGGTGCATTCCATCAGGTCCAGGAGATTTATCCACCCTCAGACCTTTAACCTTCCTGAGCACCTTCTCAGCTGTAACTTTCACTGCATGTGCTTCACTTTCCTGATACTCTTGAATGTCCGATATTCAGTACTGCAGATGTCTTCCACCGTGAAGAATCATGCAAAATACGCATTCAGTTCCTCTGCCATCTCTGTGTCTCCCATCACAATATCTCCCGTGTCATTTTCTATTGGTCGTATCTCTATTCTCAACTCTCTTTTACCCAGTGGCAGCCATCCTTTAGCCAAGTTTCAGGTTTGGCCACAACGTCATATTGCCAATCGAGCTGAATTTCAAGACCATCCACTTTATTTCTTATGCTGCGAGCACTCAAATACAGCTCTGTGTGGTGCACCCTCTCCAAACTTGTCATGCTACATTTTGGAGGACAGGAACCCCAGAACTTGCCGGAAGGTCTGAGGAATGGAAATGAAACTTAACTGAGAAGATGTTGGGACATGAAAATGCATTTTGGACCGATGAGGCTGATGTTTGTTACTCCAGGATTACTTACAACACTATTGGAGCGACCAAGGATACCCCTTTCTGAGAGAGGTCTCGCCCGTCATCCGGTATTGAATGAACTCCGCACGTATACACAGGGGAGAAACTGTACAACTGCTCAGACTGCGGGAAGGCATTCACTCAGTCATCTCAACTGAATGAACATCAGCGAGTTCACACTGGGTAGAAGCCGTTCACCTGTTCCAACTGGGAATGAATTCACACTTTCATCTCGCCTGTCTGCACACCAGACTGTTTTCAGCAGTGAGAGGACGTTGTCCTGCTCAGACTGTGGGAAGGCATTCACACACTCATCCACACTGCAGAGACAGTGGCGGGTTCACACTGTGGTGAGGGTGGTCACCTGATCTGAGTGTGGGATGGGTTTCAATCAGTCACTCATCCTTGTGTCACCCTGCCGGGCTTTGACCCATCGTTAAATGGAGACATCAGAAGTTTGAGAGGACACAATTCACTCAAGTTCGACAATTGAGCATTAAAGGCAGTGGTTTCAGGGCAGGTTATTTTTGAGCTTTCACCAGGGGCCAGTCAACAGTCAGGATTGATTAACAAGAAGATGCCAACGTTAGGCAGCAGCAAATGGAGTGGCCAATGCTGGACTGGGCAGAGTTGGAGTGGAGACTTTGAGGCTTTACCTCTTTGAGGGTTCAGTCAGGACAGCCTTCGCACAGAGAAGGCAACATTATACTGGAGGTGGAAGTGTTTTTGCCCCCTTCCTCACATTTGCTCAGTTAGAACAGTCAAGATGCCAGGCAGGATAGTGGAAAGCTCCTCTTGCGGGATGTGGGAAGGCAGGAGACCCTCCTGTGTCCCTGATAACTACACCTGTGAGAAGGGCATCCAGCTTCAGCTCCGAATAATCTACATTAAGGAGTGGGAGCTGGAACTGGATGAACTCCAGATCATTCGGGAGGCTGGAGGGGTGATAGGTCGGACATATAGAGAGGTAGTTGTAACCAGGCTGTATGCCACAGGAAACTGAGTGACAGTCGCGAAGCGGAAACGGTGGGGGGGGGGGGGATGAGAACAGCAAGTGCAGTGTACCCCTGTGTCCATCCCGCTGAACAACACATATATCACTTTTGTCACAGTTAGAGATGGTGGGATAACCTGGCAAAGGAAGGTTACAGCAGGAGGGTCTCTGGCGCTTAGTCTGGTTCTGAAACTGAGAAGGGGAGGGTGGAGAAGAGGCGTGCTGTGGTCATTGGTGAATCATTAGCTAAGGGAACGTACTGGATGTTCTGTGGGTGAGAATGAGATTCCAGGATGGTATGTAGCTTCCTGTGTGCTCCAGGTCTGGGCTATCTCCGGCCGAGCACTCAGTTTTGCTCAGGAGGGTGAACAGTGAAGGTCGTGATCCATGTGGGGACCAATGATATGGGCTGGTAGAGTAACGAGGTTCTGCAGGGAGTGAGGTGCTAAGTTAAAGGGCAGCTCATCCAGGGCTGTGACCACAGGTCTGTTATCTGTGCCACATGCCAAGAATAGGAAGATCATACAGTTTAATACGTGTCTAAGGATTTGGTGCAGGAGGGAGGGCATAATGTTATTGGATCATTTGAGCCCGCAAGGATTACTGTATGTACAGGTGTTTGCATTGGGGTAGAGGGGACATGGTTGCTGGAAGGTGAAGTGGGCGGACAGGTCTCTCTCTCTCTCTCAGACACACACAAACATATGCAGTGGAGTGTGAGGGAGGGGAGTGAGGAGGGACAAGGGGAATGAGGAGGATGGTGTTAGGGCTCACTCACAAAGTCTCAGACTCACCCAACTGTCCGCCTCTGGAATTGGTCCCATTCCCTACCCCAGGCTGCGGGTGAGCATTGAGTTGCCTTGCCAACAAGAAACTGAATTGTTTGATAGCATCTGGTTAACATATTTAGATAATAAATTTACGTTGAACTTGAACATTGAAACATATTGTTTTTAAAACTTGTACTGATGAGAAATGATCTCTGTGAAGGTCCAGTCGTGGAAAATGAACTGGTGTTCAGCCCCACTGCTCCATGCCAGACAAGAACCCCTATCTGAGTCTGTCCCATCTGTCTGTGCTTGACACACCTCCCTCTAAAGTTTCCTTTTTCTGTACCTGTCCCAGTGTCTTTTATTTTCCTTCACAACCTCATTCTCCTGCCTGCACCCTTTAACCTTTGATGACTTTACTAATCAATGTATGTTTTATCCAAACAGGATGACTTGGCCTCTGAGCCGTCCGTGGCAATGAATTTCACAGGTCCCTCATCTGTCTAAATGCATGCTCTGTGGTATTTGACATTGTGACCCAGAAGATTAAAAGTGGCAGTTATCTACTCTATCGAGATCTTTCGTGATCTGATCAACTTCTATCAGGTCACCCTGAGCTCCTCCACTCCAGAAAAAACAGCCCAAGTTTATCTGAACTCTCCTTACACAGTAGGTTAGGATTCCAATCCACACAACATCCTGGTGAACCTGTTCTGCAATCTCCTCATTGCTGCCCCAAACACCAGTGGCGTAATGGACTTTAACTAAGTAAATAGTGAATTGTTGATTAATAAGGGTGTCAAAGGTGACTGGTAGAAGGCAGCAGCGTGGGGTTCAGAGGGGATATCCAATAGCCGTGATCGAATGGTGGAGAAGACTCAATGGACGGAATGGGTATTTCAGTTTCTACTGAATTGTTGTATAGTGTTGAGATGGCGAAGCGGTGGGGAGTAAGGTGTGGGTGCAGGTAAGAGTGAGTGTCCAGGTAGGAGATGGTGTTAAGCACCTTTTCACCACATCTGGTAACCAACAACAATTAACTTCAGAGTGGATCAATCATAAGTCCCTTTATGTTTATTTGCAGCAAGGGAAAACTAGCACTGCCCAGGTGCTGGTAATAGCTTTATCAAAAAGAGACAATACCATCACACCTTTGGACACAAGTTCAAGGACAGGGTGCATTCTGTTGTCTGCTGAATCAATGTTTGGCATTCTTCCAGTCACACAGCTGCGGTTCTGCACTCAAGTGCTCAGGTACCATAAGCATCATGTTGCACCAAGATTATTAGCAAAGCACTCTGATGCAATACAGGTTCCATTTTGTTACAGAAAAAAATGCCATTTTGGTACAACAAGTGAAGTACGTTTCCCCAGTGGTGGAGAAGCATTCCTTCACATCCCCTTACGTCACTCCCCATTTCTGTTCACACCTCCGATCCTTGCGGCCTTCACCCTCTGTGAAAACCCTTACATCACTCCCCATGTCTGTTCACACCTCCGATCCTTCACACCTCACCCTCTGTGAAAACCCTTACATCACTTCCCATTTCTGTTAACACCTCCGATCCTTCACACCTCACCCTCTGTGAAAACCCTTACGTCACTCCCCATTTCCGTTAACACCTCCAATCCTCGTGGCCCTCGCCCTCTGTGAAAACCCTTATGTCACTCCCCATTTCTGTTCACACCTCCGATCCTTGTGGTGCTCACCATCTGTGAAAACCCTTCTTACCCTACACCCATCGTCATTTTGTAACCCCGCCTGACCCCTACACCATTTACCATCCCTGTAAAGCCTCCACCATCCACACTGGCGCAATAGCTGACAGCTGACCTGAGAAGGACACCGACCGTGGCAGGTAGCAGGGCTCACAAAACACACTCACACCAGCTGACATTTTTTATAACCCGACTGATTTGCATGGTTATCTTGTCTAAACCGCTTCCTACCTTCCTATCTTTACCTTACCCCGCTCCCCCCACTGATCTCCATCCTGAAACATATCCTTGCCAGCGAGGGAAGTTCTACACACTCCCACTTACTTCCTCCCTCAGCTCCATTCTGGCTCAGAAACAGTCCTTCCAGGTGAGGCAACGTTTCAAAATAGGGTAAGAATAGGATGATTCGGCAGATGAATGTGTGGCTGAGGAACTGGTGCAGGGGCATTGCATCAGATCTCTGGGTCATTGGGATCTCTCCTGGGGATGCAATGATCTGTACAACAGGGACGGGTTGTATCTGAACCTGGCGGGGTCCAGTGTGCTCGTGGGCAGGTTTGTTACAGCTTGTGTTTAAAATAACTTGTCAGGGGGATGGGAACCGGAGTGTGAGTGCTGGGGATGAGGTAGCTGGTTGGCAACAGAGGTAGCGTGCAGTGAGAGTACCAGCAAGCACCATGCTGCCTTCATGTTATGAGAGACGGCACACCACACGATCAGCTTTATCTGTGCCTGCTCATGCTGTGTCTGTGCCTGATATGAGAACCTACACACTGAATAGAAGCTTCCTTCACTGTGCTATCAGAATTTGGAACAGCCTTCCAGATGCTGTGGTTGGAAAGATCAGCGACGATGGGTTCCAAGCCTTCAAGAGTCGAGTGCAGAAACACCAATCATCTCTGGGAGGGAAGGCACTTGCTTCTTCATAAGATATGATGAAGGGGACCAGGATGGCAATGCTTGGCTGTTGGCAGGCAGGGTTAATACCTGACTTTCAAGAGCACTTTGAGTTATGTTCCGGCTGGACTTAGTCCTTAAACTGCTAGAGAACAGTGCGTAAAGAACAGATGCTGTTTTCTCCCAGTCGTGATTAGTTTTTAGTTCCAAGTGCTCCTGTCACGTTTTGTCACCCTGCAACCTTATTCTTCAATCTCTTTGAATAATGGAGGACAGCAGGTGTATAAATGTCTCTCTCCAGCAGACTTCATCATGACTCCAGTATTTCTACTATTTTTTTTTTAATGTTTCTTAATTGTACATATGATTTTCTTGTGTTCTATCGCTGAGCAGCGGTGAACCATCTGATTGGCCTGTCAGAGTTCTCTTTGGGAACTAGTTGACTTGATCAGCATTTCTGATCCTGGCTATTGTTCACGATCACACGTAATAAACAAAAATGCAGAGGCTGATATCGGGTGAAAATTGCAGTCAACGGAATGAGTTGCACCGTTAAAGTGGGACAACATCTATAAGGGTGATGAATGCAGGGCTGAAGGAACGTGCGCAGTGTACAGAGTAACAGAGGTGAACTTGTAGCACAGTGTGATTTGAGTACATCTCCGTGTCGTGGCTGAAAGAAGATTACAACCCGGAGCTTAACGTCCAAGCAGACACGTTGTATCTAAAGGACAGGTAAGTAGGCAAAGGGGTGGGTGCCTCTGCTGGTAAATATGAAATCAAATCATTACAAAAAAAGGGGCGGCAAAGGATCAGAAGATGTAAAATCTCTGTAGGTATAGCGAAGAATCATTAAGTGTAACAAGACCCTGCGATGATTTATATGCAGACCTCGAACCGTTGTAAGGATGTGGTCTACGAATTACAATTGGAGAGAAAATGCATGCCAAGAGGGCTATGTTACGATAGTCATGGGGGATTACAATTAGGAAAATCAGGTTAGTGTTGATTACAGAGGGGGAAATTTGAAAAATGCCTACGAGATGTCAGTTGAACACGTTGGGGATCAGCTATTCTGGATTGTGTGTTGAGCGATGAACTGGAACTGAGTGCTGATGAAATCGCAGAGCACACTCGATGGGCAGAATGGCCTGATTGTGCTGTATCATGTGGAGTTCTGGTCTCACAAACCCCTGCAATGCTGAGTGACCAGGGTTCAGTCCTGGGTGTGATCAACTGCTGCAATATCTGCAGAATCTGACATTAACAGTCCCTCGTCAACTCGCAACTAGAATTAGTTACCATCTGACAGTGACTGCAGGTCAGGGTAGGAAACAGGGGAGACACTACATCTGCTGACCCGTCT
Source organism: Mobula birostris (assembly GCF_030028105.1). Classification (NCBI taxonomy): domain Eukaryota; kingdom Metazoa; phylum Chordata; class Chondrichthyes; order Myliobatiformes; family Myliobatidae; genus Mobula; species Mobula birostris. The sequence goes on along the minus strand of NC_092389.1, from coordinate 65,729,412 downwards.
GACAGTGACTGCAGGTCAGGGTAGGAGACAGGGGGAGAGACTACATCTGCTGTCCCGTCTGACAGTGACTGTAGGTCAGGATAGGAGACAGGGAGAGAGACTACATCTGCTGACCCGTCTGACAGTGACTGCAGGTCAGGGTAGGAGACAGGGAGAGACCACATCTGCTGACCCGTCTGACAGTGACTGCGGGTCAGGGTGGGAGACAGGGGCAGAGACTACATCTGCTGTCCCGTCTGACAGTGACTGTAGGTCAGGGTAGGAGACAGGGGCAGAGACTACACCTGCTGACCTGTCTGACAGTGACTGCAGGTCAGGGTAGGAGACAGGGGCAGAGACTACACCTGCTGACCCGTCTGACAGTGACTGTAGGTCAGGGTAGGAGACAGGGGCAGAGACTACATCTGCTGTCCCGTCTGACAGTGACTGCAGGTCAGGGTAGGAGACAGGGGGAGAGACTACATCTGCTGACCCTGTCGGTATCAGCCCCAGGGTACTGAAGGCCTGTACGATCCGGGTCTCTGGGATTTTGCAGCACCATTTCAATCTGAGACTGAGTCAGGAAAAGATACCGGTGCTGGGGAAGACTTCCTCTTTGGTTCCTTTACCCAATACGGTGACTCCATCTGGACTTAATGACTACAGACTGACTGCCCTCATGTGATGAAGGTGATGCAGAGGCCGATCCAGACTTACCTCGGACCCTCTACAGTTTCCCTACCAACCTCATGAGGGAGCGGATGATACCATCATCTCCCTGTTGCAGAGAGCCCACTCCCACCGGGATGATGCTGGTGGCATTGTGAGAATCACTGGTTTTGATTTCTTTAATGCCTTCAATACAATCCAGCCACGTTATCTGAGCAAGGATGGGCGTAGACAAATTCACTATCTCCTGGATTACTGCCTTCTTGACAGATAGACCCCAATTTGTACCGCTGGGTGGTTCTCTGCCTGAGGTGGAGATGAGTGACACTGGAGCTCCACAAGGGACTGTCCTGTCTCCGTTTCTGTTCACACTGAACACCTCAGACTTTCAGTGCGACTCTGAGTCTGGCCACTTAAAGATGTTCCCTGATGGCTCTGTCGTAGTTGGGTGCATCAGAGATGGGCAGGACTCGGGGTACAGAGGGCTGGTTTAACAGGATTGTGGAATAGTGAGGGAAGAATCAACTGCTCCTGAACGTGGTCAAAACCAGGGAAATGTTGATAGATTTTAGGAGGAAGAGGACTGTGATGAGTCCTGTATACATTCTGGGGGAAGAAGTTGCGATGGTGAAGGAGGACAAATACTTGGGTGTTCGCCTCGGCGAGAGACATGGCTGGGAAACCAACACCAAGACTGTTTAAAAGAACGGGATGAGCAGACTCCATTTTCTAATGAAGCCGAGATCCTTGAACACGTGAGGCAGGATTTCGCAGATCTTTTACCAGTCTGTTGTAGCGAGTGCAGTCTTCTTTGCTGCTTTACGTTGGGAAAGACTAAATAAACTCATCAGAAAGGTTGGATCCATCCTTGGCCACAACCCCGACTCCTTCGAGTGAGTGGTGGAGTGGATGTCACTGATCAAACTGTTATCGATTATGGACAATCCGGAGCATCCTCTCCATGACCTACTGATTAGGCAGCAAAGCCCCCGACCCCTTTTGAACAAACTCACTCAGCTCCGCCCTCACAAGGATCGTAACAAAAATCTTCTGCGACAGGTGAACACGCATCATAGTTCAATAGTCTCTGCATTGTTGTTTCAAACATTATTATTGCACTCTGATACAGTGTTATTGTGTATATTATTATTCTTCACTTTATTTTCAGTAAAGTCAGCCCGCTGTTGGCTGTGCTTTTAGATGTTGCTGCTGGAACGAATGAATTTCCCACTCGGAATCAATAGAGTATTAATTATTATTATTATTATTATTCTCCAGCCCTTTATCTCTCAACAATCAACTTCCCAGCTCTTTGCTTCACTCCTCCCCCTCTCCCGGTTTACCCTATCACCTCACCTGGCCCACATTCTGACTCCCTCCCTTCCTTTCCAGTGCTGAAGAAGGGTCTGGGTCTGAAAGGCCGACTGTTCACTTCTCTCCATAGTTGCTGTCTGCCTCCCTGACTTTCCTCCAGCATTTTCCGTCCGTTGTTTGGGATTTCGACATTTGCAGATTTCCTTCTGTTTGCTCACACGCGCATGCGCAGAGGTATGAGGTCATCCCAAATATCGCGCATGCGCTCAGTAGAGGAGAGGCTCGCAAAGACCGGCCGCAGGTAGGAGGGGTCTCCGGTGGGAAATTAATCAGCGGCGTCTGAAACGTGATTGACGGGCTATTACTGTGAGCTCCTGCCGCACTGGTCCTGCACCCCAGCACAGTCCCGGTCCGTTCCCTCTTTCTCAGCCCCACGATCCGTACCCAGTGCCGCCAGGCTTTCGGCTAATGAGCGGTGGGCCGCCGCCGTTTCTGCGGCGCATGCGCATCGCTTTATTGTTCGGTGGCTGACAGACAGGTTTCTGGTTCGCAGGCCCTTCTGGGTAAAGAGGCAGCCATGGATGACACTACCAAGCATTGTTCCCCTACAGTTGAAGGAAATGGGAGCAAATGTATCTCCCAAACACTGCCATGTAAATGCTATGTAAATCCGAGGATTAGTAACTCGGAACAAAAATATAGTTCCCAGTTAATCTCGGTTGAAGAGTTCACCTTCCAGTCAGTGAAAATGTCAATTAGAGCTGTATGGAAATACAACCTTCCTTCAGATTTAGTTCTGTCTGAGTAAATAACGATATGAAACACCTTTGCCTCGATGACAAGTGACTTGTGGTTTTCACATCACAAAAGTGCCGCAGTCCAATGAGAATAGCCACTGCCCTCCACTTTATATTCATTGACATTGCCATCGATGGGTTCAGCACTGTCAATCAGCTGGTGGAGGGTATCTGAGTAATTAGTAAATCTCCAGGGTCATACATGTAGAAACAAGAGCTCTTTGTAGTCTTGTGGAACATGACTAGAACTTGAAATAATACCAAAGGACTGAGACAAATTGAGCCAAGTCTTAGGTTGATTGAAGTCAGAAATAGCACATTCTCACACAGACAGGAATACAGTCAGAGAATTTGATGGTCAGTCAGAATGTCTGCTCCGTGCCTTGTTCGAAGATGAGTGCATATAGAAACATAGAAATCTACAATATATTACAGGCCCTTCGGCCCACAGTGTTGTGCCGTCCATGTAACCTATTCTAGAAACTGCCTCGGATTTCCCAACCGCATTGCACTCCGTTTTCCTGAGCTCCATGTACATATCTAACAGTCTCTCAAAAGACTCCATGGTATCTGCCTCTACCATCATCGCTGGCAGTGCATTCCATGCACCTACTACTCTCTGTGTGAAAAACCTACCTCTGACATCCCCTTTAACCCTACTTCCAACACCTTAAAACTATGCTCCTCGTGTTTGCCAGTTCAGCCCTAGGGAAAAAGTCTCTGGCTATCCACACGATCAATGCCTTTCATCATCTTATACACATCTGTCAGGTCACCTTCCATCCTCCGTCGCTCCAAAGTTCACTCAACCTATTCTCATAAGGCATGTTCTCCATTCCATGTAACATCCTTGTAAATCTCCTCTGCAGTCTTTCTGTGGTATCCACATCCTTCCTGTAATGTGGTAACTGAACACAAGACTCTAAGTGGGTTTAAAGAAGGTCTTATATAGCTGTAACATTACCGATCTTGAACTCAGTTCCATGGTTGATGAAGGCCTTCTTAACAACATTGTCAATCAGTACTACAGCTTTGAGTGTAAATTTGACATGGACCACAAGATCTTGCTGATCCTCCACATTACCAATAGTCCCAACATAATATTGTGTTCTGTATTCAAATTTGATGTACCGAAATAAACCATAGCACACTTCCCTGGGCTGAACTCCATCTGCCAGTTCTGCATCCTATCTGCATCCTGCTGTAACCTCTGGAGAACTGTCCACACTCTTCACAACACCCTCAACTTTTGTGTCATCAGCACCCTTCTCCTTCCTCATCAAGATCATTTATAAACATCACAAAGAGAAGGAGTCTCAGAACACATCCCTGCAGAACACCACTGGTCACCGTCCTCCATGCAGGATACAAACCATCTACAACCACCTTTGGCTTCTGTGGGCAAGCCAGTTCTGGATCCACAAAGCAAGGTCAACTTCGACCCTTGCCTCATTACTTTCTGAATGAGCCTCACATGAGGAACCTTATCAAAAGTCTCACTGAAAGCCATGTACACTACATCCAATGCTCTACATTCATCAGTGTGTTTTGTTACATCCTCAAAGAATTTAATCAGATTCGTAAGGCATGATCTGCCCTTGACAGAGCCATGCTGACTATCCCACGTCAGATTATGCTTCTACAAATGCTCATAAATCCTGCCTCTCAGGAGCTTCTCCAACAACTTGCCCTGCACTGAAGTAAGAACCACTGGTCTGTAATTTTCTGGCTGATCTCTACACCCTTTTTTGAAAAGGGAAAAATGTCTTCGAACCCTCTGGTACTTTTCCTCTCCCTATTGATATGCAAAGATCATCGCCAGAGGCTCAGCAATTTCCTCCCTCACTTCCCACAGTATCCCGGGGTATATCTCAAGTTGAGTACCCCCAACTTGGGTTGAAATTGGTAAAATTGTGACGCCAGAGCTCACATTCAGAGGAAATCATACAGAAACATGTAAAATTATGGAAGGAATAGATAAGATAAAGGCAGGAAAGTTGTTTCCACTGGTAGATGAGACTAGAACTGGAGGACATTGCCTCAAGATTTGGGGGAAATTGGGATGGAGATGAGGAGGAACTGCATTTCCCAGAGAGTGGTGGATCTGTGGATTTCTCTGCCCAATGAGGGAGTGGAGGCTTCCTCAGCAAATATATTTAAGACAAGATTGGATAGATTTTTGCATAGTTGGAGAATTAAGGGTTATGGGGAGAAGGCAGTCGGTGGAGATGAGTCCATGGCCAGATCAGCCATGATCTTATTCAATGGCAGATCAGGCTCAAAGGGCCAGATGGCCAACTCCTGCTCCTATTTCTTTTGTTCTGATGTTCTCACCACAGACTAAAACCTCTCCTGAAATATTGTCCTTCACCAATTGATGTCTTTTGCAAATATTTTTACAGGTTTGAAATTGCAGAACACTTGTGTACAGGAATCTTAAACACAACAAAACATCAGTTTTTCTGTCTCTGTCTGGATATTTAAGGAGTAACCAAATATTTTCTTTGCAACGCCAACACATCTGTTGTCGATTCTTGGAGATGAAGAAGTATCTCATTCCAGCTGGTAAATGTATTCTGTCTCTGAAATGAAGTTTTCTGTTTTAACTCTGTGTAATTCACTGGAACCGGGAGCTGAGAACACACCAGCATTTGTTCACTGGAGATCAGTTCTCAACTGCATTGATTGTACAAGGCATTCAAACGTCTGACTTTCTGAATTGCCAGAGAATTGATCGTAGTGAGATATCATTCTCCTTCTCTCAGTGTGGGAAGAGATTCACTCACAGGCTACCCGCAGACACGCCAGTGAGTTCACAGTGGGGAGAGGCCATTCACCCGCTCTGTGTGAGGGAGGGGAACTACTCAGTCATCCAGTCTGAAGATACATCAGCAAGTTCACACCATAGTGAGATGCTCCACCTGTTCTGACTGTGGGAAGCACATTCTGTTATTGATGCTAAAGGTATATCAGAAAATTCACCAGTGAAAGGACATTGACCTGCTCGGACGGTGGGAAGGCATTCACACACTCAACCACAACACAGTGACACCAGCGAGTTCACACCGGGGAGAAGCCATTCACCTGCTCTGAATGTGGGAAAGGGTTCACTCAATCATCTCAACTGAATGAACACCAGTGAATTCACACAGAAAAGATGCCGTTCACCTGCTCAGACTGTGGGAAGGGATTCACTCACTCCTCCAAACTACAGAGACACCAGCGAGTTCACACCGGGGAGAAGCCATTCACCTGCTCAGACTGTGGGAAGGGATTCGCTCAATCGTCCAACCTACAGACCCACCAGCGAGTTCACACTGGGGAGAAGCCATTCACCTGCTCAGACTGTGGGAAAAGATTCATTCAGTCAAATCACCTGCTACAACATCAGCTAGTTCACACTGGGGAGAGACCATTCACTTGTTCAGACTGTGGGAAGAGATTCCTTCAGTCATCTGACCTACTGACACACCAGCGAGTTCACACTGGGGAGAGGCCATTCACCTGCTCTAAATGTGGAAAGGTATTTGCTCGGTCCTCTGTACTGAAGGAGCATCAGCGAGTTCACACTGGGGAGAAGCCGTTCACTTGCTCTGAATGTGGAAAGGTATTTGCTCGGTCATCTCAGCTCTTGAGACACCAGCAAATCCACTCTGGAGTGAAACCATTCCTCTGCTCAGAATGTGGGAAGGGATTCACCGATGCAGCTCAGCTGAAAGATCATCAGTTTGTTCACACTGCGGAGAGGCCATTCACCTGCTCAGACTGTGGGAAAGGATTCACTCGGCGTTCTCGACTACTGACACACCAGTTAGACCACACTGGGGAGAAACCATTCACCTGCTCAGAATGTGGGAAGAGATTCACCCATTCCGCTCAACTGAAGGAACATCAGCGACTTCACACTGGGGAATGGCCATTCACCTGCTCTGAATGTGGGAAGGGATTCACTTGGTCATCTCGACTGAAGGTGCATCAGCGAATTCACACTGGGGAGAAACCTTTCAGCTGCTCTGAATGTGGGAAGGGATTCATTCAGTCATCCAAACTTGTGAGCCACTACCGAATTCACACTGGGAAGAAACTGTTCACCTGCTCAGATTGTGGGAAGGAATTTACTCGGTTGTCTGAGTTTAAAATACATCAGCGAATTCACACTGGGGGATGCCACTCTCCTGTTCTGAATGTGGGAAAGGATTCACTCAGTCAACTCAATTAAGACTATAAGATATAGGAGCAGAGGTCGGCTCTTCGGCCTTTCGAGGCTGCTCCACCATTCAGTCATGGGCTGATCCAATTCTCCAGTCATCCCCACTCCCCTGCCTTCTCCCCATACCCTTTGATGCCCTGGCTAATCAAGAACCCATCTCTCTCTGTCTTAAGTGCACCCAATGACTTGGCCTCCACAATTGCATGTGGCAACAAATTCCACAAATTTACCACCCTCTGACTAAAGTAAGTTCTCCTCATCTCCTTTCTAAATGGATGACCTTCGATCCTGAGTTGTGCTCTCTTGTCCTAGATTCACCTACCATGGGAAATAACTTTCGCATATCTAATCTGTTCAGAGCTTTTAAAATTCAGAATGTTTAAATGAGATTTCCCTCACGACCCTAGCCCCCATTCTCCTAAACTCCAGGGAATACAGCCCAAGGGAAGCCAGATGCTTCTGTTATGTGTAACGCGCTGTAAGGTTTCACTGCTAATGTAGTGACTTCTTTGTAATGTTCACTGCTGAAGTAACAGTTTCTCTGCAGCAGCAATGTTCGTGTTATGGCTGGCGATAACAGGACTGTGGGATGCATGTCAGCCAATCAGGATTTTGTTGCTCTGTTTCGTGAATCTAGGAGCGTTGATTTTGTCAGAGAGAGAGATGGAGAGACAAGACGCGAATGGAGAGATTTGCTAGACTGCCGGAGAGGGTGGACTCGGAGCGCGGGTCCGAAGGGCAGTAACGATCGGAGGAGGCTGATGGGGACCGATCGGCCTATCAGTGAGCTCCACTTTTGCGCACAGACTGTTTAATAAGATCGCATCCTTTATTCAATTTTGTTTCTCTACTAACCATACAGTCAAAGTAAGAGTTATAAAGCTTAATCATTTAATCGCAAAGTGTGTTCTGTTTCTTATTTCTGGGCACTAATTTGTAACAGGGGACACATCGGGCAGCATCCATCCAAACGACATTTCTTCAGTTTGGCCGGGAAGGGGGTTATCACCCCCTAGATTAAGCCGCTAGGCAAAGCGAGAATTACAATTGTGGGGGCTGCGTTCGGGATTGATTCTGTTGGATGCTGTGTAATTACCCTGAGAAATGAACCAGTGGGGCAGATATTTGTACTCCGGATGAATTGTTAATTCCACTGTTAGGTTCTGTTGAAGTTGTGATTGTGAGCGGAGACTTGATAAAATGGCGGATGCTGCTCTTGTTCTCATGCAGACCAGCGCTGAGGGAGCTGGAGGCGGAGATTTCAAAGACAGGTTTCTATCATTTCTGTGGAGTGAGGGGAAAGAGTGGTCGGAGTTGGAAGATCTAATTAGTCCACGTCCCCCGGTGGAGAGTGAGAATTCTGAGGTAGTAGCCGCCCTTACTTCTCTGGCGAATAAATGGAAAATTCAGATTCCAAGTCGCAGCTATGGCAGGCTCCACCTATTCTCTGGAATAACACCCACCCCGAAAGGGGAGGAGGAGTATGAGACGTGGGCGGAACGGACCTCTCAGTTGTTCGATGAGTGGCAGTGCTCGGATGATGAAAAGCGACAGTGATTGGTTGAAAGTTTGAATGGGCGGGCCGTTGACGAGAGAGCTGTCAGGTTACATTATCCCGTAGCGACAGCTGTCAGTTATCAACAAGCACTGGGCAATGATTTTGATCCGACTGGAAGCCCAGTGGAGCTCCTGGTGGGGTTTCAAAGCATGCGTCAGGAGCAGGGGGAGAAGGTTTCTGCTTTTATTTTACGACTAGAGAGGCAGCTAAATTGCTTGCGGCACAGAGGGGTCATTCAGGCGGTTGAGGTGGATCGGTTAAGAATGGACCAGATAGCCATGACCCGATTGTGTGGGGTCTCTGACAGTCTCGTACGACGCATCCCCTCCATCTTTTGTTAAGCTGATCAGAGAGGTACGGGAAGAGGAGAACGCGGCGGAAGCACGGGAGGACTCAGTCAGCAGGGTACAGTCCTCGGTAGTGTCTCCTGCGGTGAAGTGACCACAGATAGCCTACCCCGGGGAGCGGTAGAAGAGATTGTGGCAGAGTTGAGAACGGAGATACGTCGGTTGTTATCAGCGGGTGTGACCCCCCCCCCCCCCCATATGTTGGGGCTGTTGTGGGCGGGGGGAGGTGGGGCTGCAGATTCCCCAAGGGGATGAACAGTGCGGAGGGCTGCTGGCAGCAGGTCTCACGCCAGAAGGAGAGTGAGCCCCCGGGTACCTCAGCAGGGAGAGTCGTTGGGGAAACCTAGAGGGGACCCAGTGAGGGAACGGCCTGGTGTCTCTGGGGGAACACGTTCCCAGCAATGTACCAAGGTACTCCCGAAAGCAAAAGACCCTGTTCCTGAAGGCTTTGTGGGACCACGCTCCAGTGTGTCGCTACGGATAGAGAGTATTTACGCTAAAGCCATATTCGACACGGTATCGCAGGTCACGTTACTGTACCATTCGTTTTACAACCGGTATCTGAAGCATTTACCCTTGACACCATTCAGTGCAGTGGAGATTTGGGATCTCAGTGCTGGTGATTATCCATACGACGGTTATTTGTCAGTGAAACTGAAGTTCTCGGAGGCCGATGTGGGAGTGTCTGAGGGTCTTGATATGGAGGTGCTGGTTTCCCTGTTGAGAAGAGCTGCGTTTCAATTCTGGTGGGGACCAACATCCCTCTGGTGAGGAGGCTCATGGGGGCCTGTAAGGAGAAGGCGGGTGAGAGATTTTTGGGGACCCTGTCCGTGCTCCCAGTGTATCAAGGTGATCTTGAGGAAGTGCGTGGCAGCATTGGGCTGGATACCAAATTTAAACGAGGGACCGTGTGGTTCACCCAGTCGAAACCAATGGTGGTATGGCCCGGGGAGGTAGCGAGAGTGATGGAGACCCACCATATTTCCCGGGATGCCTGAGGGAGAAACCCTCTTAGTGGACGCTCTGGAGAACCACAAGGGGGTGTCGGGGTTTCTGGCTGGGGTGCTGGTGAGGCCCGAATTGCAGAAGCCCTCGCTTGTACAGGCGAGCAGGATGGCAGTGATCGTCAGGAACACTACGAAGAGGGAGGTCACCTTCAAGCGGGGGATGCCTCTGGCGCATTTGTTCCTGGTGACGGTAATGTTTAGCGCCCCCGTGAGGCACTCCGGGGAGAAACTATTGGAAAAGCGGGGGAAGTTGACCGCTGAGTCATTCAACTTCGGGGACTCCCCGGTGCCGCCGGGTTGGAAAAGGAGGCTGGTAGAGAAGATGTTGAAGCTGCAAGGTGCATTTTCCATTGTCGAGTTTGATGTGGGTTGTTCCAAGAGCACGCGTCACAGTATGCGGGTGACCGAGGACACCCCGTTTAGAGAGAGATCGCGGCGACTAGCAGACGTGGAAGACGTATAGCAGCATTTGTGTAAGTTGAAGGAAGCTGGGATCATCACTGAGTCCCAAAGCCCCTATGCGTCCCCAATAGTCGTAGCCTGGAAGAAGAACGGGAAGGTACGCATGTGTGTGGACTATAGGACTCTGAACAGGCGCACCTTCCCTGACCAGTATACGGTTCCAAGGCTCGAAGACGCGCTGGCCTGTCTGAGTGGTGCAAAGTGGTTTGGTGTGCTGGATTTGAAGTGTGGATATTACCAGATCCCCATGAGTGAGGCCGACAAATAGAAAACGGCATTTATATGTCCCCTGGGATGCTAACAGTTTGAAAGGCGCCCCAGGGCATATCGGGAGCCCCTGCAAACTTCCAGCGGGTCATGGAGAAGACGGTGGGGGATATGAACTTGCTTGAGGTGTTGGTGTATTTGGATGACTTCATAGTATTTGGATCCACCTTGGAAGAACACGAAGCGAACCTGCTGCAGCTGCTCGACCGCCTGAAAGATGAAGGGTTAAAACTTTCCCTGGACAAGTGCCAGTTCTGTAAAACGTCTGTTATCTAAGTCAGACACATAATCTCACCGATGGAATGGGGACAGACCATGCTAAGATAGAAGCGGTGACCACTTGGCCAAGGCCCCAGACTGTCAGCGCCCTGCACTCGTTCCTGGGGTCTGTGGTTATTATCGGAGATTCCTGACGGGTTACACCAAAGTGAACCACTCCTTGAATCAGCTTCTATGTGGTTACCCTCCCCTGGGGAAGAAAGGGAGGGGGGAAAGGACAGGAGGGTGGAGAATATCTAAACCCGTCAGAGCCGTTTGGGCAGAGGTGGGATGTAAAATGTGAGGAAGCTTCTCAGTCGCTGAAGGAGCTGCTGACCCAGGCGCCGGTGCTGGCTTTTGCGGACCCCCGATTGCCGTAAGTACTGCACACAGATGCCATCCGAGAAGGTTTAGGGAGCGTCCTGTATCAGGATCAGGGCACCGGGTTGAGGCCTGTGGTGTTTGTCAGCCGGAGTTTGTCGCTGTACGAGTGAAACGATCCCACGCACAAGTCGGAATTCCTGCCGTTGAAATGGGCGGTGGTGGATAAGCTGAGTGACTGATGTACGAGGCCAAGTTTGAGGTGAGGACGGACAACAACCCCCGAACTTATATCCTGACCTCGGGGAAACTGGATGTGACAGGCCATCGGTGGTTGGCAGCGTTGTCTGCCTGTGATTTCAGCCTGAAGCACCGGCCGGGGAGCCGGAACATTGATGCGGATGCTTTGTCCCGACAGGTACATGAGGGACTGGACAGCGACGAGGAGGGGGAGAGCGCTCCTACCCCTGGGGTGACAGGTACATGAGGGACTGGACAGGGACGAGGAGGGGGAGAGCGTTCCTGCCCCTGGGGTGACAGGTACATGAGGGACTGGACAGGGACGAGGAGGGGGAGAGCGCTCCTGCCCCTGGGGTGACGGCCCTGTGTCAGTTTGCCATCACCGTGAAGGCAGAGGAAAAGGAGCGGCCGGATCGAGCAGCGGATCAATGGGCGGCTTCCGATGACGTCATTCCCCAGGTTCACTGTGACCTCACTGCTGCCGGAATTGAGTTCTGGGGAAGTGGCGGCTGCTCAGCGGGATGACCCGGGCAGTGGCACTATTTGGTCCGCGGTAGAAAATTGAGACACGGCTCAGACAGAGAAGAGAAAACACGCTTCGGTGCCTCCATTACTGAAAGAGTGGCCTCGATTGGAGTTGAAGAGCCAGATCTTATCCCGGGTCACGTCATGACCGGTCCGACCCGGCGTTGCCAGCTGGTTCTGCCCGAGAGGTATCGGAGGATTGCGTTGTAATCACTTCATGATGATTCTGAATATCTGGGGGTGAAGAAGACCTATGGATTGCTCAGCGACCGGTTTTACTGGCCCCGAATGAAGTCGGAGGTTGAAGAATACTGCAAGTCGTGCATTCACTGCATACGCCGGAAGACACTGCCTACGCGGGCAGCTCCTTTGTCCCACTTACAGAGTGCAGGGCCCCTGGACCTGGTGTGTGTGGATATCCGGTCCATAGAACCCGATGCCAGCAACACGGCGAATGTATTAGTCATCACGGACCACCTCACCAGATATGCTCAGGCTTTTCCTACCTAGGACCAGAGGGCGACTACGGTGGCAAAAGTGTTGTGGGAGAAGTATTTCGTTCATTATGGCCTCCCCAGGCGGATACATAGTGACCAGGGACGGGACTTCGAGAGCAGACTCATCTATGAGTCACTGGGCATGCTTGGAGTTGAGAAGTCGAGGACCACGCTCTATCACGCGCAGGGCGATCCCCAGCCTGAGGGGTTTAATAGGACCTTGCTGGACGTACTCGGGACCATGGAGGTCAGCAAGAAGACCAGGTGGAGTCAACATATTGTGCATCTGGTTCACTGTTACAACTGTACACGAAATGAAGCTACTGGGTACTCGCCATGTTATCTGATGTTTGAGCGCGAGGCGAGGTTGCCCATTGACCCTTGTTTTGGGACTGATGAGGGTGACTTACCACCGAAGCCTTATCTGAAGTATTTGTGTGATATGAGGAGTGAGCTCGAAAGCGCTTATGAATTGGCTGGGGCTGCAGCCGCCAAGCAGAATCGAGGAAATAAGAGGAGGTATGATCAGAAAGTGAGGTTCTCCCAACTCCTGCCGGGAGACCGAGTCCTCATAAGGAATTTGGGGCTACCTGGAAAGTACAAGTTAGCTGACTGCTGGGCGGCCACACCTTATGTGGTGGAGAGTCAGATGCCAAACCTACCGATTTTCCAGGTGAAACGAGAAGGGGCCTGTCAAGATTCTTCATCGGAATCACCTGCTGCCCCTGGGACAAGAGGTGCAGGTTGACCCAGAGCCCGACTTGGAGCCTACACCTAGTAAGAGGACTCTGCGAAAACGCAGGGCAACTGCAGGGCCCACAGCGGGATAGGCTGGGCCGGGCCGCGCCCATGAAAGGGAAGCTGAATCGGAGGATGATTATCTGGATGTGAGGTACATGCTACCTTTCGCTAACTCCCCATTGATTGAGGAAGAAAGCCCCGGCCCCTTCCCCCCTGAGTCAGGTGAGGTGGAGGGGGTGGGTGACTTGTGGGCAGCCTGGGTTACAGCAGGACATTGAAGGAGAGGAAGCGGGGCCTGGACACGGGACAGAGGGCTCCGAGTTGTGGGGGTGGGGGTGGGGGAGGACTCGGCAAGCAGACACGAAGTGTCACCAGTAGCGTCTGAGTCTGAAGAGTTAGGTGAGGAGGTACGGATGTGTAGACCACCGTAGGTTCGCCTACGTAGCGCCTGGGGAACAGTGTGTGATCTCTGCTGTTGTGGCGAGCTATGACACTGCCTTTTGCATCTGGATTGGACTTTGTGTTTGTAGGAGGGGTTGGCGAACTATCTCAACGTCATGAGGACATGACTAAATTTGGTAGTGGTGGGGGCAGAGTGTAACGCGCTGTAAGGGTTCACTGCTATGTAATGTTTCTTTTTGCAATGTTCACTGCTGAAGGAATGGTTTCTCTGTAGCAGCAATGTTTTGGTTATGGGCGGAGATAACCGGACTGTTGATGCATGTTAGCCGATCAGGATTTTGTTGCCCTGTCTTGTGATTCTGGAAGCAGCTGCTTTTGCGGGCTTTTGCGAAAAGGAGAGAGAGAGAGATGAAGAGTGAAGACGCGAACGGAGAAACGTGTCAGATCGCCGAACGGGGTCGTCTCCGAGCGGAGGCCCAAAGGAGGAGATCGATGGAGGAAGAAGAACAACTGAACTGCGTGAGCTCCAACTGCGTGTGCACAGGACCGTTTAATCAGATTGGTGCCCTATTGTTATTTTATATATATATATTTTCCCTACTAACCATGTAGTCAAGGTAATAGTTATAAAGCTTAATCGTTTAATTGCATATTGTGTACTGTTTGTTATTTCGGGGTACTGATTTATAACAGGGGACACATCGCGCAGCATCCACCCCGACGAGATTTCTTAAATTTGGCGGGGCAGGGGGATTGTCACCCCCTGATTAAGCCTAGAGGAAGCGCGTGTTACAATACATCTTCCTTCCATTTATAAAATAGTTAACCCTTTCATTTTTTCTTCTATGCACTTCACGACACTGTGCTCCATCTGCCAATTTTTCCCCACACTCCTAAAATACTGATTCAGTCTGCCATTTCGTTTGCCCCCATTACTAATTCTCGTTTACCAACGGCCGGAAATTCAGTCTCTCCTCCCTTTAACACGTTATGTAGCTGAAGAAACCTTTGGTGTCCTCTTTTATATGACTGTCCAGCTTAAATTAGTATTCCATCTTTACGTTCTTAATGACTTTTTAGTTGACTTCTTTTGGTTTTCATAAGCTTCCGAATTGTCTAACTTCCCACATTTTTTTTTTACTCAATTATATCGCCTCTCTTAGATTTTTATGCTGGTATTGACATTCCTGCAAAAGTCTTCTTCTTTTGTGATGTATTTATCCCGAGCCTTCCGAATTGCTTCCGGAAATTCCAGCCATTGCTGCTCTGTCATAGTCCCTGCCAGTGTTCCCTTCCGATTAATTCTGGCCGATTGTAATTGTCTCTGTGATTACCGTCACTCTGCTGTAATACCAGCACATCTGATTTTTGCTTTTCCTTCTCAAACCTCAGGGTGAGCTCAGAAACATTCTGCTCATTTGCCCTAAAGGTTGTTTTGCTTTCAGGTTTCCAGTCAGATTCTCTTCATTGCCCCACACCCAGTGCAGGAGAGCAGATCCTCCAGTGGGTTCAAACGTCAGCTGCCTTAAAAAGCGATCTCGAAGGCACTCTAGAAATTCCCCGACCTGGAATCCAGGATTAACCTGATTTTTCCCATCTACACGCATATTTAAATCCCCCATGACCAGTCTACCATTTCCCTTTCGGTTAGCATTCACTGTCTCCCGTTGTAATTTGTAGGTCACATCCTCACTGCGGTTGCATGGTCCGTACAGGGTCTTTTCACCTTGTAGTTCCTCAGCTCTATCCACAATGATTCAACACCTTCGCCCCTATATCACCTCTTTCTAATGATTTGATTTTGTTTGTTTAACAAACAGAGTTAAGCCACCACCTCTGCCTTCCAGCCTGTTTTTTCCATGCTATATGTATCCTTGGATACTAATCTCCCAGCTACAATCTGTTTTCAGCTATTGACGTCAGTCATTAGTAGCTGCGGAAGCGCTCATTAAGATGGGGCGATCTGGCTTTTTACCAATAAAAAAAGTGTTTATCCATATTCCGCCCTATATTTTCACGTTAGCCCGTTATTCGTGTGGAAGTTGGAGACTAGAGTAACTGGCAGTCGAATAGCCACCCAGTATCACACCAGCCCTACAGTTGTTTGGGGACGTCAGACTGTGAGGTACTGAGCAGGAAAGGGAATAGATAGACATATCCACAGACCAAATGCTGGGCGGCATTCTGGAGCAGTACATTGATTGGCATATGGCGGGACACCGAGTTTATGAGTCGCCATGACGGTGTTTTACTCCCTCACGTCCACGCCCCCTCCCTCCACCACACAGACTACCCTAATGTCCCGGAGCTGCCGGTAGCGGGGAAAACCCGCCCCGAAAAAACACCTTGGCCATCAGGCGGTGAATGAGAGGAACCAGAGCCCGGGCTCGACACACAGCGGCCCGCACTGGCTTGTGCTCAGGACGCGGCTTTATTCATGAACTGAAGCACCGACGTGACCGGATATTTCACCGCGCCTATCAGCTGCTCCCTGAATTTCGACTGAGTCACCGTGTAAATAAATGTATTCGTGCAGCAGCTGAAAATACTCAGCCAAACTCCGACGTAGTGAAAGATCCATTCAGAATCATTGAAATCAGATCCTTTTCCTGAGACCTGATAATATATGACATTTACAACGTATGCCATCCACAGGAGGATGAAGCTGCCGGAGAGGGTGAAGAGTAGAACCACAGACCTCCTCCTGCTCTCCATCTCCGGGTCACTGCGGTTGTCCCCCTTGCTCTGACCCTTCAGCCCCTTACGGACCCGACTGGCCACTAAAATGTGCCTGACTGTCAGAGCGTTGAGCAGCAGGATCCCAGCGAAAGGGAGGAGCGGAGTTAAAACTGTATCGAGCCAGTCATATCCTATCCACCCGGGGTCAGTGAAATAATTGTTTATGGTTCTGCAAAACCACGGTACATTGTCAATGATCACGCTGTGTTCAAACGTGAAATATCGTGGAATGTTTTTCAGACAAGACAGTACGCCGTTTGTGACTAGAACCACAGCCGCAGTTTTCCCGGTGCAATATTTTGTTTTCAGCTTCTGGCAGCAAATGGCGACAAAACGATCAAAGGTGAAAGTGACGGTGAACCAGACAGAACACTCTGTGGCTGTGTACTTCAGTACATTGATAACACTGCAGACAGGGGTGATGTCCAGAAAATTCCACGGAAAGTAATACCAATTGATTCGAGACAAAATGACCTCGGTGACAATGGTGAGTAGATCCGCCGCTGCCATGGCCACCAGGTAGCGAGTGGTGCAGGTAGAGAGGCCGCACTTTCCCCCGGACAGGATCACAATCGCCATTAAATTCACTGCAGAGAGAGAGAGGGTTGGGGGGGGGGTTGGGTGAGAGAGAGGATAGACACTGCCATTACTGAACACATTCTCCAGGAATTAACACGGGATTTTGCTTCAGCTAAAGATCAGGAGTGCTAGAGCCTGTGAGCGGCTGCTAATCTAAGATCGGACACGGGTCACACTGTTTCTGACCTCCTTTTTTCAGTATGAAGATACGACGATGTGTGGACAATCGTCGGCGATAAAAACGAGCTGAGTGAACAATAACGATCGGTGCTGATCCCGATTCCAGTCACTGACGGGGCCGGTTTCACTGATTTAACCGTGACTGACAACGCCTCCCAAAGCTCAGCTTCTGATGGGGCCGAGAAGGGACACAGAGGGGAGCAACACACAAAATACTGGCGGGATCCAGCAGGTCAGGCAGCTTACATGGAATTGAACAAACTATCGTTTCGGGGCGATACAGTGCCCCAATTTACGACGCGTCTCAGAGGGAAAGCCGGAACAATTTAGTAACCAGAGAGCACTACGCCGGATAATTTTGAAAACGAAGCTTTTTATCTTCGTTTTGACCTTCTGTCCACACTGAAACGGCGTTTTCATCCCCCGAAAACGGAGATTTTCAGAAACACTCTCCAGAGTTAATAAATCTGAAAACGCCTAATATCCGGCGTAGTGTGTACAGGGTAAACGGAGAGATTTAAAAACGCTGTCATGACCATACCAGAACAACACTGTTTCTTTCCCTGCTTCTGTTTGGTACTGCGCAAGCTGTTATAACGCGCAGTCGGTGTGAACGGCGTGAGAGTTAAATTGTAAAGTGAGCTTTTTTGACTTTAAAAACGCTGTCATGAAGTGCCGGAACAGATGTTCGTTGTTTTCTTGAACGCAACCACCTAACAATTTCAGAACAGACGGACGAGACTGAAGCCAGGAGAGTTAGAAATGTACTCACCAAATACTTTGGCCCATAGCTTACTGAATAAATAAGTATACTCCCTTTGCCCTGTTTCTGTCCTTGCTTGTATGAAGGTGGTTCACCTATTTTTGCAAGTATTTCTCTGACAATAGATGTGTAACAGCCTAATGTAACATTGTATGGAAATACAAGACAACACTGATGCAGACGTTTTATACATTTAACAAGGTGCTTTATTAATGCAACAGAGTTAGTCAGTATTTCAATGTTCGTCGTCAGCTGGGTCATGCTGTCGGTTGCCTCCATACGCTCCAGTATTTGTTGTTGTTTTTTTTTTAGTTTTAGGTCCTCCTGCGCGAGAGCCAAGAGCAATTTCTTTAAAAAATTTTTTTTTCTAGTCTGTAACTGGACAAACGCGCACCAAGTATACCATTTCCTCTTCGCTTGTTTTCTATGTGTCCCGCGCATGCGCAGTAGGAGGAGATTCGCCCAAATATCTGCCTAATGTGGAAGGAGATATTTTGAAAAACGCTTAGTGTGGACGCCTGCCGTTTTTACTCGAAACCGACGTTTGCAAAATTATCCGGCGTAGTGTGGACGTAAACTAATGGATTAATTTTACAACACAGTTCAATTCGATAACTCTCGTCAGCATATCTATGGACACTGGTGGTTATCTGTGACAGACTCCACCTGGAGACGTGAAACACTGGACCAGGGGTTTTCTCTGAATAATAACTCAGAGCAAGTGAACTTCACAATATAAACCCATCCCAGTCACCCCTTCACGGAGAGCCTCCGTTCCCCAGCTGTGGGACAACTCTGGACAAGGTCCCATTAAAAGATTCCCCGTTACACCATCCAGGAGAGCTGCCCGCCCCGGTACTGGGACAAATCTGGACAAGATAACGTTAAAGGCAAGAACAAAGTTCAGGTTGATTCCCTGAGTTAGAGGAGAGACCGGGGATTCGTTCATCTTGTCATCAAATATAAAACAATCAGGATATTGAATTGACAGGATAAATATCTTTGACGGATATCTATGCAAAGATCACCAACTTGGAAGCTTGTTGATTGATTATAAACAGGTTCACACCGGTTAACACACGGAAATACCAAACATAAACTGCTCTGTTCACTCACCAGGAACTCCAGTGACGGCAATGAACAGGTACAATATTTTCTGCACACTGTAGTACCGTTTCAACATTGCCGACATTTCCCCTGCGCAGCAATGTGTCCCCCTGTGCCTCAGGCGGTCTATTGGAATGAAATGTTGAAGCACCACATGTCCCGGGTTTATAAACACCATCTAGCGACCCCACAGGGACAGACTTCAACATATTGTATAATAAAACTCCTTAACTTATTTAGAAACCTATTACATCAGACAGGTGCCATCCCCGCGGTGACGGGTTGTGATTAATTTAGTGAATTAATTTTTAGACCAGCCGTGTGAGTAACTTTGTCCCAATAACGGAGTCAGAACCTTCGAGGTGTCTTATCAATAGCATTTGCTTCCACTGTAAATATGTACTTCAGGGAAATCATTTATCAAATACAGAATATTGAAATAAAGTCTGTAAAATTGCATTGAATTGCCCACTATTGCCATTCTCGTCAACGGTATAAACGCTTGATGTAGTTGGTGTTTTTGTGGACTCGACCTAGAGGGTCCTTTGTAAGCTGTCTGTGTGTGGCGACACGAATAACCACTTTCCGATCCATGAAACCTTCCAACTACTTCACTGACTTAGTCACAGTCAGAACATTTGGGGCCTCGTCCCGAAACTACCCCTGACCCTACCGCATGGCCATAAAACTCAACAGTCCAGTGGTGGTGGGGTGAGAATTTCTTAATCATATCACCCCACATATGTCAAAGAACATGGCGGAGAGCTGGAAAGGTAGATGAAACTTCCGTTATGTGTGTGTGTGTGTGTGTGTGTGTGTGTGTGTGTGTGTGTGTGTGTTTGTGTGTGTGCGTGTGTGACTCTGTGTGTGTGTGTGTGTGTTTCTGTGTCTGTGTGCGCGAGTGTGTGTGACTGTGTGTGTTTTGTGTGTGTGTGTGTCTGTGTGTGTGTGACTCTGTGTGTGTGTGTGTGTGTGTCTGTGTGTGTGACTGTGTGTGTTGTGTCTGTGTGTGTCTGTGTGTGTGACTGTGTGTATTGTGTGTGTGTCTGAGTGTGTGTCTGTGCGTGTGTGTGACTGTGTGTGTGTGTGTGTGTGTTTCTGTGTCTGTGTGCGTGAGTGTCTGTGTGTGTGCTTTCACGCACTTTCAAATCTTATGCATCCCCAATCTGTGCGCACCGCTAGAACTCTGCAACCTCCACATTCAAATTAGATTCTCCAAGTAACAGTGACTTCAAACACTTCACATCATGGCTGCCTGAACCATAAATTCAAATTGCATTTATTGCTAATGTTTGTACGAAAGAACCTTGATATTCGTCACAGCCCCAAATCAGCAGGCACCCCCACATATACATTGGATTATACCAAATCCTTTCGCACTCCAAATTCCATATGCACACCACGTTCGCCGATAAACTCCTAAATTTACGGAGATACCCAAATCTGTGTGCACTCCCAAGTTAACAGACACCACAAAACGCCGACACCAAATCTGACACACTCCAACTCGGTGCGCATCTCCAAGTCTGCCGGCAATACCAAATGTGTGTGCAGCCTTCAATTTGCCAAAACCCCCAAATCCCGAGATCCGTGTGCATCCCCAAATCCAAAGACACTCCAAATCGGCTGGTATCATCAAATTAATCTATACCCCCAAATACTCGTAAACTTCACTAAATCTGCATGCACCGCTAAATTCATGTTGATCGGCGTATTCTTAACATCCACCTACATCAGAGCGCATCCCCAAATCAGTATGGACCGCCAAATCCGTGTGCGCCCGCAAATTAGAGCATGATCCCAAATCATTGTGAACCCCAATTCCGTGCGCAACCTAAAACCAATGACTCCGAAATATGCACATCAGTACCCAGAGGAAGAAAAATTTCAAACAGGTTACAAAATAAATGCTTCTACCTTAAAAGATTAGTAAGAAAAACAGTTCAAAGTTCAATGACATCCTAAATCTGTCGGCACACCAAAGTCTCACACATCCTCAACTCCGTGTGCAATCCCATATTCTTCGACCCTTCCTAAATCAGTGCACATCTCCAAATCCATGTGCAGTCCCCTAAAATGCAAGGCTAAATTCAAAGTTCAGGACACCCCAAATCCAAGTGCAGCCACAAATCTACCAATACACGTAGAATTGTGTCCAGCCGCTAATCAGTGGGTACACCAACAAACCTATGTACTTACATGGAGCACCCAAATTAACTGACAGCTCGAAATCTGTGTGCAGCTCCACATCTAGCAGCGCTCTCAAATCTGTGCGCACCTCTAAATCCATGTGCAAGCCCTTCAGTCATCGACCCCCAGGTTTGCCGACACCTCCCGAGATGTGCACGCATCCCCAAATCGATATGTCGACGCACATCCAACACCCAAAGGGACCCAGAATCATGCCGATCCAAGGCGACCTTGCTTTGTGGATCCAGAATTGTCTTGCACAGAAAAGGCAAAGAGTGGTTGTAGACGGGTCATGTTTTGCATATAGGTCGGTGACCGGTGCTGTGCTTCAGGGATCTTCTCTGGGAGCCCTTCTCTTCGTGATTTTTATAAATTACTTGAAATGAGGAAGTGGAGGGATGGGCTATTAAATTTGCTGATGACACAAAGGATGTCAGTGTTGTGGACAGTGTGACTGGCTGTCAGAGGTTACAGCGGGACATCGACGGGATACAAAACTGGGCCGAGAGGTGGCAGATGGCGTTCAACGCAGATAAATGTTGTTCAACCCAGATACCATCATTTTGTAAGGTGAAATACGATGGCAGACTATACTATTATTGGTAAGACTGCTGGCAGTGTGAACGATCAGAGGGATCTTGGGGTCTAAGACCATACAACACTCAAAGTCGCTGCGCAGGTTGACTGTGTGGGTAAGAAGGTATGCGGTGCATTGGCATTCATCAACCGTGGGATCGAGTTTAAGAGCTGAGAGGTAATGTTACAGCTATATCTGACCCTGGTCAGACCACACTTAGAGTACTACATAGCCTCAAGATTCGGGGGTGTAGATTTAGGATGGAGATGAGGAGGAACTTCTTTTTCCCAGAGAGTGATGAATCTGTGGAATTATCTGCCCAATTCGCAGTGGAGGCTACATCAGTAAATATGTTTAAGACAAGTTTGAATAGACGCTTGCATATTGGGGGAATTAAGAGTTGTGGGGGAAATGCAGGTAGGCGGAGATGAATCCATGGCCAGCTCAGCCATGATCATATTGAATGGCGGAGCAGGCTCGACGGGTCAGATAGCCTATTTCTGCTCCTATTTCTTAAGTTCTTATGTTCACAGCCGGGCTTGGGACCGCCTCAGACAGACTTAAAGGAAAAAAAAAACAACAACTGATATTTGATCTTTTTCATCTTTATAAATAACTCTCTCTCTGCTACAGAAGCCGAGCCATCCTTGTGTGAGCAGGCCAGAGACACAGGACGGGCACTTGCTGGTGTACATTCCCGAGGTGAGTGCCGAGGACCCCGTCCCATCTGTCTCAGCTTGGTCCTGGCTGTTGCAGGGGAGGGGGGAAGGTGCGTCTGGGACACTGGGGGAGCAGGGGACGTGCGGAGGAGATCTCGTACTGAATCGCCAACCCACCGCTCGGCCTACAGATGCACAAGTCCTGTCTGTCGAAGTGCTTGCACTTCTTCACCGAGTCTTCGTGGTGGAGAATCTTCAGGACGCCTACGTGACCGTCTACGACTACTACGAGAATTGTAGGCACCTGGCCCCTCCCCTTTCCCCTCCCGAACCACTCACTGCCACCCTGCCAGCGGACACACCTCCTCCCTGTTCCCTGCCCAGCGGTTTCTGCCCCACTGCCCTCTCCACAGTCCCACTGAATGTCACTCCTTGCCCCTTCAGACCGCTGGGCACCCCTCCATCCAGTCCCTCTCCTTACGCGCTCCATATCCCTCTACACAGCTCCCTCCAATCCCTCTCCTTACGCGCTCCATATCCCTCTACACAGGTCCCTTTGTCCAACACCCTACCCATTCACAAATTCACTCCTCTGCACTCACCCTCTCGCCTCTCCCTCAAACCCTTCGCATCCCGTTCCTCATGTTCTCGAAAACTCACTGTCACTCCATCCACGCGTTCACTGCGTCACATCCTCCAGTCCAATTCCTCTCCACCCGACCCGCCCTCACTGTCCGTCCACTCCTCTGGCCCCATCTCCCCTGATTCTCCGAGCCCGTCGCCCCTCGGTCCCCTCCCTTCTCTCACTGCGTCACATCCTCTCGTCCAGTTCCTCTCCACCCGACCAGCACCCCCCCCCACTCTCCGTCCGCTCTTCTGCCCCCATCTCCTCGATTCTCCGAGCCCGTCGCCCCTTGGTCCCCTCCACTCGCTCTGCACGCCCATTCCACCCAGCCCCGGACCCAAAACCATCCCCCGTGCACACCTTTGACCTCCCTGCACTCACACTCTGACAGCCTATCCTCACCCTGTTCTGCTCAATCACGCCCTTTCATCTCCATTGCCTCCTACCCCCTACTTGCCCCTACTGCCACACCTTCCCCTCCCTCTCCTGCAGACCCCTCCACAGTTCTGAAGAGTGGCGTCTCATGCGGTCCACGCCACTCCCTTTCTCTCCCCTCCCTTCCTCCAGCCCATCTGACTATTGAATCCCTCCCATTTTATCCCCGTCAGATGAGGCCGCCATCGCTGGATACCACTGTCCCGCACCAGGTGCGATCCCGCGGAGACCCTCTCTGCGCCAGGGGGATATGGCGAGTTTGACCGCCCCCCCACCCCGCCCACCGCTGCCCACGCTTCCCTCCCACCTCCCTGACACCATTCCTCAGGGCTGGATGCGGCCTTCTCCTGTGGGCATGTTCCTATCCAGGGTCAGCATGCAGAGCGGGTTAGTCATGTATGAGGTCCTCCCACCGTTTACTGAGGAGTGCATTAGAACAAAGGGTATCTGGGAATACAGGTCTACAATTCAGTGAAAGTGGCTTCACGGGTAGATCGGGTCGTATAGAAAGCTTTCGACACATTGACCTTCAAAGCACGAAGCACTGAGTGCAGGAGATGGGACGTTATGTTGAAGTTGTAGAACCGTTCAAGAGGCCTCATTTGAAATTCTGGTCAACTACCTACTGGCGAGATTAACTGAGTGCAGAGACACTTTGCAGGGTTGTTAGAATAAAGACCGTTACAGCGCAGTGCAAGCGCTTCGGCCGACAATTTTGCCGGGCCTTCAGGAACTGGGATTTCGGGAAATGTTGAATAGGGTCGGACTTAATTCCCAGGAACGCGGGCGACTGAGGTGAAATTCGATCGAGGTATACAGAATTATGAGGGAAATAGATTGGGTAAATGCAAGCAGGCTTTTCCCACTGAGGTTGCGCAAGAATAGAGGTCAAAGATTAAGGATCAAAGTGAAATGTTTAGGGGGAACACGAGGGGGAACCTCTTCCCTCAGAGGGTGGTGAGCGTGTGGAACCAGCTGCCAGCAGAAGTGTTGGATGCGATTTTGATTTCAACAGTTAAGTTTGATTAAGTATTGTACAGGTCGGAGGGTTATACAGGGGGGCGGGGGGAGGGAGGAGAGAGAGGGAGGGAGAGAGAGAGGTAGAGAGAGGCTATATATATATAGCCGCACTCCGTTTCTCTCTCTCCCCTTTATCCATTCTCTTCCCCACTGCCCCAATCTATCCTCCACACATTCCTCCCTACCCTACCCACTCAATACTCCTCTTCTTTCCCTTATTGTCAATAGGGCTATAGTACTTCCCACTCTGCTTTACAGCTGCGCAGCATGGACCGTGTACCAACAGCATTCCGAGAAACTGCGCGCCTGGAACGTGCTGCCGCGGCTCGGGGTGGAGATCGATACGATAAGGGTGTTTAAGAGACAGTTAGACAGACAGTTAAATGTTCAGGGAACGGAAGGATGTGGAAAAAGGCAAGAGATTAATTAGGCTTCGTTAGATTAATTTCTTCGGCAGAACATCGCGGGGTTCAGGGCCTTTTCCTTTCCTGTGTCATTCGTTTGTCCTACATTTCCCGTGAATTGTTACTGTGCGCTCTCTGGCTTTCTCACAGCCTTCCTGTTACTGAGAGACCAGAACCGCACACAACACTCCCAGTGCCGCCTCCCCGACACCTTGTACTGTGGTCATATGATGCTCGAATCCTGTACTACGTCCGCCTCCTTCACCGCCCTGTCTGTCCATGTTTACCTGTGCCCCTGTACTCCACAAGGTCGTCTCCTTCACCGTGATTCTCCGACTCCACATTGATTTCCGTTCTCTACCTCTCCCTCCCCTTTTCTTCCATTGTCTATCTCTCGTTCTCTGCGTTTCTCTCACTCTCACACACACACACACTCATGCTCTCTCCATCTTCCCATTTCCCGTCTCCCTGCCTCCCAAAAATTGCTCGTTTTTCCTGTTTGTCCCAAATTCTCTCCGCTCCACGGATTCCATTTTCAACCCTTCCCACTCTGAGAGAGAGACTAAATATACATATATAACCTCACAGTCTTTCTCTCCCTCCTCCTCCTCTCTTCATCCGCTCTCTTCTCCGCTGCCCCACTCTTTTCTCCACACATTCCTCCCTCCCCTACTCACTCACTGTCCCTTATTCCCTTCTTTCCCTTATTATCTATTTCTCCCGCTCTGCCCAACGCTTCTCCTGCCTCTCGCTTTCACCCCAATTCCTCTTTTCTGTAGCTCGCTTTCCCTCCACCCACCCGTCCCCCCATTGCCCCCACCCCGCACTGTGATGACGGGTTGACACGCACAGTGAATTATCTGATGTTGTATCATTCCTTGTTGTTTGGAAAGCGACAGTGTTCTCTCAGAAGTTAAAGGCTTCTGGTTTCCGGGAGAGGCCGTGTGTTTCCTTTTTTGTGTGGTACAGAATAGGCGGGGGAGGGGAGTGTGGAGAAGACAGGATAGTTATACAGAGAGAGAGAGAGTAAATATGTTGCCTCACTCTTTCTCTCTGTCCTCCTCTCTTTATCCGTTCTGTTCCCCACTGCCCCACTCTTTCTTCCACACGTTCCTCCTTACCCTACCCTCTCACTCCCTTCTTCTCTCCCTTATTGTCTCTTTCTCCTGTTCTGTCCAACAGCCGAGAGATACAGATGACCACATACCAACAGGTAGATTGACAGACAGACAGACAGACACACACACACACACACACACACACACACACAGACACACACACACACAGACACACAGACACACAGACACACAGACACACACACACACACACACACACACACACTTTCACATCTCCCTCCCCAGGTCTCCACTGTGTCCTGTGTGCATTCAATATGCGACAGGTTTCAATCTGGTGTCTCCGTCATGTTTCTAAACTCACCGAGTTCAGGCCTGGAGCATCAAACGCTCCTCATAGATTCAGTCTCTCATTCCCTCAGCCTCCCCAGTGCATTGCGTAGAGACTGTCCGAGCTCTCCCCTCTTCAGAATTAAACCCATGATATTTCTGTATCCCTTACAAACAATTCAATGCTATACGGTTCCCTGACCCAGTGTACACACATCGCTCTGCTGTCCGGAAGGGTCTCTTCCACACTAGCCATTTGTTCTCAGTGGTCACAGCATCACGACAAAGACTGAGAGCTGTCTGCTCGCTGGGCTCCGACACAAACACTCACAGACACACAAAGAGACGGACAGACACGCATGTGGACGCATATAAATACATAGAGATGCTGACACACAGAGATATTTTATTAAGGAATGCATTTGAAACTCTGAACTTTTTAAGGTGGAAGCAGCTATTCTGCAAATTGTTTGAAATGATACTTGCTCTGGAAAAATCTCATCTACATGCGGGGATGTCGTCGGGTTTGGGGGTGCACATGGAGAAGGGGCACACTGATTTTCGGAAGTGCGCATATTTCAGGATGTGTCGGTGCATTTGAGGGTGCACATGGATTTCAGAGTGCTGATGAATTTGGGGGTACACACTGACTTGGGGGTTGCATGCACGTTTCAGGGTGCACATGGATTTGGGTTTGCACATGGATTTGGGTTTGCACACAGATTTGGGTATGTGGGCGGATTTGGGGATGCACACTGTTTGGGGGATCCGAAGATTTGGGGTTGTGATGATTCACAAGGTTGTTTCATTTATATATATTTTAACAACAAATACACTTTGAACTTTTATTTTGCTATTTGATTTAAGCAGGTATTCTGTGTATTGTTTGAAGCGAGTCTTGCTCTGGGTTAATCTAATGTGCATGTGGGGGTGTCATGGGGATGGAGTGCGAACAGATTTGTGTATGTCGTTGGAGTTTAGGGTGTTGCCAGGTTCTGGGTGAGCACGGAGTTCGGGGTGCAGACGGATTTGAAGATTGCGCTGATTTAGGGGTGATAAGCGAATATGGGGGTGCAGAGGTATTTATGGATGAGCGCAGAAATAGGGTTTGTCAGCGAATATGGAGGTGTCAGGGGATTTGGGAGCACCTACTGACGTGAAGATGGTTTTGCGGAGGTGCGCAGATTTGGAAATGTTATCGGATTTGGGGTTGCACACGGAATTTGGGATTTGGTATACACGGATGTGTTCATGGATTTCGGGTGCGCGCATATTTCACGGTTCTCAGGATGTGGTGGTGTGGTGAATCAAAAAGTTGCTTCACTTACAGGTAATTTAAACAATAAATGCAGTTTGAAAGTTGAATTTTGTTCTTGCTAAATTATTAAGGTGGACCTGCTTGAAATGATTCTTCCTCTGCTATAGTCTGATGTGTATGTCGGGGTGTCAGCGGGTTTCCGTTGCACATGGAATTGGGGTGCACACTAATTCAGTGGATACAGGTTTGGAATTGTGCGCAGATTTAAGGGGACGTCAACGAATATGCGGGTGAATACGCATGTGGGCGTGTGTTTAGTTTTTGAACGCTGTTCTTGCTATTTTTAAGGTGAAGACAGCAGTTTTGTGAAGCGTTTGAAATGCTTCCTGCTCTGGGATAGTCTCATGTGTTGGTGTACCACGGATTTGGGGATGTGCGAATATTTCGGAGTCTGTCAGCGAAAGTGTGAGTACCCATGGATTTTGGGGTGTCAGTAGCTTTTGGGGTGCACACTGATTTGAAAGTTGAATGAGGGTTTGCCGGTGAGCAGAGATTTTTGGGTGTACACAGATTTTCAGATGTATGGAGAGTTGGGTGTGTTGGCGGATTCGGGGGGTGAACACTGACTTTGAGGAGATGTTGGATTTGGAGGTTTGTTGAATCTCCAGGTTGTTTCGTTTATAGATAAACGCGATATGAACTTTGACCTCTCTACTTGTTTTTTTAAATGGAAGCAGACATTCTGTGAACTATTTGATATGATGCTTGCGCTGGGATGATCTAATGTGCATGTGGGAGAATCAGCGGGTCCGGGTCCGCAACGGATTTGGGGGTGCAGACGGATTTGAGAATATACGCTCATTTAGGAGTGCATTGGGGAATATGAGGAGGGTGCACAGGGATTTGGGAATGTGGACAGGAATGGGTGTTTGCCAGCTAATATTAGGGTGCATGTGAATTGAGGGCACACATGAACTTAGATGTACACGGATTTCGGGGCGCACACCTATCCATGTGTCAGTGCGAATCTGAGTATGTGCAGAGATTTGGGAATGTTGGCGGATTTCAGGGTGCATACGGATTTTGGGGGTTCGGTGGTTATGGAGCATACATTGGGAATGTGTGTGTATTTCAAGGGTTCTGCGGAGTTGGAGGGGCGATGACTATCCGACTTTTTTTTTTTGATTAGAAATAATTTAATAATAAATGCATTTTGAACGTTGAAGTTTGTTCTTGCTATTTTGTAAGGTGGAGACGGCCGTTTTGTGAACTATTTGAAATGATTTTGCTCTGAGGTGATCCAGTGTGCAAGTGTGTCTGCTGATTTGGAGCTCTGACGAATCTCAAGGTTGTTTCATTTGTACATAGATTAATAATGAATGCAATTAGAATTTTGACCTCTTTTCTTGATTTTTATGGTTCAGGCAGCTATTTTGTGAAGTGTTTAAAACGAGAGATCGAGAGCATGTACAGTTTACGGAGACAGAGGGGAAGGGACTGAACCGAGGGGATAAATTGAACTGGATGTCTATGGATACGTGTAGAGTCAGGCCGGGTCAGGCAGAAACAATGTTTTGATCCACACAGAGACACAGAAACACACTACACAGAACGGCAGTTTCTTATCCGCCTCTCCAGCGCTCCGCCGTGTTCTTTAACACATACGTCGTGATATGATTAAAACAGAATCAACCCCCTACTAGACTGCTGAGCTTTATGGCCATGTATTAGCGTTAAGGGTGGGTCCTGGACGAGCACCGAAATGTTCTGTCTGTGACTATGACTAAGTCACTGAAAACGTTGGACGGTTTTCTGGATATGAAAGTGTTTAGTCACCATCACAAGCAGATCTTTTCTTAGCGACCCCTCGTTACAGTCCTCCAAACACAAACTATTCCAAGAGTTTATACTCTCGAGGAGAATGGAAACAGTAGGTGATTCAATACACTTTCACAAGCTACAATGACATAATTTACTTCAATCTTCTGTGTCTCTCAAATGGCTCAATTGAATTGCATACATACAGTGGAAGCATATTTAATTGATAAGAAACCACTGAAGGTCCAGTCACCTTTTCGGACAAACTAATTCACACAAACAGTCCAAAAATTGCACTAGTTAATTATTTAATCTCAATCTGTCACCACGGGGATTGCACCTGCCTGACGTAATTGGTCTGTAAATAGTTTTACAACAGTTATTTTTAAATCTGCTGAAATATGTCCCTGTGGAGTCGATAAATGGTATTTAAAACCCCAGGCATGTGCTGCCTTAACATTTCATTCCGAGAGATCGCCTGAAGCACAGGGGGACAGATAAAATGCCTGCAATGTTGGAAAGATATTGGAGTGTGGAGAAAATATTGTACGTGTTCATTGCCATCATTGGAGTTCCTGGTCAGTGAGCAGAGCAATTCATGTTTGGTATTTCTGTGTGTTAACCATATAAATCTGTTTATGATCATTTGACAAGCTTTTATCCTGATGATCATTGTCCAGCTAACCGTCAGAGGTATTGCTCCTGTCAGTTCAGCACTCTGAATTGTCATATTTAACTCACGAGATCGACTCGAACGTTGTTCTTGCTTCAATGACAGCTTGTCCGGAGTTGTTCCGGTGTGGGGACAGGCAGCTCTGCCGCAAGCTGTGACTGGGATGGGTTTACATTGTGAAGTTCACTGTTTCTGAGTTATTGAACAGAGAGAAACCCGGGTCCTGTGTTTCATGTCTCACTGTGGAGTCTGTCACAGTCGGATCACACTGCCTAATTGGGTCTGGTCACCGGAACCAGTGTCCACGGATCTGCTGACGAAATTATCGAATTGAACTGCGCTGCAGAATTAATCCATTAACGGAGCCACTCAGTCTCAGGTTACTAAGTTGTTCCTGCTTTCCCTCTGAGACGCGTCGTAAATTGGGGCACCACTTCGTCCTGTCGAAAAGCCTTGGCTCAGAACCAGATTTTGTTCAGTTCCATTTATGCAGCCTGACCTCCCGAGTCCCTCCAGTATTTTGTATCTGTTGCTCCCCTCTGTCTCCCTTCTTGGCCGCATCAGATGCTAAGTTTCCAGAGACCTGGCCCGTCACGGTTAAATCAGTGAAACGGCCCCATCAGCGACTGGAGTCGGGATCAGCATCGATCGTTGTTGTTGATGCAGATCGATTTTATCGCCGACGACTATGCACACATTGTCTTATCTCCGCACTGAAGAAGGCAGGTCAGAGACGGTGTGACCCGTGTTTGATGTTAGATTAGCAGCCGTTCACAGACTCTCCTGATCTTTAGCTGAAACCCGATCCCTTGAGGAATGGGTTCAGTAATGCCTAGTGTCTGTTATTTTTTTCTCTCTCTCTCTCCCCCGTCCCCTTCCCCCATCCCCGTCACCCTCTCTCTCCCTCTCTCCCTGTCCCCTTCCCCCGTCCCGCTCTCCCACTCCTCTCCCTCTCCCACTCCCGCCTCCCCCTCTCCAGTGAATTTAGTGGCGATTGTGATCCTGTCCCGGGGAAAGTGCGGCCTCTCTACCTGCACCACTCGCTACCTGGTGGCCATGGCAGCGGCGGATCTACTGACCAATGTCACCGAGGTCATTTTGTCTCAAATCCATGAATACTACTTCCCGTTGAATTTTCTGGACATCACGCCTGTGTGCAGTGTTAGCGCTGTACTGAGGTTCACAGCCACAGACTGTTCTGTCTGGTTCACCGTCGCTTTCACCTTTGATCGGTTTGTCGCCATTTGCTGTCAGAAGCTGAAAACAAAATATTGCACCGGGAAAACTGCGGCTGTGGTTCTAACAACAACCGGCGTACTGTCCTGTCTGAAAAACATTCCCCGATATTTCACACGGGAACCCTGGGAGATCATTGACAATGTACCGTGGTTCTGTAATCTCATAGACAATTATTTAACTGACCCTGGGTGGGTAGTATATGACTGGCTCGATACAGTTTTAACTCCGTTCCTCCCTTTCGCTGGGATCTTGCTGCTCAACGCTCTGACAGTCAGACACATTTTAGTGGCCAGTCGGGTCCGTAAGGGGCTAAAGGGTCACAGCAAGGGGGAGAACGGCAGTGACCCGGAGATGGAGAGCAGGAGGAGGTCTGTGGTTTTACTTTTCACTCTCTCCGGCAACTTCATCCTCCTGTGGATGACAGTGGTTGTAAATATCATATATTATCAGGTCTCAGGAAAAGGATTGGATTTCAATGATTCTGAATGGATCTTTATCTACGTCGGGGCTTTACTGAGGGATTTCAGTTGCTGCACGAACACATTTATTTACGCGGTGACTCAGTCGAAATTCAGGGAGCAGATAATCAGCGCGGTGAAATATCCGGTCACCTCGGTGATTCAGTTCATTAATAAATACGCGTCCTGAGCACAAGCCGGAGGCCGCAGCAATTTTTCCAGTCCGGATTCCGGCTCCTCACATTCACCGTCTGATCTCCCAGTTTTTATTCTGGGGCATACTGTCCCATTGACAGGAAGAACTGGGTCATTAGGATAGTGCGTTTCTCGGGAGGGGCAAAGCACCGTCCTGGACTCGGCAGATGTCAGTCAACGAACTACTCTGGAATGCCAGCCACCCATTTGTCTTTGCATATGTCCATCCATGCCCATTCCTGCCCACCAACCTCACAGACCGACTTTCCCACAAGACGGCTGAGTCTAGTCTGATGCTGGTTGGCTAATCCAATGTCAAACACACCAGTTTCCACCGTCCCGTTGAATGATCGTCTAACATGAATAAAGAGGGGGGCATTTGGATGAATGGCTTTTGACACTCCAATTTAATGGCGCATTCCCGCTTCTAACTGGACTGGAATGTGGTGTTCGGAATTGGGAAATAAAACTCTCACTGTTTTTTTTTTCCTAATGAAAACTAAATTACCACCCCACCCCCGTCAAAATCCTATAGATTGTACGGAATAAAAACCTAATGCAGTGAATTAAATTAAACTCATTCCCACAATTTAAATATCGACGCCCAACGATTGTCATGCAATTTGCATTTGATTTCAATCTACCTGATCAGCTTCACCCTGAAATAGTCTGTGTGCAAATGTTCCATAATGAAAAAATCTACACGACCCAGTATGAAGTTATCCAACACGACATTTGGAAAAAACAACATTTTAATATGGCCAATTCAGGTGGTATCGGTATAATTACTTCCCTTCTTGTTTGTAGCCACTTCTCCCATGAACCAAACACTGTTCGGTGTCTGTAAAGGTGTGCCACTAGATTTCCCAGAAGCCCTCAATTCTTAACCCTGTAAAACCCCGAAACAGGCTCTGATCTGCAAAGCGGATGGTCTTTATCCACAATTGAACTTTTAGCAGCTTTTGTAACTAAACAGTTAAACCTCTTATTCCGCTCAAAACCTCTGTGTGCAGGGACCCATCAGAATAAATCATATACACCAATACTTTGTGTATGAAATAATGTTTGACGAGTTTCCAACATTAAATCTGATCTGCTGCTAGGCTAACAATTTTCCTCCACCTACTATACACCGAAAATTATGTCAACAAGTCCTGCTGTTTAAACTGATAAATGGTCGGTAAGTTGCTTCTTTATCGTTACTTTTAATTCGGCACAAAAAAAAACCGGTACACCCACAGTTCCAATTAAATTGTCTTTTGATCCCTCTGCAACAACATATTATATCCCTCTGTTAACATATCATAATAATATTCCTTAATGTATTGTTGAACCAACAGACCCTCAGGCGTATCAGAATCTTTGGATTCATTAAAATATGACACCTAAAGTCTACCAGTCATAGGCAGAACAAGGTGGCATTTCATAGAACGTGACAATTGGGGC
Organism: Mobula birostris; assembly: GCF_030028105.1. Taxonomy (NCBI): domain Eukaryota; kingdom Metazoa; phylum Chordata; class Chondrichthyes; order Myliobatiformes; family Myliobatidae; genus Mobula; species Mobula birostris. The sequence continues at coordinate 65,696,050 of NC_092389.1, read as the reverse complement.
ATATTGCATAATCCAGCAATCCCATCTTCCCAACGTGATAAGATCCCAGCCACCTAAACCTAAAAAGACTCTTTGTGTGATGTTCCCAACAGTCCTCTACCACAACTTTAACAGGATGATCACTTCTCTGCACCCTCAAATTAATTCGATATGTCAGCAATACTGCAGTCTCCGAAATCCTGAGGGTAGTTGTCCCATTTCAACCAGTAAAACCCAAACAGGGGACGGTAAGCAACATGATTTTAAATCCTGAGCTTCTATCACATCCAAGCATTTTACAGTTGAAAATGATGCTGATCCATAAGCCACACAGCCATAATCAAGAATTTATCTAATTAAACAAATAAAATGGCGAACAAAGATTTTCGTGTACCACCCTGAAACACCCATATAAACACATGAGAATCCCAAATCAGTGTGCACCTCAATTCCGTTCGCACCTTAAACCCGTTGACATCCCACATGCCCATCAGATTATCCAGGAGGAAGAATTATTTCCAGCAGTTCCACCGTAATAATATAATGAGCAAAGTTCAAAGTTCAAACTGCATTTGTTATTAAAGTACCTATAAATGAAACAACCTGGACATTCATCACATTCCCAAATCGGCGTGCAATAGCAAATTTGCCAACACATCCAAATCTGTCACCATCCCCAACTCAATATGCACTCCGAAATCTCTGCACATCCTCAAATTCGCATGCAACCCCTAGGCAGTGTGCATCCCGTATTTACCGACACCCTGAAATCCGTCTGCACCCCTTATTCACCGACACAAACTAAAATCTACGCCAATCCGCAAATCAATGTGCAGCCTTACTTACATGTACAACCCCAAACCCTCTGATCATCCAACATGCACGTTAGATTTTCCCAGAGCAGGAATCATTTCAAACAATTCACCAAATAGCTGTCTCAATCTTAAACAGTTTAAAGTGCCTTCATTATTAATGTATCTATGTGGGTCTACATTTCTGTGTGTTTTTATGCGTCTTGCTGTGAGTCTTTGGACTTTTTGAGTGTCTCTGTGTGTTTGTGTCAGAGAGCAGGTAGCGGACAGCGCTCGCTCTTTGTCGATACAGAGTGGCCACTCGGCTCGTGTGGAGGAAACCCTTCAGGGCACCAGACGGGAGTGTGTACACTCGTTCGGGGAACTATATAGCATTGTGTTGTTTGTAAGAGATACAGCAATATCGTGGGCTGAATTCCGAAGAGCGCAGAGCTCGGACGGTCTCTACTCAATACATTTGAGGAGGTTGAACAGGGAATGAACGAGTGAACCTGTGAGGAGCGTTTGATGGCTCCGGGCCTGAATTCGCTGAGCTTAGAAAAATCACATTGAAATCTATCAAACATTGAATGCACACAGAACACAGTGGACAGATGGTAAGGCAGATCTGAATGTCTAGTTGTGTGTGTGTGTGTGTGTGTATGCTCTTCAACAACTTTAAAATCTCTGGCCCTGATCACCCCATTTTGCAATGGATGTGCAGTACCTTTATACCTCAAGAACACCTTAAAACACTTCGCTTCCTTCCCGACAACGGATCCAACCAGTTCCCCTTCATCTCCACTTTATCTGGAGTCAGGGAGTACCATAACAAAGAAACAAATCCTTTTTGACCATTTAGTCCCTACAGAATTGTTATTTTTCCGTGTTCTATAACTGTACCTGGACCATAGCCTTCAATACGATTCCCGTCCATGTACCTATCCAAACTACTCTCCAATGAAATCCGTAACTTCCGCCGACGGCTTTTCCCAAACCGGCCCCACCCTCAGAGGGAAGGAATTCCCACTCTGGTCCCTCTTAAATATTTCATCTTTCTCCCTTAATCTGCGACCTGTACTTCCCGTCTCATTCAACTTGAGGAAAAATCCTGCCTGTTTTTACCCTGTCTATAACAATCATAATTGTGTATACTTCTGTGTAATCTCCCTTCATTTATCTACACACCAGTGAAGAAAGTCCTCACTTTTTCCAACATCTCGGGTCTTCCAATCCCAGCAAACGTATTCTATTTTTTTCTACACTTTCAATTTTATTGATATATTTCCTGCAGGCTAGTAACGAAGCTGCAGACAATACTCCGAATAATCTAATGTGCACATGCAGTTGTTAAAGGGTTCGCGGAGACGCGCGGATTAGGCGCGCACACGGGCTTGGGGTTGTGCAAGAATATGGGGGCACGTGCGGATTTGGGTATATTCGCAGACTTAAGGGGTGCACACGGAGTTTGGACTGTCGGTGGTTGTAGGGGGTGACAATTGTGAAGGCTGTTTGATCTATAGAAACATGATTAATAAATGTACATTGAAAGTTTTAATTTTGTTCTTCCTATTATTTAAGTATGAGCCAGCTGTTTCATGAACAGTTGAAAACGATTCTTGCTCCGGCATAATCTAATACGCATGTGGGGTGTAAGTGGATTTGGGTTTTCACACAGATTTGGAGTGTTATATGAATAAATGCACTTTACTTTTACAAATCTGTTCGTATTGTGTTTTTAAGTTGGAGGTTGCTACTCAAAATTTGCATACGAACTTTGGGCTGCGTTTATTTAATGGCGAGGCAGCCATTTTCTGAACTGTTTGACACGATTTGTACTCGAAGATAATCGTATGTGCGTTTGAATTCAATACGGGTTTGAAGTTACACCAAGATTTGCAAAGAATTTTCGGATGCATGGTTATATTTCTTCCCGAGACAAAAATTTTCTGAACGGTTTGAAATGATTGTTTCCTTGAAATAATCTGTTATGCCTGCGGGCGTGTCAGCCGGGTTGGGGTGCGCAGCAAATTGTGGAAAACGCAGTATTAGGGAAGTGAGTGTGAATATGAGTGCGCGCACAGTTTTGGGGGTGAACATGATTTGGAGGTGCGCACTGATTTAGGGCTGTGTTCTCGCACATGAGGGTACGCACTGATTTGGGGACTGAGCAGCTTTAGAGGTTTGTTGTAAAATTCAGGGGTGAACACAGCTTCATGTGGATTTGCAGATGCACGCAGAAGTCGTTGTGTTGCAAGGAACGCAGAACACAGGCCCGGAGATTAAGTTAGGAAGTAGTCGAGTGTGTGAGCGTTAACGGCAAACAGGAGTGCAAGAAAGCAGAATTATCTTGACACGGAGCGTAGAAAGGAAAGCGGCAGGCGAAACCTTTCTTAGCACGGAGAGACCGAATTACACGGGTAAACCTCGGTGCTGAAGTCAAACTTAGAATACTCATCTTGACACGGAGAGACTGAGTTTCACAGGTCACCTTCGGAACTGAATTGGAACTTGGAAAACTTACCTTGACGTGGAGAGACTAAATTTCACAGATAAATCTCGGTACTGGAGCAAACTTAGAACACACAATCCGAAGCGGCCGGGAAACGTTGATTACCACACTGGCAAAACCAACGATCTGGCAACTACTGGGTGCAAAGCTGGGGTTCTTTTGCTGTATGTCCTGATGAAAGCCAGGTGTGTCGCCATCAAAGTGAGTTAGGAGACAATAGTGAATTAACTGTCGAGACCGTGACAGTACCCACACTCCCCACGCCCCCCCCCTCCCCGACATCAGCGGGAGCCTACCGGCGAACCACCAGGCTTGTCCGGATTGCCTCGATGGAAATCTCGGACGAGGGAAAGGTCCAGGGTGAAGGAGCGGGGAATCCAAGTGCGCTCCTCAGGACCGTATCCCTCCCAATCGACCAGGTCAAACAGACCCCTGCCTCTGCGCCGCAGACCCAGTGGACGGTGTAAGCCAGGCGAGTGGGGGAGGTTCAGCAGGGGGGCACAAAGGGCTGACAGACAAAGGGTTGACCACCGAGGGGTTGATGATGCTCACAATTTGGAATGATCCGAGGTAACGAGGGGCGAGATTCTTGAGTTCATTATTGAAGGGGATGTATTTTGAAGGGAGCCAAACCTTCTGACCAGGCCGATAGTTAGGCGCAGGAATTCGATGGCGATCGGCAATCCTCCGGTTGCGGTCAGCTGAACGGAGCAGGGCCGCTCGTGCATCCTTCCAGACCTTGCGGCACTGGCGGAGATGGGCCTGAACTGAAGACACATCAATATCGTCTGCATGCACAGGAAACAGAGGGGCTGATAACAGAGGGAGCATTCGAAGGGAGACATTTCGCAGGTGCTGTTGACCAGGGAGTTGTTGGCGTACTCCACCCAAGTGAGATGGGTGCTCCAGGATGACGGGTTTTTGGCGGATATGCAGCGCAGTGCTGCTTCCAAATCGTGGTTTGCTCACTCCGTTTGACCGTTAGTCTCTGGATGGAAACCGGAAGACAGACTTACCGAGGGTCCAAGGCCTTAACAGAAGGACCTCCAGACTTGAGAGATGAATTGGGCACCCCGGTCAGAAACAATGTCAGGGGGAATTCCATGAAGGCGGAAGACGTGTTGAACAAGGAGGTCAGCTGTTTCGCGGGCTGTAGGGAGTTTGGGAAGGGCTGTAAAGTGCACGGCTTTGGAGAAACGGTCCACCACGGTGAGTAAGGCAGTGTTACCATGTGAAGGGGGTAGCCCAGTGAAGAAATCCAAAAGCAATGTGGGACCAAGGGCGGCCGGGGACAGGTAGGGGACGAAGTAACCCAGCAGGTGGCCGATGGGACGCTTTTCCGCGGGCACACACAGAACAGGCAGAGACGAAGGAGCGAGTGTCAGCATCCATGGAGCGCCACCAGAAATGTCGCTTCAGAAGGGACAGAGTTCGATTGATTCCGGGATGGCAGGCGAAACGGGAAATATGCCCCCACTGGAGAACCTGAGACCGAACAGAGTCAGGCAAGAATAGGCGATTGGGGGGTCCATAGGCTGGGTCAGGTTGCGTCCGTTGGGCCTCTTTGACTATGGATTCGATCTCCCAGGAGAGGGCAGCCACAACACAGGATGGTTGAAGGATGGTATCGAGTTTGGGAAGGCCCTCCTCGAAGACCTATTGACGAGACAGAGCATCTGGCTTCACGTTCCTGGAGCCAGGACGATCGGTGAGGGTGAATTTGAAACGGCCAAACAATAATGCCCAACAGGCTTGGCAGTAATTAAGGCGTTTAGCGTTCTGGATATACGCCAGGTGCTTGTGGTCCGTCCAGACGATGAATGGATGTTCAGCTCCCTCCAGCCAGTGACTCCGCTCCTCCAAGGCGAGTTTGACGACCAGCAACTACCGGTTCGCAACGTCGTGGTTACTTTCGGCGGGGGATAGTCGGTGAGAGAAAAAGGCGCAGGGATGGAGCTTTTGGTCTGGGACGGAGCATTGGGAGAGGACCGCTCCCACCCCATAGTCGGAGCCGTCAACTTCCACAATGAATTGGCGAGAGAGGTCGGGCTAGACCAGGATGGGAGCGGAGGTGAAACGCCTCTTCAGCTCCGTGAAGGTGGAGTCGGCTTCGGGGGTCCAGTGAGAAGGGGTCGCAGGAGAGATGAGTTGAGTAAGGGGCCGCAGCCACCCGGCTGTAATCCCTGATGAGGCGACGGTAGAAGTTTGCGAACCCCAGAAATCGCTGGCGTTGTTTAAGCGTCGTGGGTTTTGGCCACTCCGCCACCGCCCGGATCTTTTCGGGATCCGCCCTCACTTGCCCGCTCTCAATGATGTACCCCAGAAAACTGACAAAACGGGCATGGAACTCGCACTTCTCTGCCTCAACGAATAGCGTGTTCTCCAAAAGCCTCTGAAGAACCTGACGGACATGCTAGGTGTGCTCCTGAAGACTGCGGGAGAAGATTAGGATGTCGTTCAAACAGACGAAAATGAAACGTTTAATAAAGGCCCCAAGGACGTTGTTTACCAGGGCTTGGAAGTCGGCGGGGGCATTAGTGAGACCGAGAGGCATGGCAGCCGTCTGGTGTGTGATGAAGCTCCAGGGAGAAGGTCAATTGCGCAGTCGTAAGGGCGATGTGGAGGCAGAGAAAGGGCCCGATGCTTGCTAAACACTTCTCCCGGATCCTGATACTCTACGGGAACCCTGGACGAGTCAGGGGGTTCAGAGGCGGACGAGGTCGCTTTGACCTCCACTGGGGAAAGGGCTGATTGCAGACAAGTGGAATGGCAGAACGAACTCCAGCTGACTATCTTCCCGGTGGGCCAGTCGGTGTGGGGGTTATGACGACTTAACCAGGGGTAACCAAGAACTATGGGGGCTTGAGTGGAGAAAATTAAATTGAATCGTACCTGTTCCCGCTGTTTTCCGGAGAGAAGGAGAAGCAGGGGATCTGTACAGTGTGTGACTCGGGCCAGAAGTCTACCGTCCAGCGCCCAAGCTTCCAGGGGTGTAAACATGGCTCACCAGGAATTCCGGCTTGGAAGACTAAGCTTTCATCCAAAAAAAAATTCCCTCACCGCCGGAGTCCACTGGTGCAAACAGAGGCAGGGACTGTTGGTTGTAACACAAAGTAGCTTGAAGCTGCATCGGGGGTCGGGGGTGGGAAGGGAGTGTTGTCTGGCTCACCAGAGTCCCCCTTTCCACTGGTGAGTCTTCCCTTTAGGCCGAAGGGAACAGGTAGCGCCGAAGAGGCCGGACTGGCAGCAATATAGACACTCACCCGCTCTGAATCTCCGGAATCATCTTCATCTTCTTCTTCTGCTGCTTCTTCCCCTTCTTCTTCTTCGTGTTTTACGGCGGTTGGAACCCAGCTTAATGGTGCATTACCGCCACTTGCTGCTCCGGAGGGTGCAATAGACTTTGTAGGAGAAAGGCGGTTCCTTCCCAGCTGCATGGTTTCCCCTCTCGGGGCGGTGGAAACGGCAGGGCTGGGAGCTACTCCAGGAGCAGGAGCAGGAGAGCTGCCTGTTCTGGCGGGAGGCGGTAATGCGTGCCGAAGAGTTGGCCAAAGGTGGTGGGCGACCAGTTCTTTCTCTATGGCGTTCTCAGAGGCGATTGTCCAACCTGGTGGCTCGGGAGATCAGGGAATCCAGGCTGTCGGTGTCGTCTCTTGCCGCCAACTCGTCTTTCACCATGTCACTGAGACCATTCCGAAATATCTGTTGGAGTACCTCATCGTCCCACCCCGAGTCGGCCGCTAACGTCCGGAACTCCACGGAATATTCGGCAATACTGCGTGAGCCCTGCCGGAGAGTGAGTAGACGCTTGGCGGCGTGTTTACCAAAGATCTTTCTCATCTCCGCGATAAAGGTGGCGAAAGAAGAGCAGATATCCACTTGGTTATCCCAAACAGCTGTGGCCCACGCTAATGCACTTCCCAGCAACAGTCCCATGATATAACAAATATCTGACTGATCCGTGGAGTACGTGGGGACTGCTGTTCAAACACCAGGGAGCACTGATGAAGGAAGGGCCGACACGTAGTGCTCCGGTTCAGGTACGCGAGGCTGTCTTGGCGGGGGTGTTGCTGACACGTAGGGGGTTGCCACGACAGGCTGTCTGGGCTCGTTAGACAGGGTTCCAGCAGTGGGCTGAGTGAGATGAGTGGATACACGGTCCACCTGGTCACCGATCTGCGTGACGTGAGCAGACACGGAACGGCGGTTCTCCATGACCTCCCGGAGGAGATGGTCGTGCTGTCCCAGTAGGGAACCATGTCTGGCGTAGGCATACATATGCATAGAACAGTACAGCACATTACAGGCCCTTCGGCCCACAAAGTTATGCAGACCCTCAAACCCTGCCTCTCACGTAACCCCTCCAACTTAAATTCCTCCACATACCTGTCTAGCATTCTCTTAATCTTCACGAGTGTATCTGCCTCCACCACTGACTCAGGCAGTGTATTCCACGCACCAACCCCTCCCTGAGTAAAGACCCTTCCGCTAATATCTTCCTTGAACTTCACACCCCTTACCTTAAAGCCATGTCCTTTTGTATTCAGTAGTGGTACATTAGGGAAGAGGCGCTGGCTATCCACTCTGTCTATTCCTCTTACTATCATGTACACCTCTATCATGTCTCCCTTCATCCTCCTTCTCTCCAAAGAGTAAAGCCCTAGCTCCCGTAATCTCTGATCATAATGCATACTCTCTAAACCAGGCAGCATCCTGGTAAATCTCCTCCTTACCCTTTCCAATGCTTCCACATCCTCCCTACAGTGAGGCGACCAGAACTAGACACAGTACTCCAAGTGTGGCCTAACCAGAGTTTTAAAGAGCTGCATCATTACATCGCAACTCTTAAACTCTATCCCTCGACTTATGAAAGCTAACACCCCATAAACTTTCTTAACTATCCTATCTACCTTTGAGGCAACTTTCAGGGATCTGTGAACATGTACCCCGAGATCCCTCTGCTCCTCCAGACTACCAAGTATCCTGCCATTTACTTTGTACTCTGCATTGGAGTTTGTCTTTACAAAGTGTACCACCTCACACTTCTCCGGGTTGAACTCCATCTGCCACTTCTCAGCCCACTTCTGCATCCTATTAATGTCTTTCTGCAACCTTCGACAATCCTCTACACTATCTACAACACCACCAACCTTTGTGTCATCTGCAAACTTGCCAACCCACCCTTCTACCCCCACATCCAGGTCGTTAATAAAAATCACGAAAAATAGAGGTCCCAGAACAGATCCTTGTGGGACACCACTAGTCACAATCCTCCAATCTGAATGTACTCCTTCCACCATGACCCTCTGCCTTCTGCAGGCAAGCCAATTCTAATTCGCCCTGGCCAAACTTCCCTGGATACCATGCCTTCTAACTTTCTGAATAAGCCTACCGTGTGGAACCTTGTCAAATGCCTTACTAAAATCCATATAGATCACATCCACTGCACTACCCTCATCTATATGCCTGGTCGCCTCCTCAAAGAACTCTATCAGGCTTGTTAGATATGATCTGCCTTTCACAAAGCCATGCTGACTGTCCCTGATCAGACCATGATTCTCTAAATTCCTATAGATCCTATCTCTAAGAATCTTTTCTAACAGCTTTCCCACCACAGACGTAAGGCTCACTGGTCTATAATTACCCGGACTATCCCTACCAAATTTTTTGAACGAGGGGACAACATTCGCCACCCTCCAATCCTCCGGTACCATTCCCGTGGACAAGGAGGACATAAAGATCCTAGCCAGAAGCTCAGCAGTCTCTTCTCTCACCCCGTGGAGCAGCCTGGGGAATATTCCGTCAGGCCCCGGGGATTTATCTATCCTAATGTATTTTAACAATTCCAACACCTCCTCTCCCTTGATATCAACATGCTCCAGAACATCAACCTCACTCATATTGCCCTCACCATCATCAAGTTCCCTCTTATTGGTGAATACCGAAGAGAAGTATTCGTTGAGGACGTCACTCACTTCCACAGCCTCCAGGCACATCTTCCCACCTTTATCTCCAATCGGTCCTACCTTCACTCCTGTCATCCTTTTTTTCTTAACATAATTGAAGAATGCCTTGGGGTTTTCCTTTACCCTACTCTCCAAGGCCTTCTCATGCCCCCTTCTTGCTCTTCTCAGCCCCTTCTTAAACTCCTTTCTTGCTTCCCTATATTCCTCAATAGACCCATCTGATCCTTGCTTCCTAAACCTCATGTATGCTGCCTTCTTCCACCTGACTAGATTTTCCACGTCACTTGTCACCCATGGTTCCTTTACCCTACGATTCTTTATCTTCCTCACTGGGACAAATTTATTCCTAACATCCCGCAAGAGATCTCTAAACATCCACCACATGTCCATAGTACATTTCCCCGCAAAAACTCATCCCAATTCACACCCGCAAGTTCTAGTCTTATAGCCTCATAATTTGCCTTTCACCAATTAAAACAATTCCTGTCTTCTCTGATTCTATCCTTTTCCATGGTAATGTTAAAGGCCAGGGAGCGGTGGTCACTGTCCCCCAGATGCTCACCCACTGAGAGATCTGTGACCTGACCCGGTTCATTACCTAGTACTAGATCTAGTTTGGCATTCCCTATGGTCGTCCTGTCTACATACTGTGACAGGAATCCGTCCTGGACACACTTAACAAATTCTGCCCCATCTAAACCCTTGGAACTTAAAGGTGCCAATCAATATTAGGCAAGTTAAAGTCACCCATGATAACAACCCTGTTATTTTTGTACCTTTCCAAAATCTGCCTCCCAATCTGCTCCTCTGTAATCTCTGCTGTTATTAGGGGGCATATAAGAATACCTCCAACAGAGTAAATGCTCCCTTCTTGTTCCCGACTTCCACCCATATTGACTCAAAAGAGGATCCTGCTACATTACCCACCCTTTCTGTAGCTGTAATAGTATCCCTGACCAGTAATGCCACCCCTACTCACATTTTTCCGCCCTGTCTATCCCTTTTAAAGCACTGAAATCCAGAAATATTGAGAATCCATTCCTGCCCTGGTGCCAGCCAAGTCGCTGTAATGGCCACTACATCATAATTCCATGTATGTATCCAAGCTCTCAGTTCATCACCTTTGTTCCTGATGCTTCTTGAATTGAGGTACACACATTTCAGCCCTTCTACCTTACTGTCTTTACACTGTTTATTCTGCTTCTCTTCCCTCAAAGCCTCTCTGTATGTTAGATCTGGCTTTACTCCATGCACTTCTTTCACTGCTGTATCGCTTGTGGTCCCATCCCCCTCGCAAATTAGTTTAAACCCTCCCGAACCATGCTAGCAAACCTACCTGCCAGGATATTGCTCCCGCTCAAGTTCAGGTGCAAACCATCCAATCTGTACAGGCCCCACCTTCACCAGAAGAGATCCCAATGATCTAAAAATCTAAAACCGTGTTCCCTGCACCAACTCCTCAGCCACGCATTCAACTGCCACCTCCTCCAATTCTTACCATCACTGTCACGTAGCACTGGCAGTAATCCTGAGAACGCTACCCTTGAGGTCCTGTTCTTCAGCATTCTGCATAATTCCTGAAACTCACACTTGAGGACCTCATCCCTCTTCCTGCCTATGTCGTTGGTCCCAACGTGTATCACGACTTCTGGTTGCTTTCCCTCTCGTACCAGGATGTCGTGCACCCGGTCAGAGACATCCCAGACCCTGGCACCCGGGAGGCAACAAACCATGCGGGTGTCCTTCTCACGTCCACAAAATCTCCTGTCTGCTCCCCTGACTATAGAGTCTCCAATGACTACAGCTCTCCTCTTCTCCGTCCCACCCTTCTGCACCACAGGGTCAGACTCAGTGCCGGAGGCCCTGCCACCGTAGCTCACACCTGGTCGGTCGTCCCCGCCAACAGTATCGATGACTGAAATAAAACATTTGTTCGCTAGAATGGCGCGTGGGGGAATTGTTCTGGAACAAAACGGAGTCATGACATCTGATAATGAAATGCAAAAACCTTTTTCCCCACTGAACCGAGTCTCACCAAGATTTTCCAGTTCCAGTGTTTTGAAAAATATTACTGATAAGCTCCATCAGTTGGACCCCAGACCGCAAGAAACAAGCGAAGGAGCTAATCGACAAGCATGGAAATGTATTTTGTGACATTTTGAAATGGTGCACATATGCAGTGCGTCACGTCGTTATAAATTCAGTCCAGCCCATGAAACAGCATCTTTATAGAGTGAACCTTGAGAAAAGTAAAATGGTTGAGCAAGAAATTAGAAACTAGAAAGAACAAGGAAGGAGAATGGATGACTGTATTGATAGAGTGGGGAAGGCTAAATACCTTACAAAGATTGACCTGTTAAAAGGATGCTGGGGTGTTTCTTTAGCAGAGAGGGCTAAAGAGATATCAGCATTTGGGACACCATCTGGACCGTATGAACACAATGTTTTACCCTTCGGGATGAAAAATGCACCAGGGACATTTCAAAGAATGATCAATCCTGTGATTGGAGGTTTAGAAAACACAGAGGCTTTTATCAATGATTGACAGGCCTGGAATGACACATGGGAAGAGCATATTGCAGCAGTAGAAAAACTATACGACAGACTTTCCAAGGCCAATCTTACGGTGACCTTTTATAAGAGTGAAATTGATCATGCTACTGTTATTTATCTTGACTATGTAGTAGGCCAGGGTCAACTGGCTCCTGTTCAGGCCAAGGTTCAAGCTGTTGCTGAGGTTCCTGTTCTGACCGGCAAGAAAGCTTTAAGAAGGTTTATAGGAATGGTTGGGTACTATCGTAAGTTTTGTAAGAAATTTGCTGACATCGCCCTCCCCCTAACAAAATTCCCAGGGAAGAGTGAAAGATTTGTCTGGAATGACTTTTGCCAGGAGGCATTTGAACATCTGAAAACCATCCTGTGTTATCATCCTCTGCTCAAAGCAGCTGATTTTTTGAAACCATTCTCGATAGCAACCGATGCTAGTTACGAAGCTGTTGGGGCGGTACTGTTACAGAAGGGTGTGGATAATATTGAACATCCAGTAGCTTATTTCTCAAAGAAATTCTCAGGGAAATTATTCAACTGTTGAAAAGGAATTGTTAGCACTTATTCTGGCTTTACAACATTTTAAGGTCTATGTTCAGAGACCTCAAAATCTGCCTGTTGCCCAGAGACCGCTTGTGGTTTACATGGACTATAATCCGTTGGTGTTTCGAACTAAGATGAAGGATAAGAATAGAAGGTTGTTAATTTGGAGTCTGATATTGCAAGAATGTGACTTAAAAAAACAAGCATGTGAACGTACTGACAATATTACAGCTGATTGTTTATCCAGATGTTAAGTTGGAAACTGTACAGATTTTTGCTCTGTCATCTGATGGATCAACATGTATTGTTTCAAACTCTGTAATGTACATTTAGACGAAAATAAGATGCCTTTGTCAATTTTTTTTCTCTCTCTGAAGAAAGGGGTGTGACGGGGTCCTATAAATTGTGCTTGTTTACCCCTATGAACTGTGCTTTTGAAAGAGAGAGAGAGAGTTATTTAACAACGACATGTGCTTTTGAAAGAGGCAGAGAGACGCAGACTGCTCACAGGTTGTTTGTACTTTCTTCAAGGACATCGCCTGCTTATATTCTTCCACAGACAGAGAAGGGCGGAGTTATTTGAGAGACAGTCGGCGCTCAGCACGGGAAGATAAAATAGAAGGTCAGATGATATAGACCTCAGATACATGTTTTGGACACTGAATGAGCTCTGTTGTGCCCGCAGAAAAAGCGGGTTTTTGGAGGAACGATCAGTGGCTCTTGCGGTGAAAAGAAAAGGCAGTGACCGGTGGGGAGCTGTCCATGTGTCCACCCTTGCCTGGCTGATAGCTCCACCACAGAAAACCGGTCCCCATTGTTGAAGTCACAGTCGGTGACTATTAAAGGATTTCGGAGGGCAAAGGGAAGATCCACGGCGTCAGCTCACCTGAAGATTCAAATCCCTCTCTCTCTCTCTCTCTCTCTCTCTCCATCACTACTCAACTCAATACCACGGACTGAACTGAACTGAACTTTACTCATCATCGTAAGACAGTATCTCCTTGCCCCCAAACTTGTACGTGACAGGTGGAAGAGATATCGGACTGGAAGTGGGGAATCTAATAGAGGACAGATGGGCAGCGCCTCCGTCTGGTGATCCACCCTCTTTTAATTCTTCTATTGTCTTCTTTACTTCACCCTACACCCTCCTTCCGGTTGAACCTATCACCTTGTGTTTCTCCCTCTCATCCCCACAGCCTCTAAGCCTGATTCCTCATCTTTATTCCACCAGCCCTGCTGGTTTCCCATCTATGTACTCCCTTTCATAGATACTGCATAGCCTGCTGAGTTCCTCCAGCAATATTGTGTGTGTTACTAGTTACCCTGCCACTCCTTCTCTTCTTGCCTGCCCATCACCTTTCTCTGATTCTAGTAATCCTTCCTTTCGTCAGTATTCCACTCTACTCTCCTATTAGATTCGTTCTTCTGCAGCTCGTGAACTTTTCCAACTCTCATCTCCCAGCTTCCGATTTCAATTCCATCCCCACCCACTAACATTGCCCCTCATCTACCAACTACCAACTTCAACTTCGACCACTTCCCTCAATTTATCATTCTAGCATCTATCCCCGTCCTTTACGGTGCTGATGAAGTGTCATTTTACAAAACGTTGACGGGGGTCTGTTAACTGTCGTGTTGTCCACAGCGGACATGTCATTGCGGCTGGACACCACCAGGCGGGAGTGTTGTTCACAGCGGACCTGTCTTTGTGGCAGGACTCACCCGGTAGGCGTGTTGTCCATTGCGGTCCGGTCATGCGGCTGGACACCACCAGGTGGGAGTGTTATCAACAAGGGACCGGCCATTGCGGCGGAAAACCTCCAAGTGAGTCCCGTCCACAGAGGACCTGCCATTCCGGTAGGACACCACTAGGTGGCAGTGTTATCTACAGGGGACCGGCAATTGCGGCAGAAAACCGCCAGGTGAGAATGCTGTCACAGAGGCCCTGCCATTCCGGCAGGACACCACTAGGTGGGAGTGTTATCAACAAGGGACTGGCCATTGCGGCAGGAAACCTCCAGGTGAGAGCCCCGTCCACAGAGGACCTGCCATTCCGGCAGGTCACCACTAGGTGGGAAAATTGCCCACAGAATGTACTGGAGGAACTCACGGATGAAGCAGCGTCCATGGAAATGAATCAACAGTTGACATTTCGATCTGAAACCATTTTTTAGGGTGGGAAATAAAGGAGGAAGGCGAGGCAGCAGAAAGAGGATAGACAGGAAGTGATTGGTGAAATCCGTTGAGTGGGAAGATAAAGAGCTGGAGAGCAAGGCATCTGGTTTGAGAGGAGAGGTTGGGCCATGGGAGAAAGAGAAGTAGGAGTGGGAAAAGTAGTTAATATGCAGATGAGAAAAGGAGGTAAGAGCCAGAGTGGTGGGGGGGAGGGTGGAGATGAGGGGAGGGGGAAGGGTAAAGTTTACTGGAAGAAGAAATCGATACTCATCCCACCTGGTTGGAGGTTATATAATGAAAATGTAAGGTGTTGTTCTTCCACCCGCAGGTTGGCATCATGATGGCATAAGAGGAAGTCATGGAACGATATGTTGGAATGGAAATGAAGATAGGAATGAAATTGTTTGGGCACAGGGGAGTTCCACTTTTGTCAGATGAAAAGGAAGTGCTGGACAGAGCAATTTCCCCAATTTACGCCAGGTCTCACCGATGTGGAGGAGCTGCATCAGGAGCACTGGATACAATGGACAAGTGTTGCCTCACCTGGAAGAATCTCTTTGGGTGATGAATAGAGTAAGGGAGATGAATGGACGGGTGTAGTATTTCTCTCTGTTCCAGGGATAGGTGCCAGGAGGAACAACAGTGGAGAAGGACAAATGGATGGAACAATCTCTGTAGAAACTGGAAAGTGGTGGGTGGTAAATATGTGTTCAGAGCACAAGACACTGGAACAGAATCAGGTCATTCGGCCCATCGAGTCTGCTCCTTTATTTCATCAAGGCTGACCAATTTCCCTCCCGAACCCATTCTTCTGCCCTCCTCCCGGGACAAAACATTCCCTAAGTAATCAAGAACCTGTCAGCTTCCGCCAAATTTACACTCTATAACCTGCAAACACAGCCCCCTGTGGCAACGAGTTCAACAGATTCACGGCCTACTGTTCTCAACCAGGCAATTATAGGCCGGTGAGACTGACATCAGAATTGCTAAATCTATTGGATGAGCTAAAGGCAACTCCTGCCAAATGGCCTCTGTCTGAAACGTCGAATGTACTCTTTTCCATAGATACTGCCTGGCCTGCTGAGTTCCTCCAGCATTGTGTCTGTGTGTTGCTCGGATTTCCAGCATCTGCAGATTTTCTCTTGTTTGTGACAATCGATTGCATTCATTTTTTACGGACAGGAAGGCTGGTTTAACATTTTATCTGCAACTGGACAGTTCAGTTTTGAACATTATGAGTGCGATGTTGTACTATGAATATGTTGACCACTGTGCTCGAAATGTTTTTGTTCTATTTGTATTGCTTCTCGTAAAATGTGTGAATAATTTGTGTTTCTGTTGTTGTGAATGTGGCTTTGTCATGTGTCTGTGATGATGTTGCCGGTATGTTTATCAGAGCAGCTGTGTTTAATGTCATTTTCTGTACACAACTGTAAAGGAAAAGAAAACAATTGTTACTCCGGATCTGATGCAACAATAAAAAAGGAAACACACAATGATAAAGAACAATAATAAAAATACAATAAATATAAATACATAGGATAGCTCATATACACAGATTGATTGTATGTCCTTAAAGTGACGCCTGGCTGTACATGAGGTGACTGACAGGAAATGATAAAGTAGTGGTGGTTGCGGGTGTGGAGGGGTGGGTTAATGGGAGGAGGTGTCAGTTACTGCTTCTTGGGGCGAATAACTGTTTTGAGTCTGGTGTGGATGCTAAGTTGCCTCCTCCATGATGGGATTGGGGCAAACAGTCCGTGAGTAGGGTGGGTGGGATCCTTCATGATGTTACTGACGTTTTAGGGCACCTTTTTGTATCCATCTCCCTGATGGTGGACAGGCTGATGTTTTGGACAGTTTGGACCACCAGTTCAGAGCCTTCCTGTCAGCCCTAGTGCAGTTTCCGTACCGTGCAGTGATGCAACGAGTTATTCTCCACTGCGCACCTGCAGATTGAAATGAGTGTGGATATACAGTGCACAGCCCAGCTCTCTGCAGCCTCCTCAGAAAGCGGAGGGTCGGTGAGTTTACTGTGACGGTGTAGGATGTGTTCTGGCACCATGAGAGTTTGAGACTGCTGACAGTTTCCACTGCCACGTCACTGATGTAAAGAGCGATGTGAGAGGTGCGAGTTCTCCCAAAGTCAATAACCATCTCCTTTATCCTGCTGACATTGAGGAAGAGGCATCAGGCTCAGCGCTCTTCCACCTCCTCTCTGTCGGCCATCTCACAGTTGTTGGCGATGAGCCCCTCACGTGTGGTGTCATAGGCGACCCTGACGGTGTGATTACTCGGGTGTTTGACTGTGGAGTCATGTGTGAGCAGAGTGTACAGTAACGGGCTCAGCACACAGCCGTGGGGACACCGTACTGAGGAGGACAGGAGACAAGAACTGTTGTACATCCTGACATCTGACGGATAGTGACATGAGGGGTTGTGTTTGGTATTTCAAATTCTTCTTTCTGTTCTTCACTCAATGACATCTCTGCTGATACACCCTCTGGACCATACGTAATGGATGTGTCCGGTTAAAGAAAGAGTTTCTGCTCTGTGTTCGGTAAGGACCAGTTGATAATAAATCAGTTGAGATAGTTCAGTATACAGGGTGGTAGAATGTAAATGCATCAGAGGTTTACATGTCAGAAGAAGGTGTCGTAGATAATCAGCGTCGCTGCGCAGTTCAAGACTGTCTGTACCTCGAGAGCAGAGCTGTCCTGCAAGTCTATTCCAGCAGAAGACTCCCATGTGTCCTGGAAACGGAAAATAAAGTCAGTTAAAGTGTATCCCGCTGTCTGTCTGCACCTGGTGACATTTACAAAATCACTATGCTGACGTGCTGTCCCATCAGTGGCAGCCTTCCACAGTCCCTTTAACCACGTTTCCATGGTAACATTATTAATGTCATTAATGGTTCGTGTCCAATCTCCCTCTCTTCGTCCGTGGAGTTCAAAAGCTCTTTCTACTGCACGTCACGCTGGGGTTCGAGCTCTTTGTTCTGTCGTCTGCTAACATTAAAACTCCATCCAGAATCCTGGATCCGGGCTGGACTCGGGCTGTCTTAGACTCTACAGGCGGGGATATAAGAACATACAAAGATAAGAAATAGGAGCAGGGGTCGGCCATCTGGCCCAAGGAGCCTACTGCACCACTCAATATGATCATGACTGGTGTGGCCAAGGACTCACCTTCACCTACCTGTCTTTTCTCCATAACCCTTAATTCCCATACGATTCAAAATCTATCCACCCTTGTCATAAATATATTTACTGTAGTTGTCTGTACTGCTTTATTGGGCAGAGAATTCTACAAATTCACCACTCCCTGGGAAAAGCAGTTCCGCCTTCATCTCCGTCCTAAACCTACTCCTCAGAATCTTGAGGCTATGTCCGCAAGTTCCAGTCTCACCTCCCAGTGGAAGCAACTTTCCTGCCTAAATCTTATCTATCCCTTTCATAACTTTATATGTTTCCATAAGACCTCATCTCATTCTTCTGAATTCCAGTGAATATGTCGCAGGTGTTTTAACCTCTGCCCACAGTCATTGTGCAAAACCATTTATTTTACCATGAGATCATAGAGAGCCCACATTTGTGGAACTCTGAGTTTGAGGAAAATCAGCTTGTGTTTGGATCCAGTAGCTGACAAGTGTATGTGTCCATATCAGAACAGAGGCGTTAGTTCAGAACGTTCTTTCCCAACCGTCCACACTTATCTCATCTGTACAGCTGTATTATCGCTCTACTGAGGGGCTGTGGTCAGCACAATAATCTTAGTACTGCAGACTTGCGACTGAATTGGATAAATACAGGCTGTCAAGTCACAAAGCTTTAACAGCACACCATTCTTTTTAACCCTCTCTTCCCCCTCACTCCCCTTCTCTGTCTGCCACCCTCACTTTCTCTCCATATCTCTGCCGCCACTCTGCACCCTCTGAATGAGAGGGAAATCAGCTTGTGTTTGCTTCCAGTAACAGACAAGTGTGTATGAACTCCTCAGAACAGAGCAGTTAATTCAAAACGTCCTTTCCCATCCGTCTACACTTATCTCATCTGTACAGCTGTATTATCCCTCTGCTGAGGGGTTGTGGTCAGCACAATGATCTTAGTTAACAGACTTGCAATTGGAATTGGATAAATGCCGGCCATGGAAAAAAATCATAAAGCTTTAACAGCACACAATTCTTTTAACCCTCTCTTCCCCCTCACTTCCCTTCTCTGTCTGCCACCCTGACCTTTCTCCATATCTCTCCCACCAATCTCCACCCTCTGAATGAGAGGGAAATCAGCTTGTATTTGGTTCCAGTAGCAGACAAGTGTGTATGAACTCCTCAGAACAGAGGAGTTAATTCAGAACATCCTTTCCCAACTGTCCACACTTATCTCATCTGTACAGCTGTATTATCGCTCTGCTGAGGGGTTGTGGTCAGCACAATGATCTTAGTTAACAGACTTGCAACTGAATTGGATAAATACCGGCCATCAAAAAAATTTAAAGCTTTAACAACACACAACACTTTTAACCCTCTCTTCCCCCTCCCTACCCATCTTTCTCTACATCTCTCCCCCCACCGACTCTCCCCCCACCCTTCCCCCACTCTCCACCCTCTGAGTTAGAGGGAGCTCAGCTTGAGTTCGGATCCAGTAGCAGACAAGTCTGTGTGACTTTATCAGAACTTGAATCCTAGGGGACCAATATCCTGGCGGGGAGATTTGCGAGGGCGACTGAGGTGACTTTAAACTAGAATGGTTGGGGGGTGGGAATCAAATTAAAGAGACTAGGAGAGAGCAGGCTAGCTCACAACAGGGAGGTGGGAACAAGTGCAGAGAGACAGAGGGGTGTAAAATGAGGGCAGAAGCAAGAAGTAGTAACATGAAAAGTGAAAGTGGCAGCCGGCAAATCCAGGGCAAAAATCAAAAAGGGACACTTTACAACATAATTGTCTAAGGGCTAAGAGTGTTGTAAAAGCAAGCCTGAATGCTTTGTGTGTCAATGCATTCATAACAAGGTGGATGAATTAAAAGTGCAGATTGTTATTAATGAATTTGATATATTTGGGATCACAGAAACATGGCTCCAGGGTGACCAAGGACGGGAGCTCAACGTTCAGGGATATTCAGCGTTGCTGGTTAGAGAGGAGATTAACGCAATAGAAAGGAAGGACATTAGCCGGGAAGATGTGGAATCGATATGGGGAGAGCTGCGTAATACTAAGGGGCAGAAAATGCTGGTGGGAGTTGTGCACAGGCCACCTAACAGTAGTAGTGAGGTTGGGGATGGCATTAAACAGGAAATTAGAAATGTGTGCAACAAAGGAACAGCAGTTATAATGGGTGATTTCAATCTACATATAGATTGGGTGAACCAAATTGATAAGGGTGCTGAGGAAGAGGATTTCTTGGAATGTATGCGGGATGGTTTTTTGAACCAACATATCGAGGAACCAACTAGAGAGCAGGCCATTCTAGACTGGGTATTGAGCAATGAGAAAGGATTAATTAGCAATCTTGTCGTGAGAGACCCCTTGGGTAAGAGTGGCCATAATATGGTGGAATTCTTCATTAAGATAGAGGGTGATATAGTTAATTCAGAAACAAAGGTTCTGAACTTAAAGAAGGGTAAATTTGAAGGTATGAGACATGAATTAGCTAAGATAGACTGGCAAATGATACTTAAAGGGTTGACGGTAGATATGCAATGGTAAGCATTTAAAGATCACCTGGATGAACGACAACAATTGTCCATCCCAGTTTGGCAAAAGAATAAATCAGGGAAGGTAGTGCACCCGTGGCTGACAAGGGAAATTAGGGATACTATCAATTCCAAAGAAGAAACATACAAATTAGCCAGAAAAAGCGGCTCACCTGAGGACTGGGAGAAATTCAGAGTCCAGCAGAAGAGGACAAAGGGCTTAATTAGGAAAGGGAATAAAGATTATAAGAGAAACCTGGCAGGGAACATAAAAACTGACTGTAATAGCTTTTATAGATATGTGAAAAGAAAAAAGATTGGTTAAGACAAATGTAGGTCCCTTACAGACAGAAACGGTTGAATTGATTATGGGGAACAAGGACATGGCAGACCAATTGAATAACTACTTTGGCTCTGTATTCACTAAGGAGAACATAAATAATCATCCGGAAATTGTAGGGGACAGAGGGTCTAGTGAGATGGAGGAACTGAGGGAAATACATGTTAGTAAGGAAGTGGTGTTAGGTAAATTGAAGGGATTAAATGCAGATAAATCCCCAGGGCCAGTTGCTCTGCATCTCAGAGTGCTTAAGGAAGTAGCACAAGAAATAGTGGATGCATTAGTGATTATTTTTCAAAACTCTTTAGAATCTGGACTAGTTCATGAGGATTGGAGGGTGGCAAATGTAACCCCGCTTTTTAAAAAAAGGAGGATAGAGAAACCGGGGAATTATAGATCGGTTAGCCTAACATCGCTAGTGGGGAAACTGCTGGAGTCAGTTATCAAAGATGTGATAACAGCACATTTGGAAAATGGTGAAATCATCGGACAAAGTCTGCATGGATTTATGAAAGGATAATCATGTCTGACGAATCTCATAGAACGTTTTGAGGATGTAACTAGTAGAGTGGAGAGGGGAGAACCAGTGGATGTGGTATATTTGGATTTTCAAAAGGCTTTTGACAAGGTCCCACACAGGAGATTAGTGTGCAAACTTAAAGCACACGGTATTGGGGGTGAGGTATTGATGTGGATTGAGAATTGGTTGGCAGACAGGAAGCAAAGAGTGGGAATAAACGGGACCTTTTCAGAATGGCAGGCGGTGACTAGTAGGGTAACGCAAGGCTCAGTGCTGGGACCCCAGTTGTTTACAATATATATTAATAACTTAGACGAGGGAATTAAATGCAGCATCTCCAAGTTTGCTGATGACACGAAGCTGGGCGGCAGTGTTAGCTGTGAGGAGGATGCTAAGAGGATGCAGGGTGACTTGGATAGGTTGGGTGAGTGGGCAAATACATGGCAGATGCAATGTAATGTGGATAAATGTGAGGTTATCCACTTTGGTGGCAAGAACAGGAAAACAGATTATTATCTGAATCGTGGCCGATTAGGAAAAGGGGAGGTGCAACGAGACCTGGGTGTCATTATACACCAGTCATTCAAAGTGGGCATGCAGGCACAACAGGCGGTGAAAAGGGCAAATGGTATACTGGCACTCATAGCAAGAGGGTTCGAGTACAGGAGCAGGGAGGTACTACTGCAGTTGTACAAGGCCTTGGTGAGACCACACCTGGAGTATTGTGTGCAGTTTTGGTCCCCTAATCTGAGGAAAGACATCCTTGCCATAGAGGGAGTACAAAGAAGGTTCACCAGATTGATTCCTGTGATGGCAAGACTTTCATATAATGAGTCTAGGCTCATACTCGTTGGAATTTAGAAGATTGAGAGGGGATCTTATTGAAACGTATAAAATCCTAAAGGGATTGGACAGGCTATATGCAGGAAGATTGTTCCTAATGTTGGGGAAGTCGAGAACGAGGTGTCACAGTTTGAGGATAAAGGGGAAGCCTTTTAGGACCGAGATTAGTAAAAACACAGAGAGTGGTGAATCTGTGGAATTCTCTGCCACAGGAAACAGTTGAGGCCAGTTCATTGGCTATATTTAAGAGGGAGTTAGATATGGTCTTGTGTCTAAAGGGATCAGGGGGTATTGAAAGAAGGCAGGTACAGGGTTCTGAGTTGGATGGTCAGCCATGATCATACAGAATGGCTGTGCAGTCTCGAAGGGCCGAATGGCTCACTCCTGCACCTAATTTCTATGTTTCTATGTTTCTGGAACAGAGGAGTTAATTCAGAATGTTCTTTCCCAACCGTCTACACTTATCTCATTTGTACAGCTGTATTATCGCTCTACTGAGGGATTGTAGTCACTACAATGACCTTAGTTCTGCAGACTTGCAACTGAATTGGATAAATACAGGCTATCGACGAAGTCACAAACTTTAACAGCACACATCTCTTTTAACCTTCTCTTCCCCACCCCCTCGCCTTCTCTCCATTCTCCTCCCTCTGATTACAGGGAAATCAGCTCATGTTTCTATCTAGGAAAAATCCACAAGGCCACAAAGCTTTAACAACACACAGCTCTTTTGATTTCATATTTCAAATGTTCTTCCACAAGGCTGATGACTTTAAATGCTTTGGCGCTGCCAGTTCAGAGAGCTGACACGTACGTCCTGTCACAGAGGAGGCACAGCACTGCTACTGCTTTAGAAGTTTTCACAAATTCAGCTTATCGTCTCAAACTCTGACAAACTTCGATAAATGCATGATAGACAGTATCCTGACTGGTTGCATCACAGCCGGGACAGAAACCGGTTCCCATGAACGGAAAAATCTACAGGAAGTATTGGACACCTCCCAGACAGCAAAAAAAAAAACAATTAGCACATCGACTAGAAGTGCTGCCACAAGAAAGCAGCATCAATGATAACACCCCCCACCCGCTCAGGCCACGCTCTCTTCCCGCTGCTGCCTTGGGGAAGGAGGTCCCACACGTATGGACACATTTTCCAGGCCTCTGCAGCTCATCGTCTCAGTATTATGAGTCTGTCGGTCTTTGTGTGTAGTTTATTTTTATTTTATTGCATTTTTCTGCTCTATAGTGGATGCCCGCAAGAAAATGAATATCATGGTTGCATACGGTTACGTATATGTACTTCCATAATAAGTTTTATTTCAAATTTGAGCAAAGGCACAAAAACATACAGACAACCATCCAAAGGCAGGATGAGACACAGACTCACAAACTCACACTCACATACTCACACACATGAACACACACACACTTACACACTCAGACTAACAGACTCACACATGCAAACGCACACACACAGTCTGACACACTCACACTCAGACAAACAGACACACTCAGTCACACACACTCACTCACACACACACACTCACTCACACAGATACACACACACACTGATCCACACGTGCTCGCGCAGAGAGGCACACATTGACATAAATGTGCACACAGGCCACGAGACTCACACAAAACACAGACAGACACACACATCGAGACACACACACGTGCATGTACAGACACATACAGTGGCATGCAGAAGTTTGGGCACCCCGGTCAAAATTTCTGTTACTTTGAATAGCTAATTGAGTAAAAGATGACCTGATTTCCAAAAGGCATAAAGTTAAAGATGACACATTTCTTTAACATTTTAAGCAAGAAATCTTTATTATTTCCATCTTTTACAGTTTTAAAATAACAAAAAAGGAAAAGGATCCAAACCAAAAGTTTGGGCACCCTGTATGGTCAGTACTTAGTAACACTCCCTTTGGCAAGTATCACAGCTTGTAAACGATTTCTGTAGCCTGTTAAGAGTCCTTCAATTCTCGTTTGGGGGATTTTCGTCCATTCCTCCTTGGAAAAATCTTCTAGTTGTGTGAGAGCCTTGGGCTGTCTTGCACGCACTGCTCTTTTGAGGTCGATCCCCAGATGCTCAATGCTGTTTTGGCCGGGGGACTGCGAGGGCCATGGCAAAACCTTCAGCTTGCGCCTCTTGACGTAGTCCATTGTGCATTTTGAGCTGTGTTTAGGATCATTATCCTGTTGTAGAAGCCATCCTCTTTTCACTTTCATCTTTTTTACAGACGGTGTGATGTTTGCTTCCAGAATTTGCTGGTATTTAATTGAATTCATTCTTCTGTCTAGCAGTGAAATGTTCCCCCTGCCATGGCTGCGACGCAAGCCCAAAGCATGATCGATCCACCCCTGTGCTTAACAGTCGGGGAGGGGTTCTATTCATGAAATTCTGCACCCTTTTTTCTCCAAACATACTTAGGCTCATTGCGGCCAAAATGTTCTATTTTAAATTCATCAGTCCACAGGACTTGTTTTCAAAAGTATCAGGCCTGTTGAGATGTTGCTTTGAAAAATTCTGACACTAAATTTGTAGTGAGGACGCAGGAAAGGTTTTCTTCTGATTACTCTTCATTCCAGAGTCTGCTAAATCTTCCTGAAGGTCTTTTGCAGTCAAAGGGTGGCTTTGATTTGCCTTTCTGGCAATCCTACTAGCAGTTCTCTCAGAAACTTTTCTTGGTCTTCCAGATCTCAACTTGACCTCCACCGTTCCGGTTAACTGCCATTTCTTAATTACATTCCCAGCTGAGGAAACGGCTACCTGAAAGCGCTTTGCTATCTTCTTATAGCCTTCTCCTGCTTTGTGGGCATCATTTAATATAATTTTCCGAGTGCTAGGCAGCTGCTCAGAGGAGCCCATGGCTGCTGATTGTTGGGACAAGGTTTGAGGAGTCAAGGTATTTATAAAGCATTGCAATTTGCATCACCTGGCCTTTCCTAACCATGACTGTGAACAAGCTATAGCCCTAACAAGCTAATTAAGTTCTAAGACCTTGGTAAAAGTTATCTGAGAGCTCAAATCTCTTGGGGTGCCCAAACTTTTGCATAGTGCTCCTCTCCTTTTTTTCCACTCTAAAATTGTGCAAAACAAACATAATACACTAATCTTGCTTAAAATATTGAAACGAATGTTTCAATTTTAACTTTAGGACTTCTGGAGATCAGTTCATCTTCTACCCACTTAACTATTCACAGTAACAGAAATTTTGACGGGGAACCTGAACTTTTGCGTGCCACTGTATACAGTACATACACACTGACACACATCAGTAGAAACAAACACGCACACAGACGCAAATACACATGCAGACGTCACAAGCATCCCGGCACGCAGAGGAGATACATCGGGACAGAAACACATGCATGCACACACAGACACAGGCACATACAGACACAAAGGGAGACACGAAAGTGTGCACCACAGACACATACACATGCACACTCAAACAACTTTCACATCTCCCTCTCCAGCTCGCCTCTGTGTTTTCTGTGCTTTCAATTTTCGATTTGTTTCATTCTTCTAAACTCTGCAAGTCCAGGCCTGGAGCCATCATTACGTTAGCAAAGCGTACAGACGCTGTGTCCTCTCGGGGCAAACTAAAGGTGATTTTTTTCCCTCTCTCTGCTGAATGTGTTTTATATGATCACAGACTCCAACAATTTCGAGGACTGCTGGTCCAGTGCACAAGTGAGCTGCTTATTTCGTCTCAAGAGAAGATCTTAGATCTGGAAAACCTGTTGGAATTCTTTGAAGAAATAACAAGCAGGATCGACAATGGAGAATCGGTTGATGCTGTGTATCTGGATTTTCAGAAGACCTTTGACAAGGTTTCCACAGAAGCGGCTAACTAACAAATTAAGAGCTCGGGGTATTACAGAGAACAGACGAGCATCGACAAAGCAGTGGCTGATTGGCAAGAGGCAAAGTGTGGGAATGAAGGGAGCCTTTTCTGTTTGGTTGCCGGTGACTATGAAGTTCCACAGGGATTTGTGTTGTGTCAATAATTTGGATGAATTGATTGTTTTGAGCAAAGTTTGCAGCCAATACGAAGATAGGTAAAGGGACAGATAGAGGAAACGGAGAGGTCACAGAAGCACTTGGACAGATTAAGAGAATGGGCAAAGAAGTGACAGATGAAATACAATGTCAGGAAATGTATGGTCATGACTTTGGTAGAAGAAATGAAAGGGTTGATATTTTCCCCAAATGGAGAGAAGACACAAACATTTGAGGATTAAAGGGATTTAGGAGTAATTGTACAGGATTCCCTGAAGCCAACTTGCAGTTTGAGTGTATGAAGAGGAAAGCAATATCAGCATTTAATTTCAAGAGAACTAGAATATAAAAGCAAGGATGCAATTGTGAGATTTTATAACTCACTGGTAAGGCCTCACTTGGAGGAATGTGGGCATTTTGAGCCCATTATCTTAGAGAGGATATGTTGAAACTGGACAGGGTTCAAATGAAGTTCAAGAAAATGATTCAAGGATTGAAAGGCTTGTCATATGAAGGGCTTTTGATGGCTCTGGGCCTGTATTCACTGGAATTCAGAAGAATGAGAGAGACCTAATTGAAAATTATCCAATGTTGCAAGGCCTGTGTAAAGGATGTGGGAGTGTCCTTTTGGAATGGAGATGAGGAAGAATTTCTTAAACCAGGGATTAGTGAATCTGTGAAATTCCTTGCTACAGCCAGGGGTGGAGGTCGTCATTATTAATATTTAAGGCAGAGGTTGATAGATACTTGACTGGTCAGGGCAAGAAGCGATACAGGGAGAAGGCAGGAGATTGGGGCTGAGAGGGATAATGAATCAGCCGTGTTGAAATTACGGTGCAGACTCGATGAGCCAACTGGCCTAATTATGCTCCTGTAACTTGTGGTCTCATAACAAACTCTCATTCAATGTCAGAAAGAGCATGGAGCTGATTATTAACTCTAGAAGGAGAAAACGGGAGGTCCATAAGCCAGTCCTGATCGGGGATCAAAGGTGGACAGGGTCACCAACCTGAAACCTTTGTAATCACCTTCAAGGGCGCTTCATCTCCTGTTATTAATATTTATTATTTATTTATTTATCTATTTTTCTTTTGTATTTGCATAGTTTGTTGGGTTTTTTTGCATATTGTTTGCTTTTTCTTTCGTCTGTACTATTAAGTGCAGTCGTTTATAGTTCTTTGATTTACTGAGTTTGCCAAGAGAAAAACGAATATCAGGATTGTACATGGTTACATATGTGTACTTTGATAATAAGCTCACTTTGTAAATTTTAAATTGTACATTTGAATTTGTGAATGTTTATGTCAAACACAGGATTGGGTTGTGAGCTCTGAAGGTTCACCACTGGCTGGGTGAATTATTTTGATCTGATCTGTATGGTCGTCCTGTCACTATGACTCCTCTTTAGGGGCACCCCAGTTTCTGGAAATATTCCTGAATCGAAATAGGAAGCTTCACATTTTCCGCTTCACTGTTTCCAGCGTGCGTGTGCGCGCGCGCCAACACACCCACACACACACACACACACACACACACACACACACACACACACACACACGCACGCACACACACACACACACACACACACACACACGCACACACAAACGGTGACAATCATAACAGAACCCAAAAAGAGCAGGGCGAGATGCCTGAACAAGTATCCGCTGATGGCGCTCAGATCTATTCTGATGAGGTGCTTTGAGGGGTTGGTGTTGACTAAAATCAACTCCTGTCTGTGCATGGACCTGGACCCACTGCAATTTGCCGATCACCACAATCTGTCTACAGCAGATGCAATCTCGCTGGCTCTCCACTCAGCCTTAGATCACCAGGACAATAGCAATACACATGTCAGGCTGCTGATTACAGCTCAGCGTTCAACACAATCAGACCCTCAATTGTAATCAACAAGCTCCAAACCCTGGGCCTCTGTAACTCCTTCTGCAACTGGATCCTCACCAGGAGACCACAGTCTGTGTGGATCAGAAATAACATCTCCTCCTTGCTGACAATCAACACTGACACACTTCAATCACAATATAATTTATTATTAACTTATCCTATTGAAAGAAATTTGCTTAAATTAAAAAGTGAATTTTATGTGTTTGAAGATAAAAGTAATAAGCTACTAGCATCCCGACTAAAAGCTGTTAGAGCTAAAAGACAAATTTTAAAAATTCGTAAGGAAATTGGCAGTTTAGCTTGTAACTATGAAGATATTAATAGATTTTTTCAAGACTATTACAGTGAACATTATAATTCTCTGTTTCCAGCTGATCCTTCTAAAATGAATGCCTTTCTACAAAAGATTGATTTTCCTAGAATGTCTGCTGAAGATCAACAAATTCTTGATACTCCTTCTATTGAAAGAAAAATTCAGAAAGCTAGTTTTTCAATGCAATCTGGTAAAGCTCCTGGACTAGATGGTTTTTCAGTAGGATTTTAGAAAAAAAAATGAAAATTTGCTTACTCCTTGGAAATGTTTAAAGATTCTTTTTTGTTAGGAGAGTTACCTTCTACATTTTATGAAGCTTCTATTTCTTTAATTCTTAAGAAAGATAAAGACCCTACGGATTGTGCTTCATGTAGACCTATCTCATTATTAAATGTGGATGCCAAAATTCTTTCAAAAATAATGACTAATCGGATGGAGAATATACTAGCTAAAATTATTTCTCAGGACCAAACACGTTTTATAAAAGGCCGTTATTCTTTTTCTAATACTCGGAGACTGTTAAATGTTATATACTCATCCCCTCCAAAACTCCCCAATGTGTTGTTTCTCTTGATGCTGAAAAGACATTTGACAGAGTTGAATGGACATATTTATTTAACGTTTTAGAGAAATTTAGCTTTGGTATAAATTTTAATAAGTGGATTAGAATGATATATAAAAACCCTATTGCCACTGCAATTACTAATAACTGTAGATCCCCCTTTTTTCAACTTTCACGGGGTACGAGACGAGGATGTCCGTTAAATCCTTTGTTATTTAATTTGGTGCTGGAACCTTTGGCTATTGTACTTCGTGAAGCTAAAGATATCCAAGGAACTTCGAGATATGGGATTATTCAAAAGTTTTCCCTTTATGCTGATTATCTCTTAGCTTATATTTCCAATCCTGAAGAATCTATTCCTAGTTTATTTGAAATTATTACATGAATTTGGAAAGATTTCGGGATATAAATTAAACCTGCATAAAAGTGAATTATTTCCTGTAAATGATTCTGCTTTTATATATGTTGATATTCCTTTTAAAGTTACGGATTCTTTTAAATATTTAGGGATTATCATCACTAAAAATAATGGAGACCTTTATAGAGCTAATTTAGTTCCTTTAGTGTATTTTATGCAGCAATTATTTTCTTGATGGAAGCCTCTTACACTTTCGTTAGTTGGTCAAATTCATGCAGTAAAAATGATGATCATACCAAAATTTTTGTATGTATTTCAAAATATTCCTATTTTTTTAACTAAGAAGTTTTTTTTTTTTTAGCAGGTTGACTCTATTATTTCATCTTTTGTTTGGAATAATAAAAGACCAAGAATTGGAAAATGTCATTTTCAAAAATTAGAAAGGATGGAGGTCTTCCTTTGCCTAATTTAAGAATGTATTATTGGGCGGTTAATATACGCTATGCGTGTTCTTGGTTGTATTGGACCAATAGAAATGAACGCCCACCACGAGTTGACTTGGAATTGGAAGCTGTGAAACAATTTTACTTAAGTTCGTAATTAGGAGCTTCTTTACCTGTACAACTAGTCAAAATTTCTATTTTAAATATTAATCCTATGATTAAGCAGTCATTACGAATTTGGTACCAGTTTCGTAAGTTTTTTAATCTTAAACAAATTAACCTTCTTAGTTTGAACTGGTCAACTTTGAACTTGGACTGGTCAAAGAACACTGAGGCTGTCTACAAGAATGGTCAGAGCTGTCTCTATTTCCTGAGGAGAGTGTAGTCCTTTAATATCTGCCGGACGAAGCTGAGAATGTTCTACGAGTCTGTGGTAGCCAGTGCGATCATGTTTGCTGTTGTGTGCTGGGGCAGCAGACTGAGGGTATCAGACACCAACAGAATCAACAAACTCATTCGTAAGGCCAGTAATGTTGTGGGGATGGAAGTGGACTCTCTGACGGTGGTGTCTGAAAAGAGGATACTGTCCAAGTTGCATGCTATTTAATGATTTATCGTGCAACTGTAACGAAAACCAATTTTCCCCGGAATCAATAAAGTATGACTAGGACTATGACTATTTAGTATTAATTTATCGAAACTATTTATTTAAACCTTCACTTAGTGATCCTACGTTTTCTCATTGGAGGAATAAAGGAATTTATTCCTTTATGGATTTGCTTCAGGAAGACCGATTGATGTGCTTTGAGAAAATAGTAACTACATACTCTCTTTCATACTCAACCTTTTTGCTATATCTTCAGGTAAGACATTTTTTTATAAGAGTATTTAAGTAATTTTCCATATATACAAGATTATGATCTGTTAGACAGTATTTTTAAATTCAACCCTTTAGTGAAAGGTTTTATAGGGAAAATTTATAATTTACTATTCCAACAGGATAATTATTCTCTATTTAAGATTAAGCAAGCTTGGGACACGGATCTTAACATGACCTTGATAGCAGAGGATTGGTTGCGAATTTGGAAGTTGGTTCATTCTTCTTCGATTTGCGCAGGCCATTCTTTGATTCAATTTAAAATTCTATATATCGTTATTAATTGACAAAGGAGAGACTAGTGGAAGCCTGTGACTAGTGGTGTGCCACAGGGATCAGTGCTGGGTCCATTGTTATTTGTCATCTATATCAATGATCTGGATGATAATGTGGTAAATTGGATCAGCAAGTTTGCTGATGATACAAACATTGGAGGTGTACTAGACAGTGAGGAAGGTTTTCACAGCCTGCAGAGGGACCCCATAGTCTGTAGTCTCCAGTCTCTCTCAGCTCTATAGTCTATAGTCTCCAGTCTTTGTCACCCCATAGTCTATAGTCTCCAGTCTCTGTCACCTCTATAGTGTATAGTGCCTAGTCTCTGTCACCCTTATACTCTATCGTCTGATAACACACTCACCCCCATATAGCATAATCTCCAGCCTCTTTCACTTCTACTCTGTACTGTACGCAGTCCCTGCCACCACTATACTCTATCGCCTCCAGTCTCTGTCCAAACTACAGTGTATATTCAGAGGACATCACTGTATGACAGTAGGACACGCGCCGTAATCAGTCTGGAATACCGACTGACAGAAGGGGAAATGGGGGTGCGGACGCCAGTGGTGGACAAATAAACATGCTGGTGAGGGTTCAGCAGAGGGTTGTCAGGGTGAACACCTGAATCGTTACGATAGTCAGCTTTGTGAGGCAACGGGCAAAGAGGGTCGGAGATCCTTGGAGAGCCCATTGGTTGTTTCTTGCCCCGTATAATTGAAGTAATTTTACTGACTTTGCAGGAACCTGCAAACTACTAACATTCGCTCACCTGCCTGCTGGAATATAGACACATTTACCAGACTCAGAAAAGGCAAAGAAATGCATTTGAACTCCATTAAAGCTTACAATCGCACAGCATTGTAGCTACAGAGTCGATCACATAACTTAACCAGACGTTTCACTCCTCTCTTCAGCTCCTCCCTGAATTTCCTCTGTGACAGAGTGTAGATACACGTGTTGGTGCAGGTACAGAGATATTGTAACATGATCCCAAACTGCTGCAGGATGTAAGGCGGGGTATTCAAATATCTGTCGGTGTAAGAGTAATTCTGAAATTGCCAGTTTATATTATATACAATAATGGGGATCCACAACAATATGAAATTGGCGGAGAGAGCGAACAACAAAATTATCGACTTTCTCCGGTTCTCCGCCTCTGGATCATTCTTTTTCTCTCTGCTGCTCCTAAGCCCCCGGCGAACTCTGTTTGCCGCGATAATATGACTGACTGTTAAAGCATTAAAAAGCAGAATCAAACAGATCGGCAATAAAGGTGTAGTGACAGTGTTAAACAACTGGTACGCTTTCCACCTTGGTAAAATAAGGTAATCTTTTCCGAAAATGCATCGCCAGGGTATATTATCAGTGATAAAGAGAGGTTCTACCGCAAAGTACAATGGAACATCCTTTGCACAACTTCCTAAACCCACGATTACTATCATAATAGTCGCTGTCCTCTCGGTGCAGTACCGTTTCCGCAGCCTTTGACTGCAGATTGCAAGACAACGATCGAACGTGAAAGCCACCGTGAGCCAAACAGAACAGTCCATGGTTGCGACATTCAGGGTAAGCGTCACGGCGCAAATTGGTGTAATGAGCAAAGGAAGAGCATAAATATAAATATTATTGATCTCACAGAGTACAACAGCAAAAATAACACCCATTAAATCAGCTGCTGCCATTCCCACCAGGTAACGGGAGATGCATTTAGAGAGTCCGCAGTTTCCCAGAGACAGGATCACAATCGCCACTAAATTAACTGCAAGGAAGCAAGGAAGAGTTAGTTTGACGCGCACACACCCTGATCATTTTTACTTGATATACATACATAGAAATGTGTTGAATCGGAATGAGAGAAACTCAGACACCTGATCATTTGACGGGTCAGGCGGGCTTCACTTCCAAAAATTGGAAATGTTGTTTGTTCCAGCTCCGTCATTGTCCTTCGAATGGATAATAATGACTGGCCCGAGAAACAGTTGAGCCGCAACTTTCCAGTTGACAGTGGGGTTTCAATGGGTGGCTATTCCACCCACTCATCCGGACAACTGAGAGTGCTAAAGGTATTTTATAATGCAGGAATAAAATTGACTCAGAGAGATTGTTTCTTCTGAAATAACAGTTTTGAGTGGAGTTGCAGCAGAGCAAAATGCATGATTTAATGTGCAGGTGGCAAATAAACTTGACTCTTTTACATTGCGACCAAGATATAACAAAGATTTGTGCTCCCTCATGTTGTATGATGAAAGTAAGAATTAAAATAAATCTTATCTAAATCAAACCCGGCCAAAGAAGGAGACACCGTAAAATGAAAGAGTATTTCAGGTTGTTATGGCTATATCAAAGACATTTCGATAAATAAATAGAAAAAGAATGACCTTTCTCGTTACATTAAGACGGAAAGGATAAAAAATGGTTATGGCAGAAAAAACGGGAAGTTTGCAAAGAGGGCGGCAGCGAAGCTGAAGATTTATATTCGTTTTAGTAAACGTTTCAGTTTCTATTTTGATAGACAATCAAATTCAGAATAATGCGTGCTGGTAAAGTTGGAAGTTCGAGTAAGGTAAAATGCTAGAACAATATCAATGTTAATATTGACAAAATCATCGGGCATGAGAAACGAGTAACAATTCTGTAGAAAAAGAAAGAATAAAATAAAATATATATTTAAACATGAACAAGCTTAAAACACTCATCAGATGAGGCACCATCTGTAACAAATTTCACAAGAAAAAAGCACATACATATAGTAGGAGACAACTCCAGTTAACTTACCAGGGATACCAATCGCTGCTAGTACAGGATAGTAGATACTTGCGATGTAGTAAATTGCTGGATATCCCATTTTCTGTGTGAAATGGTGATCAGTTGAAAATAGTCCAACTGCCAATA
The DNA here is from genome assembly GCF_030028105.1 of Mobula birostris. NCBI lineage: Eukaryota > Metazoa > Chordata > Chondrichthyes > Myliobatiformes > Myliobatidae > Mobula > Mobula birostris. The sequence goes on along the minus strand of NC_092389.1, from coordinate 65,662,502 downwards.
TCCACTGGTGATTGTTTGCTTTGCAAGCTCTTATACAGGAGAGAAAAGTGCACTCTGACAATTAATCATACCACGTGGTTAGTCACATCAGAGACAGTCCACTGAACAAACAATTGAGGTTTGTTTCCATTTATATGAATTGTGTAATCGTGAAATGAAGATCGCTCCCTCGGGAGAATCACAAAATAACAATTACGTTTAATTTTGTTCATTCTCACCTTGTAACGAGAACATTGAACATTCTCCGTCTATGACATAGGGTTCGTGCGTTTCAAATAAAATAATCCTTATTCTCAATATGTTTACATCGTGTACTATCACTGTCAAATAATCATCAATTGCAACGATAGGCGAAGCGCATTGAGATTCTGTGGTGAAGAAATTACATTTAGTTTGGTTGTTTAATTCAACAATTATTTCCCGCAAGAGGAATGTTCAGACCTCCTTTTTCCTGTCAGATTGATTTGCTGTCACAATAATGGCCAATTTCGATGAGAAATAATTTCATAAACAATTAGATTAGTTATGTATCCCGAAGACAAACTCCACAACTAAACTAATATGGAAGAAGGAGGTCATCGGTGACTAATGTAAGGGGTTAATTTCGTAAAAGTATCTTTAAAAAATAGATAGATAGAATACCAATTTTTTCAGGCATAGGACTGCATTCTTTAAGAGCAAGTACTCGGATTTCCCCACTACCATACCGATCCATTTCCCCTCTCTCCACTGACACTCTGCGCCATTTCTTGCAGGTGTGTTATTTTCATACATTGCTGACTGTACTGTGCTCTTTTTTTTCAGAAACATAGAAGAATAGAAAATCTACAGCACAATACAGGCCCTTCGGTTCACAAAGTTGTATCGAACATGTCCCTACCTTAGAAATTACTAGGGTTACCCACAGCCCTCTGTTTTTTAAGCTCCATGCACCTATCTAAAAGTCTCTTAAAAAGACCCTATCGTATCGGCATCCACCACCGCCGCCGGCAGTCCATTCCACGCACTCACAGCTCTCTGCGTAAAAAAAAAAACTTACCACTGACGTCTCCTCTGTACCTGCTCCTTAGAACCTTAAACGTCTGTCCTCTTGTGGCAACCATTTCAGCCCTGGGAAAAAGTCTCTGACTATCCACCCGACCAATGCCTCTCATCATCTTGTACACCTGTATCAGGTCACCTCTCATCTTCCGTCGCTCCAAGGAGAGAAGGCCGTGTTCACTCAACGTGTTTTCAAAAGGCTTGCTCCCCAATTCAGGCACCATACTTGTAAATCGCCTCTGCACCCTTTCTATGGCTTCCACATCCCTCCTGTACAGAGGCGACCAGAACTGAGCACAGTACTCCAAGTGGCGTCTGACCGGGGTCCTACATAGCTGCAACATTGCCTTTGGGCTCTTAAATTCAATTCCACGATTAATGAAGGCCAATACACCGTATGATTTCTTAACCACAGAGTCAACCTGTGCAGAACTTTGAACGTCCTATGGACTCTAACCACAAGATCCCTCTGATCTTCCACACTGCCAAGAGTCACATCCTCAAAAAAATCAATCAGGCTCGTAAGGCACGACCAGCCCAATGCAAAGCCATGCTGATTATTTCTAATCATATTATACCTCTCCAAATGTTCATAAACCCTGTCTTGCAGGATCTTCTCCGTCACCTTACCAACTACTGAAGTAATGCTCACTGGTCTACAGTTTCCTGGGCTATTTCTACTCCCCTTCTTGAATTAATGAACAACATCCGCTCTCCACATACTTGCAGAATGCCTCGGGCTTTTTCTTAAACCTGCCTGTCAAGGCCTTCTCATGGCCCCTTCTGGCTCTCCGAATTTCTTTTTTAAGCTCCTTCCTGTTAGCCTTATAATCATCTAGATCTCTAACATTACCCAGCTCTCAGAAACTTTAGTTAGCTTTTCTCTTCTTCTTGACTAGATTTATTACAGCTTTGGTGCACCACCGTTCCTGTACACTGCCATAACTACCCCGTTTCATTGGAACGTACCTATGCAGACTTCCACACAAACATCCCCTAAACATTTGCAAGATTTCTTCCTCACATTTCCCTGAGAACATCTGTTCCCAATTTAAGCTTCCAATTTCCTGCCTGATAGCCTCATATTTCCCCTTACTCCAATTAAACCCTTTACTAACTTGTCTGTTCCTATATCCCTCCAATGCTATTGCAAAGGAGATAGAATTATGATCACTATCTCCAAACTGCTCTCCCACTTAGAGATCTGACACTTGACGGGTTCATTTTCCAATACCAAATCGATTACAGTCTTTCTTCTTGTAGGCTTATCTACATATTGTGGCAAGAAACCTTCCTGAACACACCTGACAAACGCCATCCAATCTAAACCCCTTGCTCTAGCGAGATGCCAGTCGATATTTGGGAAATTAAAATCTTCCATCACGACAACTATGTTATTGTTAGACCTTTCCAGTATTTGTTTCCCTATGTGCTCCTTGATATCCCTGTTACTATTGGGCGGCCTACAAACACACCCAATAAAGTTATTGACCCGTTCCTGTTCCTAACCTTCACCCATAGAGACTCCGTCGACAATCTCTCCATGATGTCTACTTTTCCTGCAGCCGTGGCACAATCTCTCATCAACAGTGCCACGCCCCACCTCCTTTGCCTCCCTCCCTGTCCTTTCTGAAACATCTAAAACCAGGCACTTGAAGTAACCATTCCTGTCCCTGAGCCATCCAAGTCTTTGTAATGACCAACACATCATAGCTCCAAATACAGATCCACGCCCTGAGCTCATCCGCTTTGTTCACAATACAGTTTGCATTAAAATAGACACATCTCAAACCGTTCGTCTCAGCGCTTCCCTTCTCTATCACCTGCCTATCCTTCCTCTCGCACTGCCTGCAAGCTTTCTCTATTTGTGAGCCAACTGTCTCTTCCCCAGACTCCTCAGTTCGGTTCCCACCTCCCAACAACTCTAGTTTAAACTCTCCCCAGTAGCCTTAACAAACCTCTCCGCCAATATATTGCCCCCCCCCCCCCCCGGATTCAAGTGCAACCCGTCCTTTTTGTACAGGTCACATCTACCCCAAAATAGGTCCCAATGATTGAGAAATCTGAATCGCTGCCCCCTGCTCCAATCCCTCAGCCACTCATTTATCCTCCAGCTCATTCTATTCCTCTCCTCACTGACACGTGGCACGGGCAGGAATCCCGAGAGTAGTACCTTTGCGGTCCTGCTTCTCAACTTCCTTCCTAACTCCCTGTAGTCTTTCTTCAGGACCTCTTCCCTTTTCCTACCTTTGTCATCGGTTCCAATACGTACCACGACCTTTGGCTGTTCTCCCTCCCACTGCAGGATATCGTGGACTCGATCTGAAACAACCCGGACCCTGACACCTGGAGGGCAAACTATCATCCGAGTTTCATTCCTGCGTCCACAGAATTGCTCGTCTGGTCAGGGAGAGCGAGGAGGTGATAGAAAGGAGTTATAGGTAGGTAGTCACACCGGGGCCACGGGAGACTGACAAGTTGGTAACAGTCAGGAGAAGGAGGGGGAAGAGTCAGGTGCTAGAGAGTACCCCTGGGGCTGTACCCCTTGACAATTAGTACTCCTGCTTGAGTGTTACGGTGGGGGGAGGGCGGGGTGCAGCCTACCTTGGGGAAGCAACAGTGGCCGTGTCTCTGGCACAGTGTCCGACCCTGTGGCTCAGAAGGGTAGGGAAAAGAAGAGAGAGGCAGTAGTGATAGGGGACTCTATAGTTACGGGTCAGACAGGCAATTCTGTGTACGCAGGAATGGAACTCGGAATGGTAGTTTGCATCTCAGGTGCCAGGGTCCGGGATGTTTCAGATAGAGTGCACGATATCCTGCATTTCAACATCGGGCGAATTTGACAAACAAATCAGAAATAAATTTCGTAAAGACTTGACATTTTAATTCAGAGTTCTCGCGTTCCACTGCAATTTTTTTTTTTGCGTGTGGCTGCGTGCGTGCGGGTCTGTGAGTCTGCGAGCGTGCGCGTCTGTGCGTGCGCGTCTGTGCGTGTGTGTCTGCTTGTGCGTGCGTGCACGTCTGTGCGCGTGCGTCTGCGTGTTCTTGCGTGCGCCCGTGATGATGTCTTTTTCATGGCTTTTACAAGGCGCTGAGCGAGAGGGAGCCTGTGTGGCGCGCCACTCCTCACGGAGATATTTTCGCAGTATTTTCCCTTTTTTGTTTTACGAGGTCGAGCTGCGAACTCGACACTCAAACAGGCACGGATGGAAAGCGTACTCGGGTGCGGACACAACTAGTTTCGGACCCGGGAACGGAGGGGTTCCCGGATCAGGCGCCGATGTCCTTGCGTCACCAGCCAGCCCCCACTACAATATTTTAATCCCATTATGTACCTTCACAAGTAGACTGGATGCAGATACCCCACCCATCAGAACTTCAATTGCAGCATCCCACATAACACCAGTTACACCAGGACATCTTTCTGCAACCTTCACAATAATTTTAATTTCCTCAGTAGGACGAGATGTCTGATCAGTACAATTCACTATATCCGTTATAAACATCACACACTGAATTTTTGTTCCGCGGTAAAGTACCGATACTGAGAGAACTATGATACCGGCATATATCCACTGATGTCACAGTCTTCTCTCTGACTGGGAACACTTTATCAAACTGCTCTACTTGCTGTACTTGTCCTTCAACAGGCCCTTCTGTTCACTGTGTTGTTCTGAACCAATTGAACTGGTCATTTCATGCCTTACTAAACCAATCCCTTCTGCCTACACAAGCTCCACATCCCTCCATTCTCCTCACATTCATGCGGTATCTAATAACCTCTCTCGCATCTGCCTCCACCACCACCCCTGACATTCACTCCAGACACTCACCACGATCGGTATGAAAAACAAAACTTGAAACGCAAATCTCCTTTAAACGTTCTGAGACAGATTTAACATTATTGTCTTTTCTAAGTTGTTTTTAGCAGCAGCTGTGTAATGAAATTATACTAAATTACCAAAAATACACAATTCGTGTAAAAAGGACCAATGAGGTGGTGTTCCCCCTTTCTCCTGAAGTACATGCTCGGTGGTATCAGACATGTCCTCCTTGGAGAAAACATGTCCGGTGTCCACTCTGTCTATGCCTCTCACATTCCTGTAAACGTCTGTCAGACCTCCCTCTGCCTCTCCCACTCCAGAGAAAATTCCACTATATTGTCCAGTCTCCCCTTATCCAGGCGGCATCCTGTTAAACCTCTTATAATCACCATCCGAAACCTCCGCATTGTTACGATATTAGAATGCAGATCTCCAGATGTGGTTAAACTAGAGATTTATACAACTGCAACCTAACTGCCTGACACTGGAAACACTAGCTGGGAATTATGAACTTGGATTGCAAGATCCCTCTGTAAATCAATACTGTCCTATCTCACCCCATGAATATAACAGCAAGGGGATAACGCTGATCCTCAGAAGTATCCAGTCAGGCCGCAGTTGGAGTATTGTCAATCGTTTTGGGCCACGTACCTCAGAATGGATGTACTGCCGTTGGAGAGAGTCCAAAGGAGGTTCACAAGGATGATTCGGGAATGAAGAGGGTAACATATGAGGGGCGTTTGTCAGCTTTGGGCCTGTACTCACTGGAATCAGTAGAATGGCGCCGGGGGGCGGGGGGGGGGGGCGGGAGGTTGGATCTCATTACAACCTACCGAATGTTAAAAGAACGAGATAAGGTGGATGTGGACATGCTAGTTCCAGTGGTGGGGATACCAAGAACTGGAGGGAGTAACTACAAATTTGAGGGGGCACCTTTTCAAACAGAGGTAAGGAGGGTATTATTTTTATTATTAACCAGTGTGTGTTGGATCTGTGGAATACTCTGCCACAGACTGCGGTGGATGTCATTTCTATGGGTATATTTAAGACGGAAGTTGATCGTTTCCTGATCGGTCAGGACGTTAATTGATATGGCGAGAAGGTCAGGTGTATGCGGTTGAGTGCGATTCTGGATTCAGCCATGACTGAAAGGCAGCAGACTCGATGGGCTGAATGGCCTAACTCTGCTCCTATGACTTATAGCTTTTTGGACAAAAGCCACCTCAATCATGATGAGTCTCTTCTGCTGACATCCAGCACAAAATATCCTTTGGATAGAATGCCAAGCAGAACTGAATGCAACTTTTCAAGAACTTTGTCAAGTCAGGCAGCATCTATTGAGGGGATTAGAGTCGATCTTTAGGACAGAACCCCTCACTTACAGCACTGGCACAGGCCCTTCGGCCCAACCTTTCCATGCTGTCCTGGTGTCCATTTAAACTAATCCCTCTGCCTGCCTTTGACATAGAACATAGAAATCTACAGCACATTACAGGCCTTTCAGCCCACAATGTTGTGTTGATCATGTAACCTAAACTAGAAACTGCCTCGGATTTCCCTATCGTATAGCCCTCTATGTTTCTAAGCTCCATGTACCTGTCGTAAAATATCCTATTGTATCCGCCTCTACCACCGCCGCAGGCAGTGCATTCCACACACCCACACCCTGTGTGAAAAACTGATACTTGACGCCCCCTCGGTACCCATTTCCCAACACCTTAAAACTATGTCCCCTCGTGTTAGTAAATGCCTCTGGCTATCCATATGGTCAAAACCACATGATTAGATAGCACATGAATGTATGGAGAATGGAGGGATGTGTTCCTTGTGTAGGCAGAAGGGACTGGTTTAATAAGGCATGAAATGACCAGTTGAACTGGTTCAGAGCAACACAGTGAGCAGAAGGGTCTGTTCATGGACAAGTACAGCAAGTCGAGCAGATAAACTTCATAAACTTTTCCCAGTCAGAGAACAGACTGTGACTTCAGTGGCTGTATGTCGTTATCACAGTTCTCTCACTAAAGCTACTTCTCTGCTGGATAAAATGAAGTTTTTGATGTCTGTAGCCGATGTGGTGAATTATACTGCTCAGACAACTCATCATAATGAGGAAATTAAAATTATTGCGAAAGCTGCAGAAAGGTATCTTGCTGTAACTGGTGTTATGTGGGAAGCTGCGTCCCAGTCTACTTGTGAAGGTACTTGTGAATGGGATTAAAATACTGCAGTGGATTGCGAGAAGACTGATTTCTCATGATCAAGACTTTAAGAAGTTTATTTCTGATTTGTAAGATTCTCCTGATGTGATATCTATTCAGGAAACCTGGTTATTTTCACATTTTAGGTTTTCCGGTGCAGGATTCTATTGTCGTGAGGTTTGACATGTTAGATGATAGAGGGGTAGTGTTGCCAGTTTTATAAGGAAAGGGGCAGGCTATAGAGTTGTGATTGTGAATGAAACGTATGAGTAACTTGTCGAAATATTTGATTCAACAGGTAGGTGTATAAAAGTGGTTAATTATTAAAATCCTTGTGGAAAACTTTCTTTTGATTATCAGACAGTATATGTGGTTCTCCCGCACTAAGGGCTGCATGGTGTGGGGATTTTAACGCACAGAGTTCACTGTGGGAATATTTGCGGAATGATGATAATGGTTTGATTGTCGAGGAGCTTTTCAACTTGTGTGTCTGAATGGGTACAAGATTTAATGTTCATATTTATTTTGGAAGTGCTGCAGAATGTTGAAGAAGATGTGCATTTTTGCAGTGAAATGTTGTAAGTTATTATTCAACAAACTGCGTTGAAAGTGATTCCCATTACAAACAGAATTAATAGGAAAAAGGCTGTACCATGGTGGACTGAGAAGTGTACAGAGGCAATTTGGGAGAGAAGTAATGCGTTTAGGAAAGTTAACATGTATCAGTCGCTGAGTGACCTTATTAAGTATAAAAGGGCACAGGCCGTGGTGAGGAAAGTGCTGAAGATTGCGAAAAAGGTTTTCTGGGGGGTCGTATTGCGATAATATTGGAAGGGATGGCAGGTCAGACGTCTCCGGGAAAAGATAATACATGTTATTTTATGATCAGACATAAGACTGACATCTGTCTTGTGATAATATTAAAATTTCTGGATTGTATTTGGAGGTTTGGCCACCTGCCGTCCTATTGGAAAATGGCTGTAGTAGTGTCTATTCTAAAACCCGGGAGCTCCCCGCCTGATCATTCTGGTTATAGGCCAATACCGTTAGTGTCTCACTTATGTAAACCTCTGGAACCTATGGTAAACAAGCGCCTGAATTATATTTTGGTGATTTTTCGTTTTATCAGAGGGGATTTCGGAAGAGTAGAATGACATTGGATTCACATTTATCATTGGAAGGTGCTATTTAGAAAGCACAGCTAAATATAGATTTTGTAATGTGTTTAATATTGAAAAGGCTGATGGTATTTATGGAAGGAATATCTTTTGATAAAATTGTGGAAAAATAGTTTGAGGGAAGAATTTGATGTCCTGCGCAGGTACTGATGGGCAAGTTATATTCGGGTTTTTATGAGATACAGTTTGGAATCCCACAGGTAGAAATTTCAATTTGACTGTATACTGAAATACGGTTAGTAATTAATCAGGTCGAACAGTCGGCAAATAGATGGGATTTAAGCTTTCAGTGGCAAAAACACAAGTCGTGTTTTATAAACTGCATTAATACACCTGTACTTGTAGAACGAGATAAGGTGGATGTGGACATGTTAGTTCCAGTGGTGGGGATACCAACAACTAGAGCGAGCAGCTACAAATGTGAGGGGCCACCTTTTCAAACAGAGGCAAGGAGGGTATTATTTTTATTATTAACCAGTATGTGTTGGATCTGTGGAATACTCTGCCACAGACTGCGGTGGACGTCATTTCTATGGGTATATTTAAGACGGAAGTTGATCGTTTCCTGGTCGGTCAGGGCGTTAAATGATATGGCGAGAAGGTCAGGTGTGTGGGGTTGAGTGCGATTCTGGATTCAGCCATGACTGAAAGGCAGCAGACTCGATGGGCTGAATGGCCTAATTCTGCTCCTATGACTCATGGGGTTTTTGGACACAAGCCACGTCAATCTTGACGAGTCTCCTCTGCTGAAATCCAGCACAAAACATCCTTTGGATAGAATGCCAAGCAGAACCGAATGCAACTTTTCAAGGACTTTGTGAAGTCAGGCAGCATCTGTTGAGGGGAATAGAGTCGATCTTTGGGACAGAACCCTTCCCTTCTTGCACTGACACAGGCACTTCGGCCTATCCTTTCCATGCTGTCCTGGTGCCCATTTAAACTAATCCCTCTGCCTGCCTTTGACATAGAACATAGAAATCTACAGCACATTACAGGCCCTTCAGCCCACAATGCTGTGTCGATCATGTAACCTACACTAGAAACCGCCTCGGATTTCCCTATCGTATAGCCCTCTATGATGCTAAGCTCCATGTACCTGTCGTAAAATATCCTATTGTATCCGCCTCTACCACCGCCGCAGGCAGTGCGTTCCACACACCCACACCCTGTGTGAAAAACTGATACTTGACGCCCCCTCGATACCCATTTCCAAACACCTTAAAACTATGTCCCCTCGTGTTAGTAAATGCCTCTGGCTATCCATATGGTCAAAACCTCTCATCATCTGATACACCTCTATCTGGATACATCTCATCCTCCATCGCTCCAAGGGAAAAGGTCCAAGATCACTCAGGCTATTCTCATGTGGCATGCTATCCAATCCAAGCAACATCCCTGTAAAGCTCCTCTGTACTACCTCGAAAATATTCACATCCTTCCTGTAATGAAGTGACCTGAACTGAACACAGTACTCCAAGTGGGGTCTAACTAAGGATTTACAGAGACTTAAAATTACCTCACAGCTCTTGAACTCAATCCCACGGTTGATGAAGGCCATCAGACCAGACGCCTTCTTAACAACACTGCCAACCTGCGCAGCAGCTTTGAGTGTCGTATGGACACGGACCTCAAGATCTCTCTGGTCCTCCTCACTGCCCAAGAGTCTCACCATTAATGTTATATTCTGTGTTCAAAATTGACCTGTCGAAATGAACCACTTCACACGTATCTGGGTTGAACTCCATCTGCCACTTCTCAACCCAGTTCTGCATCCTATGTATTTCCCGCTGTGATCTCTGACAACCCTCCAGACTCTCCACAACAACCCCAACATTTGTGTCATCAGCGGTGCCTTCTGGGAGTTGTAGTCATGAGACCGCGCTTCATCACTGGCTCCCTGCAAAAACATTTCTCCCCAGATACCACATACATCGCTGAACCGGATTCACAGAGGCGTTGAAGGAGAACCACGGCCGTCTTTGTGGGCACGGAGGCCGCGACCACCGACAGCAGAAACTCGCTGCACTCCGACATGGCGATGGGGCGGAAGATGAGGGGCTAAGTCTGGGGCAGTGTTCCAGCCGACCTATCGTAGCTCAAGCCACGTCTATGCTTTTCTTTCACTGGCTAAGATGTCTGTCGGTCAAATGAGATCTCACACGATGAATAGTTAATATAAACGTCAGGCAGCCTTGCAAACAGTTAAAGCGAAAGGTGATTAAGTGTTCCAAGTCAGAGAACAGACTGTAACGTCAGTGAACGTATGACGTCGTCACAGTTCTCTCACTAAAGATACAGGATAAAATTAAATTTGTGATGTTTATAACGATTGTGGTGAATTGTACTGTTCAGATATCTTGTCCTACTGAGGAAAATAAATTTATTGTGAAACCTGCAGAAAGGTTTCTTGGTGCAACTGGTGTTATGTGAGAAGCTGTAATTCAAGCTCTGATAGGTGGTGTATCTGTATCCCAGTCTACTTGTGAAGGTACATAATGGGATTAAAATATTGCAGTAGAATGCGAGAAGCCAGATTTATAATTTTCAAGACTTTAAGAAGTTTATTTCTGATTTCTCAGATGCTCCCGATGATATATGTATTCAGGAAACTGGTAATTTGCACATTTTAAGTTTTTATGTGCACGATTCTATTGTTGTTCGGCGTGACAGTTTAGTTGGTGGAGGGGTGGCCAGTTTTACAAGCAAGTAGCAGGGTATAGAGTTGCTGATGTCGATGAACTGGATGTGGGATTTGTTGTAGAAATATTTGATTCAACAGGTAGGTGAACAAAAGTAGTTAATTTTTACAGCACTTGTGGAAAACTTTCTATTGATTTGTGAGAAAATGTATGTAGATCTCGCTCACCAAGGGTTGTATGGTGTGGAGATTTTAACGCAGTTAGTTCACTGGGTGAGGATTTGCGGAATGATGGTAATGGTTTAATTGAAGAAGAGGTTTTCTACTTGTCTGTCTCAATGGGTACGAGATATAATGTTCACAGTAGTTCTGGAACTGCAACAGAATGTTGAGGAAGATGCGTATTTTCACAATGAAAGGTGATGCCATGTTATTCAGCAAACTGTGTTGGAAGTGATTCCTCTCACAAATGGAATTAATAGGAGAAAGACTGCACCATGGTGGACTGAGGAGTGTGAAGAGGCAATTAGGGAGAGAAACAAGGCGTTTAGGAAAGTGGAGATGTATCAATCTCAGAGTGAGCTTATTCAGTATAAAAGGACACAGGCCGTGTTGCGGAAAGAGGTGAAGATTTCGATAAAGGTTTTCTGGAGGTTATATTGTGATCATATCTGGAGAGACTGGCAGTTGAAACGTCTCCAGGAAAGTAGTGTTTGTAGTAGTGCCTGTTCTAAAACCTGGGAGCTCCCGGTCTGATCCTTCTAGTTAGAGGCCACTATCGTTAGGTCTCATTTATGTAGACGTATGGAATTTATAGTAATCGAACGCTTGAGCTATATTTTGGAAAAGAGAGGTGGTTTTGCGTTTTATCAGAGTGGATATCAGAAGGGTAGAATAACATTGGATTCAGTTTTACATTTGGAATATCATATTAGGAAAGCAGAGTTATACATATAGATATTGTAATAGCAAAATATTTTGATATTGAAAAGTCAGATGATATTCATAGAAGGACGGACTTTTGACTAAATTTTGGAAATGCGCTTGAGGGAACGATTGAATAATTTTCTTCTGAGTGTTTTATTAGGACATCCTGTGCAGGTACGGGTGGGCAAGTTATATTCGGGTTCTATTAGATAGAGACTGGGACCCCACAAGACAATATTTATTATTTCATATTATGATTAATAATGTTTTCTCTGAGATTGGTTCTGGTGTGCGTAAATTACTATCTGTAGATGATGGAGGTTTATGGATTGGAAGTAGAAATTTCAATTTTACTGAATATAGGATGCAATTAACAATTAATAAGGTCGAACAGTCGAGAAATAGATGGGATTTATGCTTTCAGTGGCAAAAAAGCACAAGTCATGTGTTTTATAAACAGGATTAATAGACCTGTACTTGACCTGTACAGTGGGTGGTGGAAATTTGTTCATGTAAGGTTGTCATTTGTTCAGACGCCTTTTCCGTTTTGAAGAGTCTTAAATCAGGTAATTTTCGCAGTAGGACAGATTTACTGTTGAAAACTCACCAAAAATTCTTTCCTACACAAAGTACTATTATATATGTTCACTTCTTATTGGTCCCTACACATAGAGGTTCAGTTACAAAAGCTGTTAAATTTTCAACTGTGGATAAGCACCTTCCACCTCGAAAATCAGAAGCAAAGGGGTTGGTGGTTAAGAATTACAGCAAGACTGTTGGGATAATGGACCTCAAAGGAGACACCTTTACAGAATACTAGCCAACGGGGTGACCAACTGGGGCACTCTTTGAGAGAAGGGTAGTGCAGTCTGATGTGACCAGAATGAACATTAAATTTTCCTGAATGATATTGGTATCGCTTTGCTTCGGAAGTTGAAAAAAAAAAGAAACCCTCAGTTTATTAAAGAAGAACGACGCGTTGCAAGGCAAATATAGCTCCTCCTCGTTTAACGAAGGACACTTTAGATGGCATCATTTCTGGTTGATCTGCCACCCCTGTGCCTGTGGTTGTCATTCTGGAGACGTGCAGCCCTTTCATCCGCCGTCTCTTCATCTCTTCTGCTGTTTGTTCTTTGTCTCTGATCCTGGAGACGTGCATTTCTCAGCTCCTTTGTCGCTTCATCTTTCCTCCTTCTATGCCAGTTGTTATCATTTTTGAGACGTGCATGCCTCTCCTCCTCTGTCTCTTCTTCTCTCATCCTTTTTGTCCTGATTCTTTGATCCTGGAGTCGTGCGGCCCTGGGCTCATCCGATTCTTGTTCACTCCCTCTCCTTGCCGCTTCCCGACGACGTTTGGTGTCATAATATCCCCCTTCTCTTTCCACACGGCATAATTAGGCTGACTATATTTTCTTTACCCTAATGCTGGGATAGTAACACCGCAGCCTCCAGGATGCTGATTATTCCTGATGATGTGGTTGGCGCTCTCCTAAATGGACGTGATGTAGGCACCGCTGTCCCTTGACTGCAGCAAGGGTTTGATGGGTGTCTCGAAGTACGTCATTACAATAAGATTAAATTATCTCTTATTGATGGGCGGTAGTTTGATCGGTCCAGATCCTGCATATGCTGATAGGCATTATCAGGAAGTGACTGCACGAAATGCAGCTGCCCTGCTCTGTTGCTCCGGTTGGCGTCGCTGCTGTGAGCATCGTGAGTCGCTGCTGAGGCTGGCCGTACGCATGCGTCGTGGTGTGGCTTCGCGGTTTCCATCATGGCTGACATTGGCTCTCGGGTGAAAGCAGGCCTGTTGATTTTTGCAAGTGAGCAATTGTATACGAATATGTAAACTGAACTTTGCCTCCATTCTGTAAGTTAGCGCATTTTAAGTCGATTTAGCCAAAAATAGTGCCGAAGTAATGCACTGTTTGCACTAATTGGAGGTCACAAACAGAGCATGAGAGTTTTACTTTATTGTCGCCAAACAATTGAAACTAGAGCGTACAATCATCACAGCGATAGTTGATTCCGTGCTTCGCGCTCCCTGCAGTAGAAATCGATGGTAAATATTAAAAATTTAAATTATAAATCATAAGTAGAAAATAGAAAAGAGAAAGTACGGTAGTGCAAAAAAAAAAAAAAAAAACGAGAGTCAAGTCCGGATATTTGGAGGGTACGGCGCAGATCCGGGTCAGGATCCGTTCAGCAGTCTGATCACAGTTGGAAGGAAGCTGTTCCCAAATCTGGCCGGACGAGTCTTCAAGCTCCTGAGACTTCTACCGGAGGGAAGAGTAATGGAAAGTGTGTTGGTTGGGTGGGTCGTGTCCTTGATTATCCTGGCAGCACTGCTCCGACGGCGCACGGTGTAAAGTCAGTCCAAGGACGGAGGATTGGTTTGTGAGGACGGAAGATTGGTTTGTGTTTAGTAGTGTACAGATAGATAGATAGATAAAACTGTTAGGTTTATGGGGGAAGGGGATAAAACAAGAAGACAAGGAATTACATTGACATGACTTAGAATTTGGCACACTGTGCTTCATTGTTCCTTCGTTCGTGTTGGAAAACATCACTCTGGGTCGGGTAGTCTTCATTTGAAAGTTTTCTTAAGTTATTGCAGTAACTTTAATTTAATTCAGGGTATTGTGTTTAGTTACTTACAATCTATAGGACTTGTTGGGGGTAATTTAGGTTTCATTTGAAAAAGGAAGCAGTGAGGGTTTTATTTCCCAATTCTCAACACCACACTCCAGTCCAGTTAATGGTCGGAATGTTGCTTTAACTTGTGTTGACTGTCCTATGCAAACCCCGCCCTAGTACTTCATGTCAGCCAATCATTCAAGGGGAAAGCAGAGACTGGTGTGATTGACATTGGATTAGCCCAGAGCATCCGACGAGATCCCCGCCACTTTGTGGCAACGTCGGGCTGGGAGTTCGGTGGGCGGGAATGGGAATAGATGGACATATCCACAGACCAATGTGCTGGGGTCATTCCGGAGTAGTTTTTTGACAGACATCTGACGGGTCCAATGCGGTGACGAGTCTCCCGGACGGTGCTTTTCCCCTCCCCCACACACAGTATCCTAACGTCCCGGAGCTGCCGGTCGGTGGGACAATCCGCCCGGGGATAACACTTTGGAGATCAGGCGGTGATTGTGAGGAGCCGGAGCCCGGACTGGGACATTGCGGCCGCCTCTGGCTTGTGCTCAGCACGGGGCTTTATTAATGAACTAAAGCCCCGAGCTGACCTGACATTTCAGCGCGCTGATCCCCTGATAATTTCTGACAAGCACAATCCCCACGGTGACAGATTGTGATTAAGTTAATGAATTAATACTTAGACTATTTGTGGGAGTTAGTTTGTCCCAACAAAGGTGTCTGATCAATTGAATATGCTTCCACTGTAAATCTGCCTTGAGACTCGTCACAGCTCCAAATCTGCACACACCTCACATGCATGTTAGGTTATCCCAGAGCAAGAATCATTTCACACAATGGCTGTCTCCTTTGGAAAAAAATAACAACAACAAAAAAACTGTGGTCAACGTTCATATTACATTTATTATTAAAGTCTGTGTACATGGGAAAAACCTTGGATTTGAAACACCTCCAAATGCACCTGGTCCCCGAACTCAGTGTTCACCCCTGAATCCGCCAACACACCCATTCTTCATATATCTGCAAATCGGTGTGCACCCACAAATCTGTGCTCACCCACAGACCCACATTTAACCCTCAAATCGCTGTGCACCCCCAAAGCAACCGACATCCCAAAATCCCTGTGCACTCACAGATTCATTTGCATACCCCTAAATCTGTACACATCCGTAAAGCCGCGTGCACCCCAAATCCGTAAGCACCCCCAGATTCACCGACAAATCCCGAAATATGCGCACACCGCTAAACTGGTGCCTACTCCAATCAGTGGATATATGAGACTATCGCAGATCAGGAATCATTTCAGACACTTCACAAAACAGCTACCTCCTCCTTAAAAACAGCAAGAGCAAAGTTTAAATTGCAAACACACGTCCACATGCCTATTCCCCATATAATCATTGACATCCACTTAAATCTGTGCACCTCCCCAAACCCATCCTCACCCCCGTGTCAGTGGGTGCCCCAAAATCCAGTGACACCCCCATATTAGTCAAAACATTCCTAAATCAGCGCAATCCTCAAATCTGTGTGCACCCCGAAATCCGTGCTCACCCCAAACCTGACAACAGGCACAAATCTGCCAACATACACAGATCCGTGTGCATCCCAAACCCGCTGACTCCCCCACACGCAGATTGGATTACCTCAGAGCAGGATTCATTTCAACCAATTCTCAAAATATCTGCCTCCAACTTAAAAAAACAATAGCAAGAACAGAAGTCAAAGTTCAGGTTGCATTTATTATTAAACTGTGTATCAATGAAACAACCTCGAGATTCAAAACACCTCAAAATCCACCGGGATTCCCATATCTGCAAATCTGTGTGCACTCCCCAATCTGTGCACATCCGCAAACCACAACTCAGTGTTCACCCCCAAATCAGTGTGCATCCCCAAATCCATGAGCACCCCAAACCTACCGACACCCCGAAATCCACCCACATACCCACATCTGTTCGCACCCCGAACCCGCCGACATCCCCACATTCACATTAAATTATCACAGAGCAAGAATCATTTCAATCACTTTACAAAATCGCAGCCTCCACCACAAATCAAATAGCAAGAACAAAGCTCAAATTTTGATGTGCATTTGTTCTTAAAGTATCTATAAATGAAACAGGCTTGAGATTCATTACACCGCGAAATCCAATAACTCCCCAAATCCGTGTACATCCCCAAAATCACCGAGACACCCAAATTTGGGCGCAGCCCTAAATACTCCCAAATCCCTGTGCACCCTCGTGACGGCGTAGCTACTGAGAACACACGGCCATCCTGTCTACCCAACACTCCACTCCCCCGCCTATTCTGTAGCACACAAAAAGGGAACAAACAGGCCTCTTCCGGAAACCATAAGCCGTTACCTTCTGACAGAACATTGGATCTTTCCAAACAGTGAAGAATTACACAACATCCAAAATTTACTGTGCGTGTCAACCGTCATCACAGTGCGGGGTGGGGGATGTGGGGACGGGTGGGTGCCGGGCAAAGCGAGCTACAGGAAAGGCAGGGGAAGCGATCGGCAGAACGGGCGAAAGAGACAATAAGGGAGAGAAGAAGAGCAGTGAATGGGTAGGGTAGGGAGGAATGTGCGGAGGAAAGAGTGGGGCAGCGGGGAAGAGAACGGATAAGGAGAGGAGAACATAGAGAAAGAGATTGAGGCGCGTGCTCTCTCTCTCTCTCTCTCGCTCCCTTTCTCTCTCTCTCTCTGTCTATCTCTCTCTCTCTCTGTCTGTCTGTCTGTCTCTCTCTCTCTCTCTCCTTCTCTCCTTCTCTCCTCTCTCCTCCACACTCCTCACCCCTGCCTATTCTGTAGCACATAAAAAGTGAACAAACTGGCCTCTCCCAAAAACCACAAGCCTTCATATTCTGAGAGAACATTGCCGCTGTCCAAACAAGAAGAATTATACAACATCAGACAACTCACATTGCGTGTCAACCGCTATCACAGTGCGGGGTGGGGAGTCCCAGCAAACCGATTGTCAATTTTCTCTGCACTCTTTCAATTGTGTTGATAATTTTCCTGCGGGCAGGTAACAAAAACTGCACGTAGTACCTGAAATTGGGCCTCACCAACGTCTTATACAACTTCAGTGTAATATCCTATTTCCTAGAGATAGCAGTTTCAAAGAAATAGTCTTAAAGTCTTCACTATTAGAAATCAAGCTTCTCCATTGTACATTTTTTTTTTCTGATGGTTTTTATCTGGACGTCTTGTAAAGGTATGGGTGGGCAAGTATGACATTGAATTCATTTTTATGTTTGGAAGATAATAATAGGAAAGCACTGTTAAATATAGGTGTAACGGCAGTATTTCAAAATTCAAAAGGCAGATGGTATTTATCGAAGGAAAGACTTTTTTTGAAATTATCGAAATGAGGATGGAGGGGGTGATCAACTTTTTCAATTTTACTGTATATAGGATGTATTCGGAATAATATGGTCAAGCATTCAGCAAATGGAGAAGGTTTAAACTTTCAGTAGCTACAGGACAAGTTATGTGTTTTACAAACAGGATTAATGGACATGCAGTTGATTTGAAATGATCGCGTCAAACTCCTTAAAAGGTGTCTGTGGTAAGATTTCCAGGCATATGGATGGATAATAAGCTGACATGGAAGTTCCAGATCAGAAAATAATTGATAAATATAAAGAAACATTAAATATTCTTAGTCATCTCTATGGGTATTCTGGGGTGTTACATGAAAATATTTGTTGAACAATTTTGTTTGTATAACTGGATCTGTTCTTGATCATGGCTGTGGTTTATAGATCAGCTTCATCTTCAAGTTTATTGTGTCTAGACGTGATACAAGCACAGGCTTTAAGATCGTGTTGTGGTGCAGTCAGGTCGTCCCCTGTTTCCGCCTTACTGGTTGAAATTGTGGAGGTTGAATTCAGTGTGAACATACTGGATTAATTTAAGGGGGGAAGAAATGATCATCCTGTTAAAGATGTGCTGAAGAACTGTTGGAAACTTCACAAGAAGACTGTTTTTGGTTTAGGGTGCCTGGGTTCTTATCACTCTTGAAATATGGGTTCGTTGGGTTATGCAAAATGTCCCACAGTCGCGTTCTTGGTAACCCCACCTTGTTTCTTTCAATGCCTTTATTTGATTATAGGATACAGGATTTAATGAAGTCTAACAATTCTGTTATGCCTGGGAATTTGTTGGTTCAGTATATATTGAGGAAATTATTGAGATAGTTTAACAATTTTTACAGAAGGATCAATATATAATTTAACTGGGAATGTTGGTGTTGTTGTGATCTGCGTGAATTATAGGTAACAATAGAGAAACGACCTACCAACCATTTATCAGGATTTACAACAGAATCTGTTGCAATCATTTCGTGCTTGCAGTGGGTGGAGAAAAATTATCCGTGTAAATTTGTAATTTATTCAGATTCCTTTTCGGTTTTCAAGATCTTAAAACAGGTTTTACTCGCAGCAGGTCAGATTAACTGCTGGAAACTTAGGAAACGTTATTTCATAGTCAAAGAAATGGATTTGGGGTGCGCACTGATTTGGGGGTGCATGAAGACACGGTGAGCAGTCGGTAGACCGGCGGGATCTGCGAACACAGATTCATAATTACCTGAAGTGGCGTCACAGGTAGATAGAGTCGAAATGAGAGCTTTTGGCACATTGGACCTTATAAATCAAAGTATTGAGTACAGGAGATGTGATGTTATGTTGAAGTTGTATAAGACGTTGGTGAGGCCTAATCTGGAGTATTGTGTGTAGTTTTTGTACCTGCCTGAAGGAAAATTATCAACAAAGTTGAAAGAGTGCAGAGAAAATTGACAATCGGACTTGAGGAGTCGAGCTTTAGAAAAAGATAAGGACTTCATTTCCTTTAATGTTGGCAAATGAAGGGAGATTTCGCAGATGTGGACAAAATTATCAGTGTTGTTGACAGGGTAAATGCAGGCAGGATTGTTCCTCTGAGGTTGGGTGAGATGGGAACTAGAGATCACGGTTTAAGGGTGAGAGGTGAAATATTTAAGAGGAACCTGAGTGGGAATCCCTTCACTCAGAGGGTGGTGAGGGTGTGGGAAGAGATGTCAGTGGAAGTTATGGATTTCATTGCAGAGAAGTTTGGATCAGTACATGGACGGGAGGGTATTGAGGACCACGGTCCAGCTGTGGTTATGGGACTCGGCAAAATAACAATTCGGTACCGACTCAATGGGTAAAGGGGTTTGTTTCTTTGTTACAGTGCCCTCTCACTCCTGATAAAGTGTAGGTGAATGGGAATTGGTTGGGTCTGTTGTCGGGAAGAAAGTGATGTGCTTTAAGGCTTTCCTGCTGGGGATAGAAGTGAATAGGTACTGGACATCCATGGTCAATGTGAAGCAATAAGGGGCAGGGATTCTAAAGTTGTTGAAAAGCATACAGATACAGACACCCACATGCACACGGGGAGGTAGACAGACAGACTCTCTCTCTCTCTCTCTCTCTCTCTCTCACAGACACACACACACACACACACACTCACACAGACACACACACACACAGACACACACACACACACACACACACACACACACACACACACACACACACACACGCTCTCTCCATCTTCCCATTGCCATTCACCCCGCTTCCCATAAATTGCTCGCTCCTCCTCCTTGACTCAAACTCTGCCCGCTCCCCGGCACCATTTTCACCCCTTCCCACTCTCGCCACCTCCTATTCCCCGTTCCCTCATCGTCTCCCTCTCTCCCACTCCGTCTTCCTTTCTCTTCCTCCTCTCCCCTCACCTATTTTATTCTCTTCCACACTCTCCTTCTGTCTCTACATCCTTCATCCGTTCCCATCCCCACTGCCACACTCCTTCCTCCACACATTCTACCCTCCCCTACCCACTCACTCCCCTTCTTCTTTCCATTTTGTCTCCTTCTCCCTTTCTACCCAACGCTTTGCCTGCCTCTCGCCTGCGTTCCAATTCCTTCTCTGCTGCAGCTCGCTTTCCCCGCCACCCTCCCGTCCCCACCCTCACCCCGCACTGTGATGACGGTTAACACACACAGTGAATTGTCTGATGTTGTGTAATTCTTCGTTGTTTGCACAGCGACAATGTTCTCTCGGAACATGAAGTCTTGTGGTCTCCGGGAGAGGCCAGTTTGCTCCCTTTTTGTGTGCTACAGAATAGGCGGGGGAGGGGAGTGTGGAGGAGAGAGGAGAGAGACTAAATATATATATAGCCTCAATCTCTTTCTCTCTGTCCTCCTCTCTTTATCCGTTCTCTTCCCCACTCCCCCACTCTTTCCTCCACACATTCCTCCCCACCCTACCCACTCAGTGCCCTTCTTCTCTCCCTTGTTGTCTCTTTCTTCCGTTCTGCCGAACGCTTCGCCTGCCGCTCGCCTTCTCCCTAATTCCCCCTTTTCTGTAGCTCGTTTTGCCCGGCGCCTACCCGTCCCCACTTCCCCCACCTCCAGCCCGCACTGTGATGACGGTTACCACGCATGCTGAATTATAGAGCTTGTAAAATTATTCACTGTTTGGAAAGTTCTAATGTTCTCTCAGAAAATAACGGCTTGTGGTTTCCGGGAGAGGCCTGTTCGTTCCTCTTTTGTGCGCTACAGAACAGGCGCGGGTGGGGAGTGTGGAGTAGACAGGATAGCCGTGTGTTCTCAGTAGCTACGCCGTCACGACAACGACCGAGCGCCGTCTGCGAGCTGGTCTCTGACACAAACACACAGACACACAAAAAGACGGACAGACACAGACGAAGACGCATATAAACACACAGAGATGCAGACATACAGAAACACTTTAAAAATGAATGCAATTTGCATTTTGAACCTTTGAAGATGGAGGCACCTATTTTGTGAACTGTTTGAAATGATTCTTGCTCTGAGATAATGTAATGTGCATGTTGGGGAGACAGCGGGTTTGGGGGTGCACATGGAAATTGGGCTGCACATTGATTTGCGGGTGTGCGAAGGTTTCAGGGTATGTTTGTGAATATCGGTCACCCCGTTGTCTAGTATTCTGTAAAGGTATCTCTTTTGAGGCCCATTATCCTAACAGTCTTGCTGTAATTCTTAACCACCAACCCCTTTGCTTCTGATTTGCGAGGTGGAAGGTGCTTATCCACAGTAGAAATTTTAACAGATTTTGTAACTGAACCTCTATGTGTAGGGACAAATAAGAAGTGAACATATAAAACAGTACTTTGTGTAGGAAATAATTTTTGGTGAGTTTTCAACAGTAAATCTGTCCTACTGCGAGAATTACCTGACTTAAGACTCTTCAAAATGGAAAAAGGATCTGAACAAATGACAACATTACATGAACAAATTTCCACCACCCATTGTACAGGTCAAGTACAGGTCTATTAATCCTGTTTATAAAACACATGACTTGTGCTTTTTTCCCCACTGAAAGCTTAAATCCCGTCTATTTGCCGACTGTTCGACCTTATTAATTGTTAATTGCGTCCTATATAGGGTAAAATTGAAATTTCTACATGCAATCCATAAACCTCCATCATCTACCGATAGTAATTTACACACCCCAGAACCAATCTCAGAGAAAACATTATTACTCATAATATGAAATAATAACTACTATCTTGTGGGGTCACAATCTCTGTCTTATAGAACCCGAATATAACTTGCCCACCCGTACCTAAACAGGATGTCCTAATTTTAAAAAAAAAGTCAGAAAATAATTATTCATTTGTTCCCTCAAACGCGTTTCCAAAATATAATCAAAAGTCTGTCCTTCCATGAATATCATCTGCCTTTTCAATATCAAAATATTTTGCTATTACAATATCTATCTATCTATATATATATACTGAATCCAATGTTATTCTACCCTCTGATATCCACTCTGATAAAACGCAAATCCACCTCTGAGGGAGAGAGAAACCGGGGAATTATAGACCGTTTAGCCTAACGTCGGTGGTGGGGAAACTGCTGGAGTCATTTATCAAAGATGTGATATCTGCACATTTGGAAAGCGGTGAAATGATCGGACAAAGTCAGCATGGATTTGTGAAAGGAAAATCATGTCTGACGAATCTCACAGAATTTTTTGAGGATGTAACTAGTAGAGTGGATAGGGGAGAACCAGTGGATGTGGTACATTTGGATTTTCAAAAGGCTTTTGACAAGGTCCCACACAGGAGATTAGTGTGCAAACTTAAAGCACACGGTATTGGGGGTAAGGTATTGGTGTGGGTGGAGAATTGGTTGGCAGACAGGAAGCAAAGAGTGGGAATAAACGGGACCTTTTCAGAATGGCAGGCGGTGACTAGTGGGGTACCGCAAGGCTCAGTGCTGGGACCCCAGTTGTTTACAATATATATTAATGACTTGGATGAGGGAATTAAATGCAGCATCTCCAAGTTTGCGGATGACACGAAGCTGGGTGGCAGTGTTAGCTGTGAGGAGGATGCTAAGAGGATGCAGGGTGACTTGGATAGGTTGGGTGAGTGGGCAAATTCATGGCAGATGAAATTTAATGTGGATAAATGTGAAGTTGCCACTTTGGTGGCAAAAATGGGAAAACAGATTATTATCTGAATGGTGGCCGATTAGGAAAAGGGGAGGTGCAACGAGACCTGGGTGCCATTATACACCAGTCATTGAAAGTGGGCATGCAGGTACAGCAGGCGGTGAAAAAGGCGAATGGTATGCTGGCATTTATAGCGAGAGGATTCGAGTACAGGAGCAGGGAGGTACTACTGCAGTTGTACAAGGCCTTAGTGAGACCACACCTGGAGTATTGTGTGCAGTTTTGGTCCCCTAATCTGAGGAAAGACATCCTTGCCATAGAGGGAGTACAGAGAAGGTTCACCAGATTGATTCCTGGGATGGCAGGACTTTCATATGAAGAAAGACTGGATGAACTGGGCTTGTACTCGTTGGAATTTAGAAGATTGAGGGGGGATCTGATTGAAACGTATAAGATCCTAAAGGGATTGGACAGGCTAGATGCAGGAAGATTGTTCCCGATGTTGGGGAAGTCCAGAACGAGGGGCGACAGTTTGCGGATAGAGGGGAAGCCTTTTAGGACCGAGATTAGGAAAAACTTCTTCACACAGAGAGTGGTGAATCTGTGGAATTCTCTGCCACAGGAATCATTGGCTATATTTAAGAGGGAGTTAGATATGGCCCTTGTGGCTACGGGCGTCAGGGAGTATGCAGGGAAGGCTGGGGCGGGGTTCTCAGTTGGATGATCAGCCATGATCATAATAAATGGCGGTGCAGGCTCGAAGGGCCGAATGGCCTACTCCTGCACCTATTTTCTATGTTTCTGTTTTCCAAAATACCGTTCATGCGTTCGATTACCATAAATTACATACGTCTACATAAATGAGACCTAACGATAGTGGCCTATAACTAGAAGGATCAGACCGGGAGCTCCCAGGTTTTGGAACAGGCACTACTACAACCACTACTTTCCTGGAGACGTCTCAACTGCCAATCCCTTCAGATATGATCGCAATATAGCCTCCAGAAACCCTTTATCGAAATCTTCACCTCTTTCCTCAACACGGCCTGTGTCCTTTTATACTGAATAAGTTCACTCTGAGATTGATACATTTCACTTTCCTAAATGCCTTATTTCTCTCCCTAATTGCCTCTGCACACTCCTCAGTCCGCCATGGTACAGCCATTCTCCTATTAATTCCGTTTGTAATGGGAATCATTTCCAACGCAGTTTGCTGAATAACGTGACATAACCTTTCATTGTAAAAATACACATCTTCGTCCACATTCTGTAGCAGTTCCAAAACTATTGTGAACATTAAATCTCGTACCCATTCAGACAGAGAAGTAGAAAAACCCTTCTTCAATTAAACCATTACCATCATACGGCAATCCACCCCACAGTAAACTATGTGCGTTAAAATCCCCACAACATACAACCCTTGGTGAGTGAGAACTACATACATTTTCTCACAAATCAACAGAAAGTTTTCACAAGGGTTGTAAAAAATAATCACTTTTATACACCTACCTGTTGAATCAAATATTTCTACAAAAAATTCGTTATCCATTTCATTGACCTCCGCAACTCTATACCCCGCTACTTGCCTTATAAAACTAGCCACCCCTCTACTAACTAACCTGTCACGCCGAACAACAATATATTCGTGCACGAAAAAAACAACTTAAAATGTGCAAATGACCAGGTGCCAGAATACATATAACATCGGGAGCATCTGAGAAATCAGAAATAAATTATTTAAAGTCTTGAACATTATAAATCTGGCTTCTCGCATTCCACTGCAATATTTCAATCCCATTATGTACCTTCACAGGTCGACTGGGACACAGATACCCCACCCATCATTCAATTACAGCTCCCCACATAACACCAGTTACACCAAGATACCTTTCTGCAGCTTTCAAAATAAATGTATTTTCCTCAGTAGGACAAGATATCTGATCAGTACAATTCACCACAATCGTTATAAACATCACAAACTTAATTTTATCCAGTACCTTTAGTGAGAGAACTGTGATGACGTCATATATCCACTGCCGTTATATTCTGTTCTCTGACTTGGAACACTTAATCACCTTTCGCTTTAACTGTTTGCAAGGCTGCCTGACGTTTATATTAACTATCCATCATGTGAGATCTCATTTGACCGACAGACATCTTAGTCAGTGAAAGAAAGGGATAGACGTGGTTTGAGCTACGATAGGTCGGCTGGAACTCTGCCCCATACTCAGCCCTTCATCTTTCGCCCCATCGCCATGTCGGAGTGCAGCGAGTTTCTGCTGTCGGTGGTCGCCGGCCTCCGTGCCCACAAGGACGGCCGTGGTTCTCCTTCAACACCTTTGTGAATCCGGTTCGGCGATGTGTGTAGTATCTGGGGAGAAATGTTTTTGCAGGGAGCCAGTGATGAAGCGCGGTCTCATGACTACAACTCCCAGAAGGCCCCGCTGATGACACAGAAGTTAGGGGTGTTGTGGAGAGTCTGGAGGGTTGTCAGAGATCACAGCGGGAAATACATAGGATGCAGAACTAGACTGAGGGGCGGAAGATGGAGTTCAACCCAGATACGTGTGAAATGGTTCATTTCGACAGGTCAATTTTGAACACAGAATATAATATTAATGGTAAGACTCTTCGCAGTGTGGAGGATCAGAGAGTTCTTGCGGTCCGTGTTCATACGACACTCAAAGCTGCTGCGCAGGTTGCCAGTGTTGTTAAGAAGGCTTCTGGTCTGATGGCCTTCATCAACCGTGGGACTGAGTTCAAGAGCTGTGAGGGAATGTTGAGTCTCTGTAAATCCTTAGTTAGATCCCACTTGGAGTATTGTGTTCAGTTCTGGTCACTTCATTACAGGAAGGATGTGGATACTTTCGAGGTAGTACAGAGGAGCTTTACAGGGATGTTGTTTGGATTGGAGAGCATGCCACATGAGAATAGCCTGAGTGATCTTGGACCTTTTCCCTTGGAGCGATGGAGGATGAGACGTATCCAGATGGAGGTGTATCAGATGATGAGAGGTTTTGACCATATGGATAGCCAGAGGCATTTACTAACACGAGGGGGCATAGTTTTAAGGTGTTTGGAAATGGGTATCGAGGGGGCGTCAAGTATCAGTTTTTCACACAGGGTTTGGGTGTGTGGAACGCACTGCCTGCGGCGGTGGTAGAGGCGGATACAATAGGATATTTTACGATAGATACATGGAGCTTAGAATCATGGAGGGCTAAACGATAGGGAAATCCAAGGCAGTTTCTAGTTTAGGTTACATGATCGACACAGCATTGTGGGCTGAAGGGCCTGTAATGTGCTGTAGATTTCTATGTTCTGTGTCAAAGGCAGGCAGAGGGTTTAGTTTAAATGGACACCAGGACAGCATGGAAAGGATAGGCCGAAGTGCCTGTTTCAGTGCAAGAATGGAGGGTTCTGTCCCAAAGATCGACTCTATTCCCCTCAACAGATGCTGCCTGACTTCACAAAGTCCTTGAAAAGTTGCATTCAGTTCTGCTTGGCATTCTATCCAAAGGACGTTGTGTGCTGGATTTCAGCAGAGGAGACTCGTCAAGATTGACGTGGCTTGCGTCCAAAAAAGCCTTAAGTCATAGGAGCAGAATTAGGCCATTCAGCCCATCGAGTCTGCTGCCTTTCAGTCATGGCTGTATCCAGAATCGCACTCAACCCCACACACCTGACCTTCTCGCCATATCATTTAACGCCCTGACTGATCAGGAAACGATCAACATCGGTCTTAAATGTACCCATAGAAATCACGTCCACCGGAGTCTGTGGCAGAGTATTCCACAGATCCAATTCAAACTATTTAATAATCAAAATAATACCCTCCTCACCTTTGTTTGAAGAGGTGGCCCCTCAAATTTGTAGTTGCTCCCTCTAGTTCTTGGTATCCCCATAACCGGAATTAGCATGTCCACATCCACCTTATCTCGTTCTTTTAACATTCGGTAGGTTGGAATGAGATCCCCCCCCCCACCCCCTCCCCCAGCCGCCATTCTACTGATTCCAGTGAGTACAGGCCCAAAGCTGACAAACGCCCCTCATATGTTACCCTCTTCATTCCCGAATCATCCTTGTGGACCTCCTTTGGACTCTCTCCAACGGCAGTACATCCTTTCTGAGGTACGTGGCCCAAAACGGTTGACAATACTCCAACTGCGGCCTGACTGGATACTTCTGAAGGATCAGCGTTATCCCCTTGCTGTTATATTCATTGGGCGAGATTGGACAGTATTGATCTACAGAGGGATCTTGCAATCCAAGTTCATAATTCCCAGCTAGTGTTTCCAGTGTCAGGCAGTTAGGTTGCAGTTGTATAAATCTCTAGTTTAAACACATCTGGAGATCTGCATTATAAAATCGTAACAACACGGAGGTTTCGGATGGTGATTAGAAGAGGTTTTTCAGGATGCCGCCTGGATAAGGGGAGACTGGACAATATAGGGGAATTTTCTCTGGAGTGGCAGAGGCAGAGGGAGGTCTGACAGACGTTTACAGGAATGTGAGAGGCATAGACAGAGCGGACACCGGGCATTTTTTTCTCCAAGGAGGACATGTCTAATACCACCGAGCATGTACTTCAGGAGAAAGGGGGAACATCACCTCATTGATCCTTTTTACACGAATTATGTATTTTTGGTAATTTAGTATAATTTTGTATCATTTCATTACACGGCTGCTGATAAAAACAACTTAGAAAAGACAATAACGTTAAACCTGACTCAGAACGTTTAAAGGAGATTTGCGTTTCAAGTTTTGTTTTTCATACCCATCGTGGTGAGTGTCTGGAGTGAATGTCAGGGGTGGTGGTGGAGGCAGATGCGAGAGATGTTATTGGATACCGCATGAATGTGAGGAGAATGGAGGGATGTGGAGCTTGTGTAGGCAGAAGGGTCTGGTTTAGTAAGGCATGAAATGACCAGTTCAGTTGGTTCAGAACAACACAGTGAGCAGAAGGACTTGTTGAAGGACAAGTACAGCAAGTAGAGCAGGTTGATAAAGTGTTCCCAGTCGGAGAACAGACTGTGACGTCAGTGGATATACGTCGGTATCACAGTTCTCTCACTATCGCTACTTTACAACTGAAGAAAATTAAGTGTGTGATGTTTATAACGGATATACTGAATTGCACTGATCAGACATCTCGTCCTACTGAGGGAATTAAAATTATTGTGAAAGTTGCAGAAAATTATCTTGGTGTAACTGATGTTGTGTGGGAAGCTGTCAATGAAGTTCTGACGGGTGGGGTATCTGTATCCCAGTATACTTGTGTAGGTACATAATGGTATTAAAATATTGTAGTGAGGGCCGGCTGGTGACACAACGACATCGGCGCCCGACCCGGAAACCCCTCCGTTCCCGGGTCCGAAACTAGTCGTGTCCGCACCCGAGTACGCTTTCCATCCGTGCCTGTTTGAGTGTCGAGATCGCAGCTCGACCGCGTAAAATACAAAGGGAAAATACTGCGAAAATATCTCTGTGAAGAGTAGCGCGCCACACATGCTCTCTCTCGCTCAGCGCCTTGTAAAAGCCATGAAAAAGACATCATCACGGACGCACGCAAGGACACGCAGACGCACGCGCACAGACGTGCACGCACGCACAAGCAGACGCACACGCACAGACGCGCACGCTCGCAGACTCTCAGACCCGCACGCACGCAGCCACACGCCAAAAAAAAACTTGCAGTGGAACGCGAGAACTCTGAATTAAAATGTCAAGTCTTTAAAAAGTTTATTTCTGATTTGTTCGTCAAACTCTCCCGATGATCAACTGCAGGATGTCGTGGACTCGATCTGAAACATCCCGGATCCTGGCACCTGGGAGGCAAACTACCATCCGAGTTTCATTCCTGCGTATACAGAATTGCCTGTCTAACCCCTAACTATAGGGTCTCCTATCATTGCTGCCTCTCTCTTCTTTTCCCTACCCTTCCGAGCCACAGGGCCGGTCTCTGTGCCAGAGACACGGCCACTGTTCCTTCCCCCAGCTAGGCTGCACCCCCCCCCCCAATAACACTGAAGCAGGAGTATTTATTGTCAAGGGGTACAGCCCCAGGGGTACTCTCTAGCACCTGACTCTTCCCCCTCCTTCTCCTGACTGTTACCAACTTGTCAGTCTCCCGTGGCCCCGGTGTGACCACCTGCCTATAACTCCGTTCTATTACCTCCTCGCTTTCCCTGACCAGACGAGCAATTCTGTGGACGCAGGAATGAAACTCGGATGGTAGTTTGCCCTCCAGGTGCCAGGGTCCGGGATGTTTCAGATCGAGTCCACGATATCCTGCGGTGGGAGGGAGAACAGCCAGAGGTCGTGGTACATATTGGAACAGATGACAAAGGTAGGAAAAGGGAAGAGGTCCTGAAAAAGACCACAGGGAGTTAGGAAGGAAGTTGAGAAGCAGGACCGCAAAGGTACTAGTCTCTGGATTACTGCCCGTGCCACGTGTCAGTGAGTATAGGAATAGAATGAGCCGGAGGATAAATGAGTGGCTGAGGGATTGGAGCAGGGGGCAGGGATTCAGATTTCTCAATCATTGGGACCTATTTTGGGGTAGATGTGACCTGTACAAAAAGGACGGGTTGCACTTGAATCCGGGGGGGGGGGCAATATATTGGCGGAGAGGTTTGTTAAGGCTACTGGGGAGAGTTTAAACTAGAGTTGTTGGGAGGTGGGAACCGAACTGAGGAGTCTGGGGAAGAGACAGTTGGCTCACAAATAGAGAAAGCTTGCAGACAATGCGAGAGGGAGGATAGGCAGGTGATAGAGAAGGGACGCGCTGAGTCGAACGGTTTGAGATGTGTCTATTTTAATGCAAACTGTATTGTGAACAAAGCGGATGAGCTCAGGGCGTGGATCTGTATTTAGAGCTATGATGTGTTGGTCATTACAAAGACTTGGATGGCTCAGGGACAGGAATGGTTACTTCAAGTGCCTGGTTTTAGATGTTTCAGAAAGGACAGGGAGGGAGGCAAAGGAGGTGGGGCGTGGCACTGTTGATGAGAAATTGTGCCACGGCTGCAGGAAAAGTAGACATCATGGAGAGATTGTCGACGGAGTCTCTATGGGTGAAGGTTAGGAACAGGAACGGGTCAATAACTTTATTGGGTGTGTTTGTAGGCCGCCCAATAGTAACAGGGATATCAAGGAGCACATAGGGAAACAAATACTGGAAAGGTCTAACAATAACATAGTTGTCGTGATGGAAGATTTTAATTTCCCAAATATCGACTGGCATCTCGCTAGAGCAAGGGGTTTAGATTGGATGGCGTTTGTCAGGTATGTTCAGGAAGGTTTCTTGCCACAATATGTAGATAAGCCTACAAGAAGAAAGACTGTAATCGATTTGGTATTGGAAAATGAACCCGTCAAGTGTCAGATCTCTAAGTGGGAGAGCAGTTTGGAGATAGTGATCATAATTCTATCTCCTTTGCAATAGCATTGGAGGGATATAGGAACAGACAAGTTAGTAAAGGGTCTAATTGGAGTAAGGGGAAATATGAGGCTATCAGGCAGGAAATTGGAAGCTTAAATTGGGAACAGATGTTCTCAGGGAAATGTGAGGAAGAAATCTTGCAAATGTTTAGGGGATGTTTGTGTGGGACTCTGCATAGGTACGTTCCAATGAAACGGGGTAGTTATGGCAGTGTACAGGAACGGTGGTGCACCAAAGCTGTAATAAATCTAGTCAAGAAGAAGAGAAAAGCTAACTAAAGTTTCTGAGAGCTGGGTAATGTTAGAGATCTAGATGATTATAAGAATAACAGGAAGGAGCTTAAAAAAGAAATTCGGAGAACCAGAAGGGGCCATGAGAAGGCCTTGACAGGCAGGTTTAAGAAAAAGCCCGAGGCATTCTGCAAGTATGTGGAGAGCGGATGTTGTTCATTAATTCAAGAAGGGGAGTAGAAATAGCCCAGGAAACTGTAGACCAGTGAGCATTACTTCAGTAGTTGGTAAGGTGACGGAGAAGATCCTGCAAGACAGGGTTTATGAACATTTGGAGAGGTATAATATGATTAGGAATAATCAGCATGGCTTTGCATTGGGCTGGTCGTGCCTTACGAGCCTGATTGATTTTTTTGAGGATGTGACTCTTGGCAGTGTGGAGGATCAGAGGGATCTTGTGGCTAGAGTCCATAGGACGTTCAAAGTTCTGCACAGGTTGACTCTGTGGTTAAGAAATCATACGGTGTATTGGCCTTCATTAATCGTGGAATTGAATTTAAGAGCCCAAAGGCAATGTTGCAGCTATGTAGGACCCCGGTCAGACGCCACTTGGAGTACTGTGCTCAGTTCTGGTCGCCTCTGTACAGGAGGGATGTGGAAGCCATAGAAAGGGTGCAGAGGCGATTTACAAGTATGGTGCCTGAATTGGGGAGCAAGCCTTTTGAAAACACGTTGAGTGAACACGGCCTTCTCTCCTTGGAGCAACGGAAGATGAGAGGTGACCTGATACAGGTGTACAAGATGATGAGAGGCATTGGTCGGGTGGATAGTCAGAGACTTTTTCCCAGGGCTGAAATGGTTGCCACAAGAGGACAGAGGTTTAAGGTTCTAAGGAGCAGGTACAGAGGAGACGTCAGTGGTAAGTTTTTTTTTTTACGCAGAGAGCTGTGAGTGCGTGGAATGGACTGCCGGCGGCGGTGGTGGATGCTGATACGATAGGGTCTTTTTAAGAGACTTTTAGATAGGTGCATGGAGCTTAAAAAACAGAGGGCGGTGGGTAACCCTAGTAATTTCTAAGGTAGGGACATGTTCGACACAACTTTGTGTACCGAAGGGCCTGTATTGTGCTGTAGGTTTTCTATTCTTCTATGTTTCTGAAAAAAAAGAGCACAGTACAGTCAGCAATGTATGAAAATAACACACCTGCAAGAAATGGCGCAGAGTGTCAGTGGAGAGACGGGAAATGGATCGGTATGGTAGTGGGGAAATCCGAGTACTTGCTCTTAAAGAATGCAGTCATATGCCTGAAAAAATTGGTATTCTATCTATCTATTTTTTAAAGATACTTTTACGAAATTAACCCCTTACATTAGTCACCGATGACCTCCTTCTTCCATATTAGTTTAGTTGTGGAGTTTGTCTTCAGGATACATAACTAATCTAATTGTTTATGAAATTATTTCTCATCGAAATTGGCCATTATTGTGACAGCAAATCAATCTGACAGGAAAAAGGAGGTCTGAACATTCCTCTTGCGGGAAATAATTGTTGAATTAAACAACCAAACTAAATGTAATTTCTTCACCACAGAATCTCAATGCGCTTCGCCTATTGTTGCAATTGATAATTATTTGACAGTGATAGTACACGATGTAAACATATTGAGAATAAGGATTATTTTATTTGAAACGCACGAACCCTATGTCATAGACGGAGAATGTTCAATGTTCTCGTTAGAAGGTAAGAATGAACAAAATTAAACGTAATTGTTATTTTGTGATTCTCCCGAGGGAGCGATCTTCATTTCACGATTACACAATTCATATAAATGGAAACAAACCTCAATTGTTTGTTCAGTGGACTGTCTCTGATGTGACTAACCACGTGGTATGATTAATTGTCAGAGTGCACTTTTCTCTCCTGTATAAGAGTTTACAAAGCAAACAATCACCAGTGGATATTGGCAGTTGGACTATTTTCAACTGATCACCATTTCACACAGAAAATGGGATATCCAGCAATTTACTACATCGCAAGTATCTACTATCCTGTACTAGCAGCGATTGGTATCCCTGGTAAGTTAACTGGAGTTGTCTCCTACTATATGTATGTGCTTTTTTCTTGTGAAATTTGTTACAGATGGTGCCTCATCTGATGAGTGTTTTAAGCTTGTTCATGTTTAAATATATATTTTATTTTATTCTTTCTTTTTCTACAGAATTGTTACTCGTTTCTCATGCCCGATGATTTTGTCAATATTAACATTGATATTGTTCTATCATTTTACCTTACTCGAACTTCCAACTTTACCAGCACGCATTGTTCTGAATTTGATTGTCTATCAAAATAGAAACTGAAACGTTTACTAAAACGAATATAAATCTTCAGCTTCGTTGCCGCCCTCTTTGCAAACTTCCCGTTTTTTCTGCCGTAACCATTTTTTATCCTTTCCGTCTTAATGTAACGAGAAAGGTCATTCTTTTTCTATTTATTTATCGAAATGTCTTTGATATAGCCATAACAACCTGAAATACTCTTTCATTTTACGGTGTCTCCTTCTTTGGCCGGGTTTGATTTAGATAAGATTTATTTTAATTCTTACTTTCATCATACAACATGAGGGAGCACAAATCTTTGTTATATCTTGGTCGCAATGTAAAAGAGTCAGGTTTATTTGCCACCTGCACATTAAATCATGCATTTTGCTCTGCTGCAACTCCACTCAAAACTGTTATTTCAGAAGAAACAATCTCTCTGAGTCAATTTTATTCCTGCATTATAAAATACCTTTAGCACTCTCAGCTGTCCGGATGAGTGGGTGGAATAGCCACCCATTGAAACCCCACTGTCAACTGGAAAGTTGCGGCTCAACTGTTTCTCGGGCCAGTCATTATTATTCATTCGAAGGACAATGACGGAGCTGGAACAAGCAACATTTCCAATTTTTGGAAGTGAAGCCCGCCTGACCCGTCAAATGATCAGGTGTCAGAGTTTCTCTCATTCCGATTCAACACATTTCTATGTGTGTATATCAAGTAAAAATGATCAGGGTGTGTGCGCGTCAAACTAACTCTTCCTTGCTTCCTTGCAGTTAATTTAGTGGCGATTGTGATCCTGTCTCTGGGAAACTGCGGACTCTCTAAATGCATCTCCCGTTACCTGGTGGGAATGGCAGCAGCTGATTTTATGGGTGTTATTTTTGCTGTTGTACTCTGTGAGATCAATAATATTTATATTTATGCTCTTCCTTTGCTCATTACACCAATTTGCGCCGTGACGCTTACCCTGAATGTCGCAACCATGGACTGTTCTGTTTGGCTCACGGTGGCTTTCACGTTCGATCGCTGTCTTGCAATCTGCAGTCAAAAGCTGCGGGAACGATACTGCACCGAGAGGACCGCGACTATTGTGATAGTAATCGTGGGTTTAGGAAGTTGTGCAAAGGATATTCCATTGTACTTTGCGGTAGAACCTCAATTTATCACTGATAATATATCCTGGCGATGCATTTTCGGAAAAGATTACCTTATTTTACCAAGGTGGAAAGTGTACCAGTTGTTTAACACTGTCGCTACACCTTTATTGCCGATCGGCTTGATTCTGCTTTTTAATGGTTTAACAGTCAGTCATATTATCGCGGCAAACAGAGTTCGCCGGGGGCTTAGGAACAGCAGAGAGAAAAAGAATGATCCAGAGGCGGAGAACCGGAGAAAGTCGATAATTTTGTTGTTCGCTCTCTCCGCCAATTTCATATTGTTGTGGATCCCCATTATTGTATATAATATAAACTGGCAATTTCAGAATTACTCTTAC
The DNA here is from genome assembly GCF_030028105.1 of Mobula birostris. Lineage (NCBI taxonomy): Eukaryota > Metazoa > Chordata > Chondrichthyes > Myliobatiformes > Myliobatidae > Mobula > Mobula birostris. The sequence goes on along the minus strand of NC_092389.1, from coordinate 65,628,073 downwards.
ACTGACAGATATTTCAATACCCCGCCTTACATCCTGCAGCAGTTTGGGATCATGTTACAATATCTCTGTACCTGCACCAACACGTGTATCTACACTCTGTCACAGAGGAAATTCAGGGAGGAGCTGAAGAGAGGAGTGAAACGTCTGGTTAAGTTATGTGATCGACTCTGTAGCTACAATGCTGTGCGATTGTAAGCTTTAATGGAGTTCAAATGCATTTCTTTGTGTTTTATGAGTCTGGTAACTGTGTCCATATTCCAGCAGCCAGGTGAGCGAATGTTAGTAGTTTGCAGGTTGTAGAAAGTCAGTAAAATCACTTCAGTTATACGGTGCAAGAAACAACCAATGGGCTCTCCAAGGATCTCCGACCCTCTTTGCCCGTTGCCTCACAAAGATGACTATCGTAACGATTCAGGTGTTCACCCTGACTACCCTCTGCTGAACCCTCACCAGCATGTTTATTTGTCCACCACTGACGTCCGCACCCCCATTTCCCCTTCTGTCAGTCGGTATTCCCGACTGATTACGGCGCGTGTCCTACCCTCATACAGTGATGTCCTCTGAATATACACTGTAGTTTGGACAGAGACTGGAGGCGATAGAGTATAGTGGTGACAGGGACAGCGGACAGTACAGAGTAGAAGTGAAAGAAGCTGGAGATTATGCTATATAGGGGTGAGTGTGTTATCAGACGATAGAGTATACGGGTGACAGAGACTAGGCACTATACACTATCGAAGTGGCAGAGACTGGAACCGATAGACTATGGGTGACAGAGATTGGAGACTATAGACTTTGGGGTGACGGAGACTGGAGACTAAAGACTATGAGGTGACAAATACTGGAGACTATAGACTATGGGGTGACAAAGACTCGGGACTATACAGTATACACAGAGACTAGGCACTATACACTATAGAAGTGACAGAGACTGGAGACTATAGACTATGGGGTGACAGAGACTGGATGCTATAGACTTTGGGTGACAGAGATTGGAGACTAAAGAGTGCAGGGATGACAGCGACTCGTGACTGTACAGTATATGGGTGAGAGAGACTGAAGACTATATAGTATATGGGAGTCAGAGACAGGAGTCTATAGGGTATAAGGGTCACAGAGGCTGGGGACGATACACTATAGGGGTGCCAGAGACTGGAGACTATAGACTTTGGGGTGACAGAGACTGGAGCCTATAGACTATGGGCTGACAGAGACTGGAGACTAAAGACTATGGGGTGACAGAGACTCGGGACTATACAGTATAATGGTGACAGAGACTTGGCACTATACACTATAGAAGTGACAGGCACTGGAGAGTATAGACTGTGGGGTGACAGAGACTTGAGACTATAGACTTTGGGGTGACAGAGATTGGAGACGAAAGAGTGCAGGGATGACAGCGACTCGGAACTATACTGTATAAGGGTGACAGAGACTGGAGACTATAGACTATGGGGAGACAGAGACTGGAGACTAAAGACTATGGGGTGACAGAGACCGGAGACTAAAGAGTGCAGGGATGACAGAGACTCGGGACTATACAGTATAAGGGTGACAGAGACTTGGCACTATACACTATAGACGTGACAGAGACTGGAGATTGTAGACTATAGAGCTGAGATAGACTGGAGACTATAGACTGGGGTGAGAGAGATTGGAGAATAAAGCGTGCAGGGGTGACAGAGACTCTGGACTATGCACTATAAGGGTGACGAAGACTGGAGACTAAAGAGTGCAAGAATGAAAGAGACTCGGGACTATACAGTATAAGGCACACAGAGAGTAGGCACTATACACTACAGAGGTGACAGAGACTGGAAACTATAGACCATAGAGCTGACAGAGATTGGAGACTATAGACTTTGGGGTGACAGACATTGGAGACTAAAGCGTGCAAGGATGAAAGAGACTCGAGACTATACAGTATAAGGGTGACAGAGACTAGGTACTATACACTATAGAGGTGACAGAGACTGGAGACTATAGACTATAGAGCTGACAGAGATTGGAGACTATAGACTTTGGGGTGACAGAGATTGGAGACTAAAGAGTGCAGGGATGACAGAGACTCGGGACTATACAGTATAAGGGTGAGAGAGACTGAAGACTTTATAGTACAGGAGAGTCAGAGAGATAAGACTATAGGGTGTAGGGCTGACAGAGACTGGAGTCTGTAGAGTACAGGGGTGACAGAGAGTGGAGACTATACGGTACAGGGGTGACAGCGCCTGGGGACTACAGTACAGGGGTGACAGAGACTGGAGACTTCACAATGCAGAGGTGATAATGAGGTGATGAATATACTGTACAGTATAGAGGAGACAGAGACTTTAGATGATGCAGTGCAGGTGTGACAAAGACATGAAACTATACAGATTGGTGCCTGTACAGTATAAGGGAGACAAGACAGCAGGATATGCAGGATAGGAGTGAAAGAGACGATAAAGAATAGGAAAAACAGAGACAGTGGAATATACCGGTTAGAGATAACTGATATAAATAACGATTTTAGACACAGTCATTCCAAACAGTTTCATCTATTTTCACTGACACCGTCACATCGATTTTCAGACAGCTGAAGGACCCCAAGAAACCAAAGAGACCTTTTGAGGCGTCCTGATATAATACCTTGGGTTAGTGGGATCAGGCGCCACACACCTTGCAGAGGTAGCACCACTGGTGGAAGGGCATTATTCTTTTATATTATTCTGAGCATGTGGGCACTGATCTATGGGTTTAACTGAGGCATTTGTCGTGGAATAAAATAATAGCATGTTAGAATCGCTGCTTAACATGTTCAATTTCTGCATCTGAAATAATTATTATGATATGGTCACCTAATCCGCACCCACTTCCCACCACTCCTCGCCACCCGCCCCCCCCGATCCCACCCCCGCTCAGACCAACAGTGCTTCTCGGCATGGCGGAGACAGATTTAAACCGTCAGTCTGCCTTTGCTGGTGAGCTGTGGAGGTTGGATTTGACGGTTGGAGAATAGTTATATAGAAAAATATTTTTTAAAAATCAACAACAAAATTTGTTATGAAGAAAGATCTTTAAATTTGTACATGTTATGCATACATGTTTGTTTTCATTTGTCTGCTTTCTTTTTCACAACTTTTGAAAGCTTTTGCATTATTTCCATCTGGCACTGAATTAAACCGCTTCCACTTACGTGCTGTTGCGGCTTGTCGTCTGTTGCTATTCAACTGGTGATGTCATAACGGAGGGGGCTGGGAGCGGACCCAAATGAAGGACACAGACACTGAAGTACTGGGGACTGGACTGGACTAAAGTTAGAGACATGACTGAACGCAGACTAGCAGCTGGGACAGGAATACAGATTTCGGCTAGGACTTTGGCTAGGAGAGCGGGGACAGGAAAAGGAACTGGCAGCTAGGAATCTGGGTTTGGACTCCGAGCCGGAGATTGGACAAGGACTCAGAACCTGGGTCTTGAATCGGGCTTGGACCCGGAACTAGGCGTGGACATGACGAGGCTAGGGTTCTTCGAGGCTTGGGTATGGACTCCGAGCCACAGACTGCGCAAGGACCCAGAACTTGGTTCTTGACTCGGGATTTGGTTTCCAGAGCTAGGGGAAGACACGATGTTGTCTCGGGAGACAGGAACCTCGGAGCCTTGGACGAGGACTGGACGCTGGGAGCCTTGGACGAGGATTGGACGCTCGGAGCCTTGGTCTAGAGCATGGGAACACGGAGCCTTGGACTTGAGAGATAGAAACATGGAACACAGAGCTGGAACCCCTTCTTGGGAACAGGACTTGGGGCCCGGGGCTCCACACAGAGCTGAGACCCCTCCTAGGGAGCGGGACGTAGGGTCGGGACTCGTACACAGAACACAAAGAGACAGTTCCCAAAATAAGGTAGCGGCAAACGACCGAACCTACAAGCGAAGGCGTGGACACACAGACAATTTCAAACAACGATAGACAGTTCCTTATCTAGACACAGCAAGGCTCCGGTCTTGCTCTGGCAGCAAAACTTGACAGCAATACAAGCGAGGACGCAGTCGAGGTTGCAGGCAGGGCTTCAGGCAAAGGTTGCATTTAAGCCTTCAGGCTAGGCTTCTGGCAAAGGATTCATAAGAAAGGTGAAGGGAAGGGAGCAGTCCAGCCTCAGGGTCTCGGCAAAGACGGCATGGCTTATCCAACGGAGGCCAGGATAGGATGGGACAGATCCAACCGCAGGGTAACGGCAAAGAGGGCCTGACTTACACCACGGGCCGAGGACGGAATACTGACGATACGAACAAGCACCCACACTCGAACCCAGTGCACTTATATTCCCAGCCCCAAGACGAGCATCATGTGCCTATGATTAAGCCCAACTGAAACAAGGGACATCCGGATGACTCGGAGTCCGGAGTCCACGGACCGGACCGTGAACGGGAACGCGGAATTCACGGACCGGACCATGACAGTATCAACCACTCACCCCACCCCCCAACTCACCATGGGAGCCTCCGGGCGACCGAACAGGCTTTCCAGGGCTTAGGACGATCTGGGCAGGTTAGTGGCGGGTGGGGGGGGGGGGGGGAGGGCGGCTATTCAGTCAGGAGGGAACCCAGGATGACGAGAGTTAAACGACAGTGTCTGCGTTGCTGGGTCCATGTACGGCTCGTTCGTTCTGTCATAACGGAGGGCGCTGGGAGAGGACCCAAATGCAAGACACAAACATTGAAGTCCTGAGAACTGGACTGAAATAAAGTTAGGGACTTGACTGGACGCAGAGTAGGAGCTGGGACAGGAGCACAAACTTGGGCTAGGACTTTGGCTAGGAGAGCGGGACCAGGTCAAGGAACTGGAAACTAGGAGCCAGGGCTTGGTCTCCGAGCCAGAAAATGGAAAAGGACACAGAACCTGGGTCTTGGCTCGGGCTCGGACCACGGAACTAGGCGAAGACGTGATGAGGCTAGGATTCTTCGAGGCCTGGGTTCTTCGAGGCTTGGGTTCTTCGAGGCTTGGGTTCTTCGAGCCTTGGGTTCCGTGAGGCTTGGGTTCCGCGAGGCTTGGGTTCCGCGAGGCTTGGGTTCCGCGAGGCTTGGGTTCCGCGAGCCTTGGGTTCCGCGAGGCTTAGATATGGACACCAGCCAGAGACTAGGCAAGGACCCGTAATCTGGGTCTTGACTTGAGCTCGGGCACAGGAACTAGGCGAGGACATGACGTGGTCTTTGGAGACAGGATCATCATATTCTTGGACAAGGAATGGACGCTCGGAGTTTAGACGACGACTGGAAGCTCAGAGCCTTGGACGAGGACTGGACGCTCGGAGAATTGGACGAGGACTGGACACTCGGAGTCTTGGTCCAGAGCATGGAAACACGGAGTCTTGCACTTAAGAGTCGGGAACATGGAACACAGAGCCGGAACCACTCCTTGGGAACAAGACTTGGGGCCGCGGCTCTACACAGAGTCAGGGCCCTCCTAGGGGGCAGGACGTAGGGCCGGGACTCGTACACAGAACACAGACAGACAGTTCGCAACGCAGGGTAGCGGCAAAGGGCCGGACCTACCTAGCGAAGGTGTGGACACAGAGACAGTTGCAAACAACGATAGACATTTCCTTATATAGACACAACAAGACTCCGGTCTTGCTCCAGCAGTGGAACTTGACAGCGATACAGACGAGAACTCAGGCGAGGTTGCAGGCAAGACTTCAGGTAAAGTCTTCAGGCAAAGGCTTTTGAAGAAAGGTGAAGGGAAGAGAACAGTCCAGCCTCAGGATAACAGCAAAGACGGCCTGGCTTACCCAACGGAGGCAAGGACAGGAAGGGAAAGATCCAATTGCAGGCTAACAGCAAAGACGGCCTAACTTACCCCACGGACGCGAGGACGGGATACCGAAGAGACGAACCAGCACACACACTCGACCCCGAGGCTACTTATATTCCCAGCCCCAAGACAAGTATCAGGTGCCTATGATTAAGTCCAGCTGAAACAGGGGACAGGCAGAAGACCCGGAATCCGGAGTCCACTGACCGGACTGTGAACCGGAACGCGAACATGGCAGGTGACCCTCGTCGGGTCCTATTCCTCACACATCATAGTGAGGAGTGAAGCCCCCAAATGCACATTGGATTATCCCAGAACAAGAATCATTTCAAACAGTTCACAAAATAGCTGCTTCTACTGTACAGAAATAATGAAAACGGTGTTCAGAGTTCAGACTGTATTTATCAGTAAAGTACCCTGAGATTCATCGCAACTCAAATCGCCCTACACCCGCTAATCCTCATATCAGCCGACACGCTCCTAAATCCACTTACACCCCACATGCATATTAGATTATCCCAGAGCAAGAATTATTTCAAACTGTTCAGTAAATTGCAGTCCCACCTTAAACTAATATCAAGAACAAAGTTCAAAGTGCTCTCTTTATTAAAATATCAAAAATGAAACAACCTTGGGTTTTGTCATAACCCCAGATCCGCAGACACCTGTAATGACGAGTGCCACCGTATTGGTAGTCATCAGTTGTGAGGCCCCAGTGCTCTTGCACACTGCGTGGCACCAATACGTCAAATAGAACGAGCTGTACAGCAGAGTAACCTGAGAACCTGTGTCACTTCTGTCCACAGCATAAATGCCCACGATACGTAGTGATTCGCTCCGGATTAGATCCACTCAGCCTTTAGGAAGAGGATCTTTCACATTCATGGTTTTCTTTGATGAATTGATTGAAATGTGTTCCCATCGAGATGCCAGGCCATTCCCTCACTGCGTGTCTTCGAAGTTTCCTGATTTCCCCTCCTGCCGAAGTGATCGCGGGCTCACTCTCTAAGGATTTCCACGTTCTTTACACTCCCTCCTGAATTGTCCTCCTCACCACAGTGGTGCAGACAATACTGGCTGATCGCTTTTTCAAGAGGCCCCGTTCAACAGCATCCCATCAGTGGGTCCGGCTCCCCATCGGCTATGTCATGCTTGGTAGCAACAGGTACCGATTATAGCCTGGACATCTCAGTTCCGAGATCTCCCACAAACCCCTGTAACACCCCCGGTTGTGAGATATCAGCAACGGAGAACGCCACCCTGCTAGCGGAGGCCTCCCGCTCATCCTTCGAGTTCTCCTCCCCTCTTACTTCTCTGATCGACTCAACAAACGCGGCAGGGTGGGGTACGCGTCTAAGTGACATTCGGAGGCGATATCGATCGTGGCTTGTGACTGTATGCCTTTTTGTAACGTGTTCCATCCTTAACTGATTCGCCTCAGCCGTTTGTGTGGCCCTTCTACGCCGCAAGCAACCTACCTGTCTCTCTGGTGGATTATTGTAGGCAGATATTCTCTCTCCCTTCTCCTAAAACATGCTCCTGTCGCAAGGACGTAGCTGGAGACGAGGCCAAGAGCAGGACACGGGCACGGAGACAAGGTTGTGAGGCGTTAGCGCAGCAGCGAACGTGGAACAGATACCCAGGAGAACCTTTACACGGAGACAAGGTTTACATAGAGTATCCAGGGAATGGTGCGGAGCTTAGAACTGACAGTCCAAAGGAATCAGGAAACGAGGTTTACGCACACTAGAAGAGACCAACGAACTGGCGAAAAAGCATGACAGTAACGCCAGGGTTCTTATCCTCAGGTAGCTGATGGGAAACAGTTGTGCTGTAATTAATGAAAACTGGGAACAATTGGAAATCAGACGAGACGATTAAAACCTAATCAAGGAGATAATAACAAGATGGGACATTGCGGACGGGACCATGGCAATGCACACCCCCCACCACCACCACCAACGGGTGCCTCCAGGCGCTCCACTATGCTTGTCCGGATGGTCCCAATGGATGAGCGACGGGTCCATGATGAAGGAGCGGGGAACCAAAAAACGCTCCTCTGGGCCGTACCCTTCCCAGTCGACGGGTATTGTAGGCCCCTGCCCCGACGGCGCACATCTAGTAGCCGCCGGACGGTGTATGCCGGATGGTTGTCGATGATCCGCGCAGGTGGAGGGGTTTCAGTCAGAGGACACAAGGGACTGACGGAAAGCGGTCTTAATTGGGAAACATTAAAAATAATGTGGATGTGCATAGATCTTGGTAATTTAAGTCGGACTGTTGTGGGCTTGATGATACTTTCGACCTCGAAATGTCCCATGAAGCGAGGGGCGAGTTGCTTAGGCTCGTTTTTGAAAGGTATGTCTTTGGATGAGAGCCAGACCATCTGCCCAGGTCGATAATCAGATGCCGGAGTCCGGTGTCGATCGACAATCCTCCTATTGCGATCGGCTGATATGAGCAGGGCTGTGAGTGTATCCTCCCAAACCTTGCGGCACCGATCGATATGGGCCTGAACAGACGGACCGATCGATATGGGCCTGAACAGACGGCACCGATCGATATGGGCCTGAACAGGCGGCACCGATCGATATGGGCCTGAACAGACGGCACCGATCGATATGGGCCTGAACAGACGGACCGATCGATATGGGCCTGAGCAGACGGCACCGATCGATATGGGCCTGAACAGGCGGCACCGATCGATATGGGCCTGAACAGACGGACCGATCGACATGGGCCTGAACAGACGGACCGATCGACATGGGCCTGAACAGACGGCACCGATCGATATGGGCCTGAACAGACGGACCGATCGATATGGGCCTGAACAGATGGCACCGATCGATATGGGCCTGAACAGACGGCACCGATCATTATGGGCCTGAATAGACGGACCGATCGATATGGGCCTGAAAAGACGGAACCGATCGATATGGGCCTGAACAGACGGCACCGCAATTTCCTCTTCTTGCGCGGCGAACAGCGGGGATTGGTACCCAAGGGAGCACTCGAATGAGACCCTCCAATGGCAGAGATCACCAGAGAATTGTGGGCGTACTCAACCCACGCGAGGTGGTTACTCCAGGTAGACGGGTTGTTGGTTGTAATACATCGTAGCGTCGCCTCCAAGTCCTGGTTGACCAGTTCCGTTTGCCCGTTTGTCTGTGGGTGGAAGCCGGATGACAGGCTGACCGAGGCACCCAAGGCTTCAGAGAAAGCCTTCCATACCTATGAACCGAATTGGGGACCTCGATCGGAGACGATGTCCGCGGGGATTCCGTGGAGGCGGAAGACGTGGCGGACAAGAAGGTCTGCGGTTTCCTGAGCGGAGGAGAGGATAGGGAGGGCTACAAAGTGTGCCGTCTTGGAGAATTGGTCTACCACGGTATGTACGATGGTGTTTCCGTGTAAAAGGGGTAGACCGGTGATAAAATAAGAGGGTGGTGTGCGACCAAAGGCGACCAGGGACAGGTAGGGGACGAGGTAATCCCGTAGGGGGCCGATGGGAGGAATTTCTACGATCACAGACGGAACCTGCAGAGACATAGGAACGGGTACGTCTGCGAGTTGGCTTTTTAGAACAGCTTGTTGTGAGCCCACTAGGGGATCGGCTGTACTGGATTGGGTATTGTGTAATGAACCAGAGGTGATTACAGAGATTGAGGTGAAGGAACCCTTAGGAGACAGTAACAATTACATGATTGAGTTCACTCTGACATTTGAAAAAGAGAAGCCAAAATCCGATGTGTCGGTATTTCAGTGGAGTAAAGGAAATTATAGTGGCATAAGAGAGGAACTGGCCAAAGTTGACTGGAAAGGGACACTGGCGGGAAGGACGGCAGAGCAACAGGGGCTGGAGTTTATGCGAGAAGTGAGGAAGGTGCAAGACAGGTGTATTCCAAAAAAGAAGAGATTTTTGAATGGAAAAAGGATGCAACCGTGGCTGACATGAGAAGACAAAGCCAAAGTTAAAGCAAAGGAGAGGGCATACAAGAAAGCAAAAATTAGGAGGAAGACAAAGGATTGGGAAGCTTTTAAAAGTTTACAGAAGGAAACTAAGAAGGTCATTAAGAGTGAAAAGATGAACTATCAAAGAAAGCTAGCAAATAATATCAAAGAGGATACTAAAAGCTTTTTTTCAAGTATATGAAGAGTAAAAGACAGGTGAGAGTGGATATAGGACCGATAGAAACTGATGCTGGAGAAATTGTAATGGGAGATAAGGAGATGACGGAGGAACTGAACGAGTATTTTGCATCAGTCTTCACTGAGGAAGACATCAGCAGTACACCAGACACTCAAGGGTGGCAGGGAAGAGAAGTGTGCGCAGTCACAATTACGACAGAGAAAGTACTCAGGAAGCTGAATAGTCTAAAGGTAGATAAATCTCCCGGACCAGATGGAATGCACCCGTGTGTTCTGAAGGAAGTAGCTGCGGAGATTGCGGAGGAATTAGTGAAGTACTGTCAAAAGTCGATAGATTCTGGTATGGTTCCGGAGAACTGGAAGATTACAAATGTCACTCTGCTATTTAAGAAGGGGACAAGGAAGCGAAAAGGAAATTATAGGCCCGTTAGCTTGATATCGGTGGTAGGGAAGTTGTTGGAGTCGATTGTCAAGGATGAGGTTACAGAGTACCTGGAGGCATATGTCAAGACAGGCTGAACTCAGCATGGTTTCCTTAAAGGAAGATCCTGCCTGACAAACCTATTACAATTTTTGAGGAAATTACAAGTAGGCTGGACAGGGGAGATGCAGTGGATGTTGTATATTTGGATTTTCAGAAGGCCTTTGACAAGGTGCCACACACGTGACTACCTAACAAGATAAGAGCCCATGGAATTACGGGAAAGTTATACATACGTGGATAGGGCATTGGCTGATTGGCAGGAAACAGAGAGTGGGAATAAAGGGATCCTATTCTGGTTGGCGGCCCGTTACCAGTGGTGTTCCACAAGGGTCCGTGTTGGGGCCTCTGCTTTTTACGTTGTACATCAACGATTTGGATTATGGAATAGATGGCTTTGAGGCTAAGTTTGCTGATGATACAAAGATAGGTGGAGGGCTCGGAAGTGCTGAGAAAACAGAGAGTCTGCAGAGAGACTTGGATAGATTGGAAGAATGGGCAAAGATCTGGCAAATGAAATACAATGTTGGAAAGTGTAAGGTTATGCACTTTGGCAGAAAAAAAAATAAACGGGCAGACTATTATCTAAATGAGGACAGAATTCAAAGCTTTGAGATGCAACCGGACTTGGGAGTTGTCGTGCAGGATACCTTTAAGGTTAGCCTCCAGTTTGAGTCGCTGGTGAGGAAGACGAATGCAATGTTGGCATTCATTTCCAGAGGAATAGAGTATAGGAGCAGCGATGTGATATTGAGGCTCTATAAGGCGCTGGTGAGATCTCTCTTGGAGTACTGTGGGCAGTTTTGGTCTCCTTATTTAAGAAAGGATGTGCTGACGTTGGAGAGGGTACAGAGAAGATTCTCTAGAATGATTCCAGGAATGAGAGGTTAACATATGAGGAACGTTTGTCCGTTCTTGGACTGTATTCCTTGGAGTTTAGAAGAATAAGGGGAGAGCTCATTTCGAATGTTGAAAGGCATGGACAGAGTGGATGTGGCAAAGTTGTTTCCCATGATGGTGGAGTCTTGTCCGAGAGGGCATGACTTAAGGATTGAATGGCGCCCATTCAGAACAGAAATGCGAAGAAATATTTTTAGTCAGAGGGTGGTGAATCTATGGAATTTGTTGCCACGGGCAGCAGTGGAGGCCATGTTTTTGGGTATATTTATGGAAGAGATTGATAGGTATCTGAGTAGCCGGGCCATCAAAGGTTATGGTGAGAAGGCGGGGGAGTGGGAATAAATGGGAGAATGGATCAGCTCATGATAAAATAGCGGAGCAGACTCGATGGGCCGAATGGCCGACTTCTGCTCCTTTGTCTTATGGTCCATGGTCTAACAGGCGCAAGGGGCCGAACAGACACACCCTCTCCTTTTTTTTTTAATTTTCTAAAGCACGCGTTTACCTTCCCGCCTTGTTCTCCTTTGGCCTTCGCCCTGTCTGACTGCGCAGGGGAGCGCACTGAGCACCGGAGATCCATCGGCAGCAATGCGGGGCAGCTCCCGTCTCCCCGCAGCAGGAGCCAGTTCAGGGAGGCAGCTCCAGAAAAGAGGCCCAGATCGACAGCGGGGAATTTCCGGGCACACTCTGTGTAGGTGAAACATCTCGCAGAATCACCGCCAGTCTCTTCACCTCTGCCATCGTAAGGATTCAAGACCCCGGCCGGCGTTGCAGCCTTTACCGGAGGTAACTCCCGATCTCTGACTTCTCAGCGGATCAACTCGCTCTCGGTTCCAAACTTCGGTCCGCTCCGAACGCTCAGCGTCCCGCCCACTGACACCCCTCAGCCAATGGGAGCAACACTCTCCCAGCGGTACTCGCTGATTGGTTGTGAGTGTGTCTGAGGGCGGGCTGCTGCAGTGAACTGTAGCTGCGAGTCTCAATTTGTACTCAGAATCAAAGGAAGCTCCCCGAAATTCAAAGTTCAAAGTAAATTTTATTATCAGAGTACATATAAGTCACCCGATACAACCCCGAGTAGCATTTTCCTGCGGACATACTCAGAAAATCTATACAATAGTAACTAGACCAGCATCAGTGAAAGATCAACCAGAGTGCAGAGGTCAACAAACTGCAAATGCAAATATAACTCGAAAACAATAAATAAAGAGAACATGAAATAACCTGATTGATTTCTGGAGCTCTCACCGCTCTCCCATGGAATCCGAAGGGCTGAAGGCAAACGGAAACAGGGAGCAAAGGTAAACTCGTGTTTTAGAAAATAATGAATAGGAGCAGGCGTGGCTATTCGGCCCCTTGCGCTTGTTTTGCCATTCACTCGGAAAATGCCTGCTCTGTCACCTCAGCACCACTTTCCGTCAACGTTCCCATCACTGCTGAGCCCTCAGATATGTCTAATCAATTTAGAAACCTTGTGGAGAAAATTCCAAAGATTCATTGCACTCTGGGTGAGGAAATTTCTTCCCATCTCAGTCCTGCTGAGGTGAACTCGGATTTTGGGTCTGTGACCCTTGGATCCACACCCCAGCGGGATGAAACATCAGTCCTGCTCCGACCCTGTCGATATCCTGTGAGACTGTGGGTGTCTCTTATCCCTCTCATTCTGAGACAGGCCCAGTGAGATCACCTCTAATGTCACTAATTTTGATCCAAGCCCAGTACGGTGATTGGTTGGGGGAGCATCTGAATGAACGGCAATTGAGTACGGTTATCCTGTGTTGTTCAACAGTCTGTTGGTTGATGGATCGGAACTGTTTCCTGAACGTAGTGGTGTGAGTCCTGAGGCTTTTGTACCTTCTACCTGATTTCAGCAGCTAGAAAAGAGCCTGGCCTGGGCGGTGAGCATCTCTGATGATGGATGCTGCTCTACTCCGACAGCGTTTCATGTAGATGTGCTCGATGGCTGGGAGGGAGTTACTGTGACGTACCGGGCCTTATCCAATACCTTCTGAAGGCTCATCAGGAGGGCGATCAAAATATTTTATCATCGTGACAAATCATACCTGGAAGGCGGTGAGAGGGCTCTCATAGTCTGATCCTTGCTGCATGCCCGGAGATCACTCCCACAGCGCGCTGCCCCGAGATTACTGCAGTGCAGATGAGACGGTCACTCATCCCTTTGCGGACTGAGGACTGGCGAAGATATGTGGAGAAAGATGCATGAGCCTGTGCCACAGCAGCTGCGTGACAGAGACTCACTGATCTTCCAGTGCACGTTTTATCCTTGTGAATATTTCATGGCGAATTAAGATTCACGATGAATCAACTTCTGGGCCCTGTCCAGATTTGTGGAAACTGGCCTTCCATTGGAGCGGAGTCAGGAATTTTCTTCAAGACTTCACAAATCAAAATAATGCTTTCCACCGTGTGACGTGGAATGTCCAGTCCTGTGTTTTTTTTTTTTTCTGCAGTGGTTGCGAGCCCCGTAACAACCCCTCCTCCTTTTGCAGCCGGGCCTGGGCTGTCCATGGCCGAGTTCTTTTTTCCCGACCTGTTTAATGTGTTTCCGATCCCACCCTTGTGTGGAAATCACCATGATTTGTTCCCCACTGACACAGGCAGCGACATGATGTTCATTCCCCGAGTCTGCAGCGCGTGTAGTGGACAATCGCGGTACTGCAGGGGATCAGCAGCTCCCCGAAAGTGAAAGCATTCTGAATCAGGAAGTGCTGGGAGTTAACATGGCTTCGAAAGGACCGGTCGAGAGTTTAACCGAGGAGGTAATCTGTCCCATCTGTCTAGATTTCTTCACCGATCCGGTTATCCTGGAGTGTGGACACAACTTCTGTCGCTCTTGTATCACACGGTGTTGGGAAAGGGAGGAGAGAAACTCCTGCCCGGAATGTAGGTTGGTGTTTACTGACCGCACCCTCAGGGCCAATCGGGCCTTAGTAAATCTGGCAGAGAAATTTCGAAATCTTATCCCGAATCAGAAAGGGAAGGAAAGTAAACTTCACTGCGAGGAACATGAGGAAGAACTGAAGCTGTTTTGTGAAACGGACAAGACACTGATCTGTCTGATCTGTAGAGATGCGCAGAAACACAGAGAGCATCGCTTCATGCCGATTAAAGAAGCTGTTAAAATCTACAAGGTAAAACTAACCCGAATTTTATATTCACCGCATACTTCCTTGTCCTGTCCTACTTAGCACACGAGCCTCCGTCACTAACATATTATTCTCCGCAACTTTCGCCATCTCCATCAGGATTCTACCAGCAAGCACAGCTTTCCCTCCCACAGCCCATCCCACCCACTCCCCACAGCTCTCCGCTCTTTGTGGGAATCACTCTGTACGTAACACCCTTATCCACTCGCTCCTCCCCACGGATCTACCTCCTGGCATTGACTCCTGAAAGCGGGACAAGTGCTACACCTCCTCCCTCGTCACCATTCAGGACTCCAAACACCCCCAATTCCTCCCGTTTCTTCAATGTTCGATTGTCCTCTAGTATTAGATTCCTTCTTCTTCAGCTCTTTACCTGCTCCACATGTTCACTCTCAGCTCCTTAATTCATCACCCTCCCCCACGTCCCCCCTCACGTTGTCTCACCCGTCACCTGTCAGCTGGTTCTCATCCCCAACCTTTTTATTCCGGCTTCTGCCCCATTCCTTCCCAGTCCTAATGAAGGGTCTCATCCCGAAACACCGACTGTTTATTCCCCCTGCACAGATGCTGCCTGACTCACCGAGTTCCTCCGGCATTTTGTGCGATAATCGGGTTTGATCACCTGTTTCTTTTCATCCATCTTCGTTTCTATTTCCTTCGCTCTCTGACTTCCAGGATCAGCTGAAATCTTCCTTAGACTCTCTCACAAAAAAGAAATCAGACTTCCAGAAAAAGGAACAGCAACAGAAAGAGAAGATTTCCGGAGTTCGGGTGAGGCTTCCTGCGCGGAATTTCTGATATTACTGTATAGTTTTGCTGCCTTTAATGTGGAATAGCAGAGTATCGCAGCTCCAGTGACCTGGGTTCGATCCTGGCCCCTGGTGCTGTCTGTGTGGAGTTTGCATGTTCTCCCTGTGACCACGACAGTTTCAGACACATCCCAAGGACACACTGGAAAAGTGGTTCATTACAATTAACCCCGTGAAGGGGGGAGGGTGTATGTGAATCAGGTGGGAGTTAATGGGTCATTGAGAGAGAATAAATTTCAGGAAAACGTGAGTGAATGGGGTTGACGGGAATGCTCTCAGAACTAGCATGGTCTTCAATGGACGCAATGGTCACCTTAATGTCACAAGGAAATACAACACAGCAATACAGTAAATTAATCTTCACCTTTCATTCGACAGAAACAATCCAACAGCGTACAGACCCACATCACATCCCAGTTTGCTGAACTGCGCCAGATTATCACTGAGAAAGAGCAGAGCTTACTCAGGGATCTCAGGACAGAAGAGGCAAAGATTCTAAATCCAATGGAGAAAAATCTTCGAGCGATTGAAAAGAATATTAGGATTATTCAGGAGGAAATCTCAAAGATAAAGGAACAGATGGATCAAAAAGACAGTGTAATATTTCTCAAGGTGAGGGATTTTATTTCAATTTATTTCTGTCAAAGGACACAAGATGAACAGTGGAATATTTGAAGTAAACAGTGGCCATTTCTAACAAATCAGTTGCCGCTGCTGGCGACCTCGCACAGATTGTTATACTTGTATGTTGCACATCCCGATCACTCCAATAATCATGTTCCAAAATGTCGAAGATATGTATTCGATCCTTCATTAGCAACATGCAATCTTGAAGCAATGAAAATTAAGCGTAATTAATCGTAATTAAACTGCAACGAATTGGTGAACAAAAGGTATGCCATCCATCTGTCCGCAGCTCAAAACAGCCCAGAACAAAGTACTAATACCTCACCTTTTCCTTTTACCACACCCCACTGACGTGACTAGTTACCATAATAACAATGTAACTCAGAATACAATGCAGAGAGAAAACAGATGCGTTGCTCCTACACACAACATTTACAAACGGCAGTAAACTGTCTCACCAGACAATTGATACAACTATTCAGTGCTACTATTGTCCCAAAACTGGACTTCCACAACTTCTGTACATCACAGAACAGAATCCAATCTTCTCTGAAATGATTTACTCTGATTATAATGCAGAGCTGCTGATTGTGTCTTTGATTATCACATTAAATATTCTCTAAATCTCACATTGACACACAGTTCCAGTCACAGACTGTGAGTGTGTCTGGTGCGGTGGGTGTGAGGGTCTCTCTGTCAATCACTGAGAACAAAGAATGTGACCCACACATCAGATTTATCCGCTATATCCGGTTTCCGCCAGATTACGGAAACATTCACCGACTCTACATCTTCAGATAAGTTTCACATGGGATTACATCCCATTCTCCATCATAAACAAGCCATTCGATCCATATTCTGCTATCAATTTCACTGCTTCACAAGCCTCCACCAACCTACCCACCACACCCAGTAACAGTGCTCTGATCTCCACGGTCCCTCATCTGTTTCTCTAGTTTACCCGTGACATTCAATCTCTGCTGTTCCGCTTCAACCACTCCTGTGCCAGTGAGTTCCACATCCTCCTCACTAAATTTCTTATCGGATTCATTATCAAATCCATCACTGATTTGAGTTCGCCCATCTCATCATTCTAACGCTTCATCCAGATGAAAATGCATGACCTGTCCTGTCTTCCTTGCAAGTTTCATCCTCTCAGTAATGGCCCAGCTTTCAGAGAAATACCCTGTAATTTAACCCCTGGTTCTGCATTGTCTGTGTGTGTGAGTGACTGCAGGAGTGGGAATTTTCAACCCCTGGCTCTGTATTGTCTGTGTGTGTGTGTGACTGCAGGAGTGGGAATTTTCAACCCCTGGTTCTGTATTGTCTGTGTGTGTGTGTGAGTGACTGCAGGAGTGGGAATTTTCAACCCCTGGTTCTGTATTGTCTGTGTGTGTGAGTGACTGCAGGAGTGGGAATTTTCAACCCCTGGTTCTGTATTGTCTGTGTGTGTGAGTGACTGCAGGAGTGGGAATTTTCAACCCCTGGTTCTGTATTGTCTGTGTGTGTGAGTGAGTGACTGCAGGAGTGGGAATTTTCAACCCCTGGTTCTGCATTGTCTGTGTGTGTGAGTGACTGCAGGAGTGGGAATTTTCAACCCCTGGTTCTGTATTGTGTGTGTGTGAGTGACTGCAGGAGTGGGAATTTTCAACCCCTGGTTCTGTATTGTCTGTGTGTGTGTGTGAGTGACTACAGGAGTGGGAATTTTCAACCCCTGGTTCTGTATTGTCTGTCTGTGTGAGTGACTGCAGGAGTGGGAATTTTCAACCCCTGGTTCTGTATTGTCTGTGTGTGTGAGTGACTGCAGGAGTGGGAATTTTCAACCCCTGGTTCTGTATTGTCTGTGTGTGTGTGTGTGAGTGACTGCAGGAGTGGGAATTTTTAACACCTTGTAATGGTTTGGATGAAATTCAGGATGTCGATAGTCTCTGTCTATTCAGATTTGTGTTTTATTTATTTCAGGAGGAAGCTCGTCAGAACAGGAGGTAGGACATGCTCTTTACTGAAACCCTGTATGGATTTGTAAAATAGTTCAAAATTGTAGTTTATAACCAGCAGTTTAATATTTACAGGATTAATGATGATATCCAGGAATTGACAGTGACAGATGAGGCCCTACCGGTTGAAAAATTCGATCACCTCTATTTGTTGAACACAGTGCTGAGAGAAACACTTGATGCCATTAATCGAGGTAAAACTAACAGAGACTCATTTTTCCCTGTTCATGAGACTCAATTTAGTTCCAATTTAAAGTAAATATTGGCTGTAATAATGGGCTGAAGGGGAACTGAAGTTTATTCCACATCAACCCCACCGACTGGGAGGCATCACAGTCACATGGTCAGCTGGAGATGTCAGACCCCTGAACACACCAGCACAGGGTCACAATACAACCAATACACGGGACTGGCAGATGAACCACTGGGTCCTGATCCCAGGCCACTGCACTAACACGCCAAGACATGAGTTTGAATCCTACCACAGGAGCTGGGAAATTAATACTGATTTTATGATATTGTAGGCTGTGAAAGCAAATAACACCGTAACATACACAGACCATCAGAGTGTGACACACGGTCAAAGAGACAGGTTAAAATTCCTATTCCGTAATGAAATCTGCCGTCCTTACCCAGTCTGTCTGTTCTGGGCACTGAGCTGCCCTCTGACATGACGTCACATCAACAGTTCACAGACAGACTCCGGGGTGAGATTCCTCAGGAGGATGATCTGGGAGGGTTTGGCAGATGCTGAACCCACGGCCCACTTCATCCATCTGCTGGACTAAGATGTCTTCCTGAGCATGTCCCATCTGTGAGTGTTTGTCCCATATCCCTCTGTGTACTGTCCAAATGGATTTTAAAATATTTTAATTACATCTTTTTCTACAGCTTCTGCTGATAGTAAATTCCTTCTGCCCACTTCTCTCTCCCTTTCTTTGAGAAAGTTACCCCATAGATCGCATCCCACCTTAAATCTAAGCCCTCTGGTTCTCTACTCTTATGTCCTGGATAAGAAGATTATGTCCTTTTGTGTCTAGGCCCCTTATGGTTTTATAGAGTTGAGTAACTGAACATCCTACACTACAGGGAATTAGCCCGAGCATATCCAATCTCTCTGTTTTTAACCCGAG
This sequence comes from Mobula birostris, assembly GCF_030028105.1. NCBI lineage: Eukaryota > Metazoa > Chordata > Chondrichthyes > Myliobatiformes > Myliobatidae > Mobula > Mobula birostris. The sequence continues at coordinate 65,609,019 of NC_092389.1, read as the reverse complement.
CCTCCCCACCCTGAAGCTTCCTGTCCAGTGTAATCACACCCCTCCCAGAGTCGGGGCAGCAGAAATGCAGACAATACCCCCAGTGTGGTCTTTCATCAACATCAAAGACCTTGCTTAAGTTCCTGTGGACAGTGTCGAATAGGCTGATGAATACAGGACTGAAGGTGTTATGTTTGAATGCTCCAGTATACGGAATAAGGTAGATGATGTTGTAGCACAGGTAGAGATTGGCAGGTACAACGTTGTTGGCATCACTGAGTTGTGGCTGAAAGGAGATGCTGGTTGAAGCCCAACATCCAAGGATACACCTTGTGTTCAAAGGACAGGCAGGTAGGCAGAGGGGATGGGGAGGCTCTGTTGGTAAAAAATGAAATGAAATCCTTAGAGAGAGGTGACATCAGTTTGGAAGATGCAGAATCTTTGTGGGTACCGGTGCTACAGCATCAATAAGAAACGGTAAGGGTGAAAAGACTCTGATGCGAGTTATATACAGGCCTGCAAATAGTGACCTGGATACAAAAGGGATACAAATTACACCGGGAGATGGAAAAGGCATGTAAAAAGGGCAGGGTGGTAATTGGAATGGGGGATTTCAACATGCAGGTAGATTGGGGAAAATCAGGTTGGTGCTGCATCCCAAGAGAGGGAATTTGTAGAATGCCCCCGAGATGGCTTTTTCGAACAGCTTGTGGTTGAGCCCAATGGGAGAAAAGGCAATTCAGGAGTGGGATTTGTATAATGAACTAGATATGATTAGGGAGCTTAAGGTTAAATAACCCGACAGAAACAGTGATTTTAAAATGATAGAATTTACGCCGCAGTTTGAGAGGGAGAAGATAAAGTCAGATGTATCAGTATTAGAGTGGAGTAAAGGGAATGACAGAGGCATGGGGAGGAGCTAACCGAAGTAGGTTGGAAGTGGACAAGAACAGGGACGATGGCAGAACAGCAACGGTTGGAGTTTCTGGGGGCAATTCGGAAGGCACGGGATAGACACGTCCCGAATGTGAAGAAATATTCCAAAGGGAGGATGAGGTAACTGTGTTTGACACGGGAAGTCACAGACAACATGAAAGTGAAAGAGAGGGCATACAATGTTTCAAAAATTAGCAGGATGTTGGAGAGTAAAGGTTTTGATAACCAAGAGAAAGTAACAAAAATGCAATCAGAAGAGAAAAGATATGAGGGAAAACAAGCCAACAATGAAAACGAGGACACAAAATTGTTAAGAGTAAAAGCCAGGTGAGAGTGGTATTGGACCCCTAGAAAATGAGGCCGGAGAGTTAGGAATGGGAGACAGAGACATGACAGCAGTACCTATTTAGTATTTTGTGTCAATCCTCACTGGAAGATACTGTACAAGAAGTTTATCAGAAATGAGAGTGTCAGGGGACAGAAATGAGTGTTGTTGCTGTTACTAGGGAGAAAGTACGGGGGAAGATGAAAGGTATGAAGGTAAATAAATCACCTGAACCAGTTGGACTACACTGGTGTGTTCTGAAGGAGGCAGCTGAAGAGAATGTGGAGGCATTAGTAATGATCTTTCAAGAATCACTAGGTTCTGGATCATTCAAGACGACTGCAAAACTGCAAAGGTCACTTCACTCTTTAAGAAGAGAGAGCAGGTGAGGAAGAGAAATTATCGGTGTGTTAGTCTGGATGTGGTGTGACTGGGAAGATGTTGGAGTCCAGTATTAAGGGCGAGCTTTTGGGTACATGGAGGCACATGATAAAATAGACCAAAGACAGCAGGGATTCCTTTAAGGGGAAATCTTGCCCGACAAATCTGTTGGAATACTTCGAGGAGCACAAAGCCAAGATAGACAAAGAAAGATTTCAAACAGTATTGATGCCTTTGTGGTCAGGGTTTCAGAGGATATGGAAAAGGTGAATGGGTAAGTAGTGCTGTGGAAGGCAGATCAGGAAAATGGGCAAAGAACTGATCGATGGATTATCCAGTAGGGAAGTCGCACGTGCATTTGGCAGAAGGAATAAAGGCATGGATGATTTTGTAAACGGAGAAATACAAAATTCTGAAGTGCAAAGGGACTTGGGTGTCCTTGTGCAGGATTTTCTAAAGGTTAACTTTTAGTCTGAGTCAGTGGTAAGATCGGCAAACTCATTGTTTGCTTTCATTTCATCAGAATTAGAATGCAGGAGCAAGGGTGTAATGCTGATGTTTTATAAGGTATTTGTCAGACCACACTTGGAGTATTGTGAGCAGCTTTGTGTTCCTTATATAGGACAAGATGTGCTGGCATTGGAGAGGTTCACGAGAATGATTCCCTGAATGAAAGGGTTAACATATGAGAAGTGTTTGGTGGCTCTGGGCCTGTACTGACGGGAGTTCAGAAGAATGGCTGATTTATTATCCCTCTCAACATGATTCTGCTACCTCCTCCCCATAACTTTTGACACCCTGACTCATGAAGAACCGATCAACTTCAACTTTAAATATGAAACACCAGAAAATCTGCAGATGCTGTTCCCCAAGCAACACAGGTCCTGATGAAGGGTCTCGGCCTGAGCTCACTGAAACCTACCCGGAGAGAGTGGATGTCGGGAGGATGCTTCCTATAGTGGATCGGTCGAGAACAGAAGGCACAGCCTCCGATTAGATAATGTCCATTTAGAACAGAGATGAGGAGGAATTCCTTTATCCACAGGACAGTGAATCTGCCACAGGCAGCTGTGGAGTCCAAATAATTGAGTATATTTAAAGTAGAGCAACACACACAAAATGCTGGAGGAACTCAGCAGGTCAGGAAACATCTATGGAAAAGAGTAAACAGTCAACGGTTCAGACTGAAACAGTTCATCAGTACATATGTTGCTTGAAGGTCCCTGAAAATTCCTCCCCTTTCCTCTTGAGGGGCTGTGGGCGATGGGGTTGTGGGAAAGGGGACAGAGGGATCCTCATCTCCATCTTTGTCCTCGCCAGCTTCTCGTTACGTCTACACACACAGTTCACCCACAGGCTCTCCACCCCTCCCCCACCTGGTTCTGGTTCAATCTGCCGTTTATCTCTCCCCTACTGGTTCCCATTATCACCTCCTTTACTGTCTCGAACCTTCACACTCCCCCACTCCACACTCCCCACTCGCAAATGAATGTTAACATTGAATGAAGGGCCTGTTCCTGTGCTGTACTGTTCTATGTTCTCTGTTCCCTGTTCAGAAGAATGAGACGAGATCTCAGGGAAACATGAAATTCCTTCAGGGGTCAACAGGCAGGATACAGGGAGGATGTTTCCCTGTCTGAGGAGTCAAGGGTCAGGGGTCACTGTCTGTTTGGAATTCTCAGCACCCGTAGGGAGAGGGGGTTTGGGGGTTCTTATCCATTCAGTTCACAGAACCATCGCCGTACAGCATAGAAATGTGCCCTTCGACCCATCACATCTGTGCTGACCTATTTACCCATCTACATTCATCCCATTGGCCAGCATTAGGTCAGTCTCCTTCTGTGCCTTGCCTATTGAAGTATCTGTCCAAGTGTCTCTTAAACACAGAGGACTGTAGGCCTGTGACCTGCAGAAGTCGGTGCTGGGGCCGGGGGTGTTTGTCATTCATATTAATGAGTTGGATGATAATGTTGGTGACATAGTTGGTAGGTTTGTGGGTGACACTAAGATTCATGGTACAGTGGACAGGGAAGAGGATTATCTCTGTTTACACCGGGCCCTTGATCAACTGTAGAGATGGGTACAGTCACAATGTTTCTAAATTCATCTTGGCAGGGACGTGGATAAGAAAGGTGGAAAGGAATAATAGACAAATGGGACTAGCTCATTAAATTTGTCGGCAAGAACAAGTTGGGCTGAAAAGCCTCTGTGACCTCCAGTTAAAATCCATTCACCCACCCTCTTCCCATCTTAATCCACCCCTTTCCCGCACTCGTTTCTGTTGTCTTTCTTTTTCAATCTTTTTATTAAGTTTCAAAATTAATAAATATAATAATAATGATACAAAGAGATCGGGATTACATGAATAACGGTTAGCATGTGCAAGCACAGATTCCAAGTAACAAATGTCGTTTAGCCTCCCAATCTCTTAGTGACTAACCATGAAAAAGATATTTTATTAAGAGAGAAAAAAAACCAAAACTAAAAACAAAACGGAACTGCTGTCTATCTCCCCTATTTATTTCTGTTGTTGAGGGAAGATGTCGACCTGAAATGTAGACTGTCCATCTCTCTCCACACCTCCTGCCTGACCCGCTCGGTTCCTCCAGCATTTTGTGTCTGTTTGATCGGAAAATCTCTGCTCTCCGTCCAACGAAAAATACTTGGAGAGACATTAGTTGTCCATCTACTTTCGTCGGGTCAAACCACGGGAAAGGTTCGTGTCGGTCACCAGACCGCGCCTGAGGCCTAGCGGCCTTCCCCCGATCCAATAAAAATTTAACATTTTTATGCAGAGAATGGTGAGTGCGCGGAACGGGCTGCTGGTGGTGGTGCTGCAGGTGGAAACGACAGGGTCTTTTAAGAAACTCATGAATGGCTACATGGAGCTTATAAAAATAGAGGGCCATGGGTAAGGCCTAGGTAGTTCTAAGGTAGGGACATGTTCGACACAGCTTTGTGGGCCGAAGGGCCTGTATTGTGTTCTATGTTTTCTGTGTTTCTATGTTTCACTATATTCGAGGAAGTGGAAATGCAGACAATACCCGAACTGTGGTCTATCATTGATATCATAGATCTTGCTTAAGCTCATGTGGACAGTGTCGAATAGGCTGATGAATACAGGACTGAAGGTGTTATATTTGAATGCTCCAGTATACGGAATAAGGTTGATGATGTTGTAGCACAGGTAGAGATTGGCAGGTATAACGTTGTTGGCGTCACTGAGTTGTGGCTGAAAGGAGATCCTGGTTGAAGCCCAACATCCAAGGATACACCTTGTATTCAAAGGACAGGCAGGTAGGCAGAGGGGCTGGGGAGGCTCTGTTGTAAAAAATGAAATGAAATCCTCAGAGAGAGGTGACATAGGAGTGGAAGATGTTGAATCATTGTGGGTAGAATTAAGAAACTGCAAGGGTAAAAAGTCCCTGATGGTAATTATATACAGGCCTCTAAATAGTAGCCAGGATCGAAATGGGATACAAATTACACCAGGAGATGGAAAAAAGGGCAAGGCAACGGTCAGAATGGGGGGTTTCAAGATGCAGGTAGATTGGGAAAATCATGTTGGTGCTGCATGCCAGGAGAGGGAATTTGTAGAATGCCTCCAAGATGGCTTTTTAGTAAAGATTGTGGTTGATCCCAATGGGACAAATGCAATTCTGGAGTGGGACTTGTATAATGAACCAGATATGATAGAATTCACCACAGACTTTGACAGGGAGATAAAGTCAGATGTATCAGTATTAAAGGGGAGTAAAGTTAGTTACAGAGGCATGAGGAAGGGGACACGAGCAGGGATAATTGCAGAACAACAAAGACTGGAGTTGACGGTTTCAGATGAAACCCTGCATTAGAACCTGTGTTGCTTAAGGGTCCTTGCAAATTCTTCCCCTGTCCCAATGAGGGGATGCGGGTGATGGTGTTGTGGGAAAGGGGACAAAGAGATCCTCATCTCTATCTTTGTCCCCCTCCAGCTACTCGTTACGTCTACACACGCAGTTCACCCACAGGCTTTGCACCCCTCCCACACCTGGTTCTGGTTCAATCTGCCGTTTATCTCTCCACAGCTGGTTCCCATTATCAACTCCTTTAATGTCTCGAACCTTCACACTCTCCCACTCCACACTTCACACTCACAAATGAATGTTAACATTGAATGCAGGGCCTGTTCCTGTGCTGTACTGTTCTATGTTCTCTGTTCCCTGTTCAGAAGAATGAGAGGAGATCTCAGGGACACACAAAATTATTTCAGGGGTCAACAGGGAGGATACAGGGAGGATGTTTCCCCATCTGAGGAGTCAAGGGTCAGGGGTCACTGTCTGTTTGGGATTCTCAACACGGGGTGGGTGGTGGTGTTTCAGTTATTCAGTTCACTTAAAGTCACAAAGCCCTTCGTCGTACAGCATAAAAATGTGCCCTTCAACCCATCATCTCTGTGCTGACCCATTTACCCACCTACATTCATCCCAATGGCCAGCATTAGGTCAGTCTCCTTCTGTGCCTTGCCTATTGAAGTGTCTGTCCAAGTGTTTCTTAAACACAGAGGACAGGAGGCCTGTGACCTGCAGAGGTCGGTGCTGGGGCCGGGGTTGTTTGTCATTCCTATTAATGATTTGGATGATAATGTCGGTGACATAGTTAGTGGGTTTGTTAATGATACTAAAATTCATGGTACAGTGGACAGGGAAGAGGGTTATCTCTGTTTACACCGGGCCCTTGATCAACTGTAGAGATGGGTACAGGGAGAATGTTTTAAAATACATCCTGGCAGGGCCGTGGATAAGAAAAGGTGAAAGGAGTAATGGGCAAATGGGACTAGCTCACTAGAGCAAGTTGGTCAGCACAAACAAGTTGGGCCGATGGGACTCCGTGACCTCCAGTTTAAATCTATTCACTCACCTCTTTCCCATCTTAATCCATCCCTTTCCCGCACTCGTTTCTGCTGTCTATTTATTTCTATCCTTGAGGGAAGATGTCGACCTGAACCGTAGACTGTCCATCTCTCTCCACACCTCCTGCCTGACCCGCTCGGTTCCTCCAGCATTTTGTGTCTGTTTGATCGGGAAATCTCTGCTCTCCGTCCAGCGGAAAACCCTTGGGGAGACATTCGTTGTCCACCCGGTTTCGTTCGGTCAAACCACGGGAAAGGTTCGTGTCGGCCACCCGACCGCGCCTGAGGCCGAGCGGCCTTTCCCCCGATCCCCGGGACCGCGCTGTCCGAGTCTCCCCCCGATCCCCGGGGCCGCGCTGCCCGAGTCTCTCCCCGATCCCTGGGGACTCTCTAATTCTCTGCTTCTCCCCCCAGTCTCTGTCACCCTGGATGTGGAAACGGCGAGTCCGTATCTCGAGGTGTCTGAGGATCGGAAGAGTGTGAGATGGATCGCGACCTGGAGGGATCTCCCTGACACCGGGAAGAGATTCACATTCTGGGCTTGTGTGCTGGGATCGGAGGGATTCACATCGGGGAGACATTACTGGGAGGTGGAGGTGACGGGGAATCAGGTCTGGGGTCTGGGAGTCGCCGCAGAGTCTGTGGAGAGGGAGGGAGAGGTCAGACTGAGTCCGGAGACCGGATTCTGGGTCATCGGGCGGGATGGTGACGTGTTACATCGGTATTGTGACGTGTTCCCCTCCCCTGAGTCCCGTCTCCCTGCCGGTCCCATCCCCGGGAGGGTGGAAGTTTATCTCAGTTACCCGTCCGGGACAGTTTTATTTTACAACGCGGAGACCAAGTCCCATCTCCACACCTTCACTGGGAATAAATTCACGGGAAAACTTTATCCTTTCTTCTGGCCTCGGGATGAGAACCAGTGGCTGAGAATCTGCTCCGGTTGCACTCCGGGTCTGTAATCGAGTCGGGTCCCGGGACCGGCGTGAGGAGTAAAGTCCCTGTAAATATAAATGTCCAGAGAGTGAAATAAATCCGAAATGAGAATTATCGATCCGTTAATTTTAACTCGTTCACCGCATCCGACAACGGAACAAAAACACCGCGGATTCAGCAGCAGCCGCGGGGCGGCGGGTCCTGAGCTCCCCCGGGTCCTAAAGTCAACCCGCACAGAAACAGGTTAAATGGGACAAGTGGGGGCGGTGCTGACTGGGAGAGGGGGGTCATGGTGAATCTTGGTAAGACCATAACACACAGGAGCAGAATTAGGCCGTTCAGCCCATCGACTCCGCTCCGCCATCCTATCAGGGCTGATCCCGGATCCTACTCAACCCCATACACCTGCCTTCTCTCCATGTATTTTGATGGCCTGATCGATCAGGAAATGATCAACCTCCGCCTTAAATATACCCGCAGACTTGGCCTCCACCGCAGTCTGTGATAGAGTATTCCACAGGGTCACTACTCTCTGACTAAAAATATTCCTCCTGACCTCTGTTCAAATGGCCTCCCCTCAATGTTGAGACTGTGTCTCTAGTCAGGATATCCCCACCACATGAAACAACCTCTCCACATCCACCCTATCTGGTCCTTTCAACACTCGGTAGGTTTCAATGAGACTCCCCTTTCCTTTCTGAGATATGGGACCCAAAATGTTGATTAAACTCCAAGTACGGCCTAACTTGTGTCTTATAAAGGCTCAGCATTATCTCCTTGCTTAAATATTCTATTCCCCTTCAAAGAAAAGCCAGCATTGCATTTCCCTTCTTTACCACAGACTCAAAATGTGAAATAACCTTCTGGAACTCTTGCAGGAGAACTCCTAAGCCCCCTGCACCTGTGAATTTTCTGTCTATTTAAATAATACTGAGCAATATTATTCCTTGGACCAAAATGCATGATCATATATTTCCCAACACCGTATTCAATCTGCCACCTTTTATTTTAACCACTCCTCGAATTTGTCTAAATCCTGCTGCAATCGCATTGCTTCCTCAGCACTACCTACCCCTGCACCTATCTTTACATCATCCACAAACTTTGCCACAAAGCCATCAATTACATTATATAAATCACTGACAAACAATGTAGCAGTCCCAACACTGACCCCTGAGGAACACCACTAGTCACTGGCAGCCAACCTGAAAAAGCCCTATTTATTCCCACTCGCTGCCTCCTGCCTGTCAGCCATTCCTCTGTCCATGCCAGTATCTTTCCTGTAATACCATAGGATTTTATCGTGTTCAGCAGCCTCGTGTGTGCTACCTTATCAAAGGCCTTCTGAAAATCCAAGTAAATGATATCCACTGCCTCTCATTTGTCCACCCTCCTTTTCACTTCCTCAAAGACCTCTAAAGGTTTGTTAGGCACGGTTTTCTTTCACAGAAATCATGCTGACATTGACTTATTTTATCATTAGTCTCCAAATACCTTGAAAACCCAACTTCGATAAAAGGCTACGATACTTTCTCTACCACTGAGGTCAGGCTAACTGGCCTATAATTTCCTTTCTTTTGCCTTTCTCCCTTCTGAAATGTGCAATTTTCTATTTTCCAGTCCTCCTGGACCATGCCAGGATCAAGTGATTCTTGAAAGATCGTGACCAATGCATCCATTATCTCTTCAACATCCCTGAGGACTCTGGGATGTAGTCCATCTGGTCCAGATGACTCATCCACCTTAAGACCTTTGAGTTTGATCAGCACTTTTTCCTTTGTAACAGCAAAGTCACTCAATCCTGTTGTGTCTTCCACAGTGAAGATTGTTGCAAAGTATTCATTAAGTTCATCTGCCATTTCTTTGTCCCCCATTACGATCTCACCAGTATTATTTTCCAGTGGTCCAATATCAACTGTCATCTCCCTTTCCCTCCTTTTTTAACTGGGAAAAAATCTCTGAGTGGCCTGCTTTATATTATTGGCTAGTTTGCCTCACGTTTCATCTTTAACATTCTTATCGCTTTTTAGTTGCCTTTTGTTGGATTTTCAAAGCATCCAATAATCGAGCATCCCACTCACTTTTGCTACCTGAAATGACATTTCCTCAGGTTTTACACAGTCCTAAACTTCTCTTGTCAGCCACGGGTGCCTACCCCCGCCATTTGAGAACGTCTTCCATGTGCCAAACATACTCTAATGCAATTTAAAGCAGTGCACAGGGCCCATATGTCTAAAGATAAATTAGCCCATTTTTATTCCCACATACACCCTATTTGTGACAGATGTCACTCTGAGGTGGCTTCCTTAACTCATATGTTTTGATCCTGTCCTGTTTTGGAAAATTTCTGGAAAGATAGTTTTGATATTATTTCAACAGTTTTGCGTTTTCGTTTACAACCTCATCCTATTAGGCAATTTTTGGTTTGCCAATGATAGAACATAGACTTTTATCCTCTTCAGTCTGTCGGATGATCCCATTTGTTACTTTAATGGCCGGAAGTTCCATTTTACTGAACTGGAAGGAGACCAAACCTCCTACCACATCTCAATGGTTTTCCCAAACTATATCATGTTTAAATTTAGAAAAAATCAGAAGTGACATTTTTGATCCTTCAGTTAAATTTGAAGAGACTTGGAAACCATTTATACAACATTTTCATGTGATGTAATTTGACCTTTCCGAATCCATCTTATTAACTTAAAATATATGAATAGAGGAGCGGAGTTGACGACAGTACTGAACGTGTTCGATTTATGATATTGGTCTAGCCTTGTTTTGTTCCGTTTGCTTTTTTTTTGTGGGGGGGGGGAGTAAGTAGTTAGATTTTTGGGGGGTTATTTGGGGGGTTTTCTGGGGGGTTTTCTTTGTATTTCTTTTTCTTTTGATTTCTTTCTTCTCTATGATTAATTATATTAAGAGTTTGGAAGTCTATTATACCTGTATTATTTGAAATCTTTTTTTGTACATTCTTAACAACAATAAGATTATTCCAATCTCTCTGTATCAATATTGTTATTCTGTTTATAATTTTGGAAAATTAATATAAAGATTTATAAAGAAAGAAAGAACTTCTTCTGTGGGACATGTCTATCCTGTACCTTGCAAACTATTCCCAGATGCTTCAGCCACCTCTGCTCACCGTCACCCCACCAGTATCCCCCTCCAATTCACCTCAGCATGTTCCTCTCTCATGCCTCTGTAATTCCCATTATTCCTTTGCCAGACTGATACATGTGACTTAGGCTTCTCCCATGAAATTGCAGTATGAATTCTATTATATTATGATCACTGCCTCTGACGGGTTCCTTTACTTTAAGCTCCTGAATAAGGTCAGGGTTATTGTACAACACCCAATGAAGGATGACCTTTCCCCAAGTCGGCCCAAGCACAAGCTGCTCTGAAAAGCCGTCTCGTAGGCATTCAACAAATTCCCTCTCTTGTGATCCGACTCCAACCTGATTTTCCCAATCCCCTCGCATATTGAAATCCCTCATTACAATTGTGACATTACCATTATTACATGCCTTTTCCCTCTAAATACTGTGAGTTAACTTAAAGTCATTCCCAGAACTTAATAAAGTTTTTATCTGAAAACTATCTACCCACCCAAAGATTGTACTAAGACCGCAATTGACTTTTCAGCCTCATATGGTTCACATTGAAATAGTATGTGTTTAACAGTTTCATACTGTCAACATGTACATGATACAGAATGAAATTTTCCAATTAGATACAAGGTATAATTAATCATCGTGTGGGCAATTCTAAGTTGTGTCAATACAGTTCTTTCCCTTCTTGTTTTAAGGCCTTCTTCTATAAACCCATCAGGTTTATGTATTCTGCAAAAGTGTCTGTCCTTATGTCCATTATAGAACATAGAACATAGAATAGTACAGCACAGTACAGGCCCTTCGGCCCACAATGTGTTGCTGACCCTGAACCCCTGCCTCCCATATAAGCCCCCAACTCAGATTCTTCCATATACCTGTCTAGTAGTCTCTTAAACTTCACTAGTGTATCTGCCTCCACCACTGACTCAGGCAGTGCATTCCACGCACCAACCACTCTCTGAGTGAAAAAGCTTCCTCTAATATCCCCCTTGAACTTCCCACCCCTTACCTTAAAGCCATGTCCTCTTGTATTGAGCAGTGGTACCCTGGGGAAGAGGCGCTGGCTATCCACTCTATCTATTCCTCTTATTATCTTGTACACCTCCCTCATGTCTCCTCTCATCCTCCTTCTATCCAAAGAGTAAAGCCCTAGCTCCCTTAATCTCTGATCATAATGCATACTTTCTAAACCAGGCAGCATCCTGGTAAATCTCCTTTGTACCCTTTCCAATGCTTCCACATCCTTCCTATAGTGAGGTGACCAGAACTGGACACAATACTCCAAGTGTGGTCCAACCAGAGTTTTATAGAGCTGCATCATTACATCGCGGCTCTTAAACTCTATCCCTCCTCTTATGAAAGCTAACACCCCATAAGCTTTCTTAACTACCCTATCCACCTGTGAGGCAACTTTCAGGGATCTGTGGACATGTACCCCGAGATCCCTCTGCTCCTCCACACTACCAAGTATCCTGCCATTTACTTTGTACTCTGTCTTGGAGTTTGTCCTTCCAAAGTGTACCACCTCACACCTCTCCGGGTTGAACTCCATCTGCCACTTCTCAGCCCACTTCTGCATCCTATCAATGTCTCTCTGCAACCTTTGACAATCTTCTACACTGTCTACAACACCACCAACCTTTGTGTCGTCTGCAAACTTGCCAACCCACCCTTCTACCCCCACATCCAGGTCGTTAATAAAAATCACGAAAAGTAGAGGTCCCAGAACAGATCCTTGTGGGACACCGCTAGTCACAATTTTCCAATCTGAATGTACTTCCTCCACCACCACCCTCTGCCTTCTGCAGGCAAGCCAGTTCTGAACCCACCTGGCCAAACTTCCCTGGATCCCATGCCTTCTAACTTTCTGAATAAGCCTACCGTGTGGAACCTTGTCAAATGCCTTACTAAAATCCATATAGATCACATCCACTGCACTACCCTCATCTATATGCCTGGTCACCTCCTCAAAGAACTCTATCAGGCTTGTTAGACACGATCTGCCCTTCACAAAGCCATGCTGACTCTTCCTGATCAGACCATAATTCTCTAAATGCCTATAGATCCTATCTCTAAGAATCTTTTCCAACAGCTTTCCCACCACAGACGTAAGGCTCACTGGTCTATAATTACCCGGACTATCCCTACTACCTTTTTTGAGCAAGAGAACAACATTCGCCTCCCTCCAATCCTCCGGTACCATTCCCGTGGACAACAAGGACATAACGATCCTAGCCAGAGGCTCAGCAATCTCTTCTCTCGCCTCGTGGAGCAGCCTGGGTAATATTCCATCAGGCCCCGGGGACTTATCTGTCCTAATGTATTTTAACAACTCCAACACCTCCTCTTCCTTAATATCAGCATGCTCCAGAACATCAACCTCACTCATCTTGTCCTCACCATCAGCAAGTTCCCTCTCATTGGTGAATACCGAAGAGAAGTATTCATTGAGGACCTCGCTTACTTCCACAGCCTCCAGGCACATCTTCCCACCTTTATCTCTAATCGGTCCTACCTTCACTCCTGTCATCCTTTTTTTCTTCACATAATTGAAGAATGCCTTGGGGTTTTCCTTTACCCTACTCGCCAAGGCCTTCTCATGCCCCTTTCTTGCTCTTCTCAGCCCCTTCTTAAGCTCCTTTCTTGCTTCCCTATATTCCTCAATAGACCCATCTGATCCTTGCTTCCTAAACCTCATGTATGCTGCCTTCTTCCTCCTGACTAGATTTCCACCTCACTTGTCACCCATGGTTCATTTACCCTACAATTCTTTATCTTCCTCACCGGGACAAATTTATCCCTTACATCCCGCAAGAGATCTCTAAACATCGACCACATGTCCATAGTACATTTCCCTGCAATAACATTATCCCAATTCACACCCGCAAGTTCTAGCCTTATAGCCTCATAATTTGCCTTTCCCCAATTAAAAAAATTCCTGTCCTCTCTCATTCTATCCTTTTCCATGATAATGCTAAAGGCCAGGGAGCGGTGGTCACTGTCCCCCAGATGCTCACCCACTGAGTGATCTGTGACCTGACCCGGTTCATTACCTAGTACTAGATCTAGTTTGGCATTCCCTCTGGTCGTCCTGTCTACATACTGTGACAGGAATCCGTCCTGGACACACTTAACAAACTCTGCCCCATCTAAACCCTTGGAACTAATCAAGTGCCAATCAATATTAGGCAAGTTAAAGTCACCCATGATAACAACCCTGTTATTTTTGCACCTTTCCAAAATCTGCCTCCCAATCTGCTCCTCTGTAATCTTTGCTGTTATCGGGGGCCTATAGAATACCCCCAACACAGTAACTGCTCCCTTCCTGTTCCTGACTTCCACCCATACTGACTCAAAAGAGGATCCTGCTACATTACCCACCCTTTCTGTAGCTGTAATAGTATCCCTGACCAGTATTGCCACCCCTCCTCCCCTTTTTCCGCCCTCTCTATCCCTTTTAAAGCACTGAAATCCAGAAATATTGAGAATCCATTCCTGCCCTCGTGCCAGCCAAATCTATATAATGGCCACCACATCATAATTCCATGTATGTATCGAAGCTCTCAGTTCATCACCTTTGTTCCTGATGCTTCTTGCATTGAGGTACACACATTTCAGCCCTTTTACCTTACTACATTTACACAGTTTATTCTGCTACTCTTTCCTCAAAGCCTCTCTGTATGTTAGATCTGGCTTTACTCCATGCACTTCTTTCACTGCTCTATCGCTCTGGGTCCCATCGCCCTCGCAAATTAGTTTAAACCCTCCTAAACCATGCTAGCAAGCCTACCTCTCGAGTTCTGGTGCAACCCACCAATTTGTACAGATCCCACCTTCCCAAGAAGAGATCCCAATGCTCCAAAAATCTAAAACTCTGCTCCCTGCACCAGCTCCTCAGCCATGCATTCAAATGCCATCTCCTTCAATTCTTACCATCACTGTCACGTAGCACTGGCAGCAATCCTGAGAACGCCACCTTTGAGGTCCTGTTCTTCAGCCTTCTGTCTAGTTACCGAAACTCGCATTTCAGGACCTCATCCCTCTTCCTGCCTATGTCGTTGGTCCCAACATGTTTCCCTCTCGTACCCGGATGTCGTGCACCCGGTCAGAGACATCCTGGACCTTCGCACCCGGGAGGCAACAAACCATGCGGGTGTCCTTCTCAGGTCCACAAAATCTCCTGTCTGCTCCCCTGACTATAGAGTCTCCAATGACGACAGCTCTCCTCTTCTCCGTCCCACCCTTCTGCACCACAGGTTCAGTCTCAATGCCGGAGGCCCTGCCACCGTAGCTCACACCTGGTCGGTCGTCCCCGCCAACAGTATCCAGGACTGAAATAAAACATTTGTTCGCTAGAATGGCGCGTGGGGGAATTGTTATGGAACGAAACGGAGTCATGGTATCTGATAATGAAATGCAAAAACCTGTTTCCCCACTGAACCTAGTCTCACCAAGATGTTCCAATTCCAGTGTTTTGAAAAATATTACTGATAAGGTCCATCAGTTGGACCCTAGACCGCAAGGAACAAGTGAAAGAGCTAATCGACAAGCATGGAAATGTATTTTGTGACATTTTGAAATGGTGCACATATGCAGTGCGTCACGTCGTTATAAATTCAGTCCAGCCCACGAAACAGCATCTTTATAGAGTGAACCTTGAGAAAAGTAAAATGGTTGTGCAAGAAATTAGAAACTAGAAAGAACAAGGGAGGAGAATGGATGACTGTATTGATAGAGTGGGGAAGGCTAAATACCTTACAAAGATTGACCTGTTAAAAGGATGCTGGGGTGTTCCTTTAGCAGAGAGGGCTAAAGAGATATCAGCATTTGGGACACCATCTGGACCGTATGAACATAATGTTTTACCCTTCGGGATGAAAAATGCACCAGGGACATTTCAAAGAATGATCAATTCTGTGATTGGAGGTTTAGAAAACATAGAGGCTTTTATCAATGATTGACAGGCCTGGAATGACACATGGGAAGGGCATACTGCAGCAGTAGAAAAACTGTATGACAGACTTTCCAAGGCTAATCTTACCGTGAACTTTTATAAGAGTGAAATTGATCATGCTACTGTTATTTATCTTGACTATGTAGTAGGCCAGGGTCAACTGGCTCCTGTTCAGGCCAAGGTTCAAGCTGTTGCTGAGGTTCCTGTTCTGACCGGTAAGAAAGCTTTAAGAAGGTTTATAGGAATGGTTGGGTACTATCGTAAGTTTTGTAAGAAATTTGCTGACATCGCCCTCCCCCTAACAAAATTCCCAGGGAAGAGTGAAAGATTTGTCTGGAATGACTTTTGCCAGGAGGCATTTGAACATCTGAAAACCATCCTGTGTTATCATCCTCTGCTCAAAGCAGCTGATTTTTTGAAACCATTCTCGATAGCAACCGATGCTAGTTACGAAGCTGTTGGGGCGGTACTGTTACAGAAGGGTGTGGATGATATTGAACATCCAGTAGCTTATTTCTCAAAGAAATTCTCAGGGAAATTATTCAACTGTTGAAAAGGAATTGTTAGCACTTATTCTGGCTTTACAACATTTTAAGGTCTATGTTCAGAGACCTCAAAATCTGCCTGTTGCCCAGAGACCGCTTGTGGTTTACATGGACTATAATCCGTTGGTGTTTCGAACTAAGATGAAGGATAAGAATAGAAGGTTGTTAATTTGGAGTCTGATATTACAAGAATGTGACTTAAAAAAAACAAGCATGTGAACGTACTGACAATATTATAGCTGATTGTTTATCCAGATGTTAAGTTGGAAACTGTACAGATTTTTGCTCTGTCATCTGATGGATCAACATGTATTGTTTCAAACTCTGTAATGTACATTTAGACGAAAATAAGATGCCTTTGTCAATTTTTTTTCTCTCTCTGAAGAAAGGGGTGTGACGGGGTCCTATAAATTGTGCTTGTTTACCTCTATGAACTGTGCTTTTGAAAGAGAGAGAGAGAGTTATTTAACAACGACATGTGCTTTTGAAAGAGGCAGAGAGACGCAGACTGCTCACAGGTTGTTTGTACTTTCTTCAAGGACATCGCCTGCTTATATTCTTCCACAGACAGAGAAGGGCGGAGTTATTTGAGAGACAGTCGGCGCTCAGCACGGGAAGATAAAATAGAAGGTCAGATGATATAGACCTCAGATACATGTTTTGGACACTGAAAGAGCTCTGTTGTGCCCGCAGAAAAAGCGGGTTTTTGGAGGATCGATCAGTGGTTCTTGCGGTGAAAAGAAAAGGCAGTGACCGGTGGGGAGTTGTCCATGTGTCCACCCTTGCCTGGCTGATAGCTCCACCACAGAAAACCGGTCCCCATTGTTGAAGTCACAGTCGGTGACTATTAAAGGATTTCGGAGGGGAAAGGGAAGATCGACGGCGTCAGCTCACCTGAAGATTCAAATCCCTCTCTCTCTCTCTCTGTCTCTCCATCACTACTCAACTCAATACCACGGACTGAACTGAACTGAACTTTACTCATCATCGTAAGACAGTATCTCCTTACCCCAAACTTGTACGTGACAGCTGGAAGAGATATCGGACTGGAAGGGGGGAATCTAATAGAGGACAGATGGGCAGCGCCTCCGTCTGGTGATCCACCCTCTTTTAATTCTTCTATTGTCTTCTTTACTTCACCCTACACCCTCCTTCCGGTTGCACCTATCACCTTGTGTTTCTCCCTCTCATCCTCACAGCTTCTAAGCCTGACTCCTCATCTTTATTCCACCAGCCCTGCTGGTTTCCCATCTATGTACTCCCTTTCATAGATGCTGCATAGCCTGCTGAGTTCCTCCAGCAATATTGCGTGTGTTACCAGTTACCCTGACACCTCTTGTCTTCTTGGCTGCCCATCACCTTTCTCTGATTCTAGTAATCCGTCCTTTCGTCAGTATTCCACTCTACTCTCCTATTAGATTCGTTCTTCTGTAGCTCTTGAACTTTTCCAACTCTCATCTCCCAGCTTCCGATTTGAATTCCATTCCATCCCACCAACATTGCCCCTCATCTACCAACTTCAACTTACATAGAAAACATAGAAAATAGGTGCAGGACTAGACCATTCGGCCCTTCGAGCCTGCACCGCCATATATTATGATCATGGCTGATCATCCAACTCAGAACCCCGCCCCAGCCTTCCCCCCACACCCTCTGACCCACGTAGCCACAAGGGCCATATATAACTCCCTCTTAAATATAGCCAATGAACTGGCCTCAACTGTTTCCTGTGGCAGAGAATTCCACAGATTCACCACTCTCTGTGTGAAGAAGTTTTTCCTAATCTCGGTCCTAAAAGGCTTCCCCTCTATCCTCAAACTGTGGCCCCTTCGACCACTTCCCTCAATTTATCATTCTAGCATCTATCCCCGTCCTTTACGGTCCTGATGAAGTGACATTTTACAAAACGTTGACGGTTGTCTGTTAACTGTCGTGTTGTCCACAGCGGATATGTCATTGAGGCTGGACACCGCCAGGTGGGAGTGTTGTTCACAGCGGACCTGTCTTTGTGGCAGGATTCACCCGGTAGGCGTGTTGTCCATTGCGGACCGGTCATGCGGCAGGACACCACTAGGTGGCAGTGTTATCAACAAGGGACCGACCATTGTGGCGGAAAACCTCCAAGTGAGTCCCGTCCACAGAGGACCTGCCATTCCCGCAGGACACCACTAGGTGGGAGTGTTATCAACAAGGGACCGGCCATTGCGGCAGGAAACCTCCAGGTGAAAGTCCCGTCCACAGAGGACCTGCCATTACGGCAGGACACCACTAGGTGGGAGTGTTATCAACAAGAGACCGGCCATTGCGGCAGGAAACCTCCAGGTGAGAGTCCCGTCCACAGAGGCCCTGCCATTCCGGCAGGACACCACTAGGTGGGAGAATTGCCCATAGAATGTACTGGAGGAACTCACGGGTGAAGCAGCGTCTATGGAAATGAATCAACAGTTGACATTTCCAGCTGAAACCGTTTTTCAGGATGGGAAATGAAGGGGGAAGGCGAGGCAGCAGAAAGAGGATAGCCAGAAAGTGATTGGTGAAGTCCGTTGAGTGGGAAGATAAAGAGCTGGAGAGCAAGGCATCTGGTTTGAGAGGAGAGGATGGGCCATGGGAGAAAGGGAAGGAGGAGTGGGAAAAGTAGTTGATATGCAGGTGAGAAAAGGAGGTAAGAGCCAGAGTGGGGGGGGGGGGAGATGAGGGGAGGGGGAAGGGTAAAGTTTACTGGAAGGAGAAATCGATACTCATCCCATCTGGTTGGAGGTTATATAAAGAAAATGTAAGGTGTTGCTCCTCCACCCGCAGGTTGGCATCATGATGACAGAAGAGGAAGTCATGGAACGATATGTTGGAATGGAAATGAAGATAGGAATGAAATTGTTTGGGCACAGGGGAGTTCCACTTTTGTCAGATGAAAAGGAAGCGCTGGACAGAGCAATTTCCCCAGTTTACGCCAGGTCTCACCGATGTGGAGGAGCTGCATCAGGAGCACCGGATACAATGGACAAGTGTTGCCTCACCTGGAAGACTCTCTTTGGGCGATGAATAGAGTGAGGGAGATGAATGGACGGGTGTAGTATTTCTCTCTGTTTCAGGGATAGGTGCCAGGAGGAACAATAGTGGAGAAGGACAAATGGAGGGAACAATCTCTGTAGAAACTGGAAAGTGGTGGGTGGTAAATATGTGTTTGGAGCACAAGACACTGGAACAGAATCAGGTCATTCAGCCCATCGAGTCTGCTCCTTTATTTCATCATGGCTGACCAATTTCCCTCCCGAACCCATCCTTCTGCACTCCTCCTGGGACAAAACACGCCTTGAGTAATGAAGAACCTGTCAACCTCCTCCATATTTACACTCTATAACCTGCAAACACAGCCACCTGTAGCAATGAATTGAACAGTTTCACCACCTATGTTCTCAACCAGTTAATTATAGGGCGGTGAGGCTGACATCAGAAGTGCTAAATCTATTGGATTATCTAAAGGCAAGTCCTGCCGAATGGCCTCGGCCCGACACGTCGAATGTACTCTTTTCCATGGATACTGCCTGGCCTGCTGAGTTCCTCCAGCATTGTCTCTGTGTGTTGCTCGGATTCCCATCATCTGCAGATTTTCTCTTGTTTGTGACAATCAATTGCATTCATTTTTTACGGACAGGAAGGCTGGTTTACCATTTTATCTGCAACTGGACACTTCAGTTTTGAACACTGTGAGTGCGATGTTGTACTGTGAATATGCTGACCACTACGCTCTACATGGTTTTGTTCTACTTGTGTTCCTTCTCATAAAATGTGTGAATGATTTGTGTTTCTGTTGTTGTGAGCGCGGCTTTGTCATGTGTCTGTGATGATGTTGTCGGTATGTTTATCAGAGCAGCTGTGTTTAATGTCATTTTCTGTACACAACTGTAAAGGAAAAGAAAACATTTGTTACTCCGGATCTGATGTAGCAATAAAAAAGGAAACACACAATGATAAAGAACAATAATAAAGATACAATAAATATAAATACATAGGATAGCTCATATACACAGATTGATTGTATGTCTGTAAAGTGACGCCTGGCTGTACATAAGGTGACTGACAGGAAATGATGAAGTAGTGGTGGTTGCGGGTTGCAGGAGTGGGTTAGTGGGAGGAGGTGTTGAATAACTTTGCTTCTTGGGGCGAGTAACTGTTTTGAGTAACTGGGGCGTTTCTGGTGTGGATGCAATGTAGCCTCCTCCATGACGGGATTGGGGCAACAGCCCGTGAATCGGGTGGGTGGGATCCTTCATGATGTTACCGGCCTTTAGGTCACCTTTTTGTATCCATCTCCCTGATGGTGGACAGACACCTTTTTGTATCCATCTCCCTGATGGTGGACAGACACCTTTTTGTATCCATCTCCCTGATGGTGGACAGACACCTTTTTGTATCCATCTCCCTGATGGTGGACAGGCACCTTTTTGTATCCATCTCCTTGATGGTGGACAGACACCTTTTTGTATCCATCTCCCTGATGGTGGACAGACACCTTTTTGTATCCATCTCCCTGATGGTGGACAGACACCTTTTTGTATCCATCTCCCTGATGGTGGACAGGCACCTTTTTGTATCCATCTCCCTGATGGTGGACAGACACCTTTTTGTATCCATCTCCCTGATGGTGGACAGACACCTTTTTGCATCCATCTCCCTGATGGTGGACAGACACCTTTTTGTATCCATCTCCCTGATGGTGGACAGACACCTTTTTGTATCCATCTCCCTGATGGTGGACAGACACCTTTTTGTATCCATCTCCCTGATGGTGGACAGGCACCTTTTTGTATCCATCTCCCTGATGGTGGACAGACACCTTTTTGTATCCATCTCCCTGATGGTGGACAGGCACCTTTTTGTATCCATCTCCCTGATGGTGGACAGACACCTTTTTGTATCCATCTCCCTGATGGTGGACAGACACCTTTTTGTATCCATCTCCCTGATGGTGGACAGACACCTTTTTGTATCCATCTCCCTGATGGTGGACAGACACCTTTTTGTATCTATCTCCCTGATGGTGGACAGGCTGATGTCACTGATGCTTTGGGCAGTTTGGACTGCCAGTTCAGAGCCTTCCTGTCAGCCATGGTGCAGTTTCCGTACCGTGCAGTGATGCAACGAGTTAGGATATTCTCCACTGCGCACCTGCAGATTGAAATGAGTGTGGATATACAGTGCACAGCCCAGCTCTCTGCAGCCTCCTGAGAAAGCAGAGGGTTGGTGAGTTTACTGTGACAGTGTAGGATGTGTTCTGGCACCATGAGAGTTTGAGACTGCTGACAGTTTCCACTGCCACGTCACTGATGTAAAGAGCGATGTGAGAGGTGCGAGTTCTCCCAAAGTCAATAACCATCTCCTTTATCCTGCTGACATTGAGGAAGAGACATCAGGCTCAGCGCTCTTCCACCTCCTCTCTGTCGGCCATCTCACAGTTGTTGGCGATGAGCCCCCCAAGTGTGGTGTCACAGGCGACCCTGACGGTGTGATTACTCAGGTGTTTGACTGTGGAGTCATGTGTGAGCAGAGTGTACAGCAATGGGCTCAGCACACAGCCGTGGGGACACTGTGCTGAGGAGGACAGGAGACAGGAACTGTTGTACATCCTGACCATCTGATGGATAGCATGATGGGTTGTTTTTGGTATTTCAAATTCTTCTTTCTGTTCTTCACTCAATGACATCTCTGCTGATACACCCTCTGGACCGTACGTAATGGATGTGTTCGGTTAAAGAAAGAGTTTCTGCTCTGTGTTCGGTAAGGACCAGTTGATAATAAATCAGCTGAGATAGTTCCGCATACAGGGTGGTAGAATGTAAATACATCAGAGGTTTACATGTCAGGAGAAGGTGTCGTAGATAATCAGCGTCGCTGTGCAGTTCAAGACTGTCTGTACCTCGAAAGCAGAGCTGTCCTGCAAGTCTATTCCAGCAGAAGACTCCCATGTGTCCTGGAAATGGAAAATAAAGTCAGTAATAGCGTATCCCGCTGTCTGTCTGCACCTGGTGACATTTACAAAATCAATATGCTGACGTGCTGTCCCATCAGTGGCAGCCTTACACAGTCCCTTTAACCACGTTTCCATGGTAACATTATTAATATCATTAATTGTTCGTGTCCAATCTCCATCTCTTCGTCGATGGAGTTCAAAAGCTCTTTCTACTGCACGTCACGCTGGGATTCGAGCTCTTTGTTCTGTCGTCTGCTAACATTAAAGCTTCATCCAGAATCTTGGATCCGGGCTGGACTCGGGCTGTCTTAGACTCTGTAGGTGGGTATATAAGAACATACGAAGATAATAATTAGGAGCAGGACTCGGCCATCTGGCCCATCGAGCCTGCTCCGTCATTCAATAAGATCATGGCTGATGTGGCCAAGGACTCACCTTCACCTACCCGTCCCTTAACCCTCCATAACCCTTAATTCCCATACGATGCAAAATCTATCCACCCTTGTCATAAATATATTTACTGAGGTTGCCTCTACTGCTTCATTTTGCAGAGAATTCTACAAATTCACCACTCCAGGAAAAGCAGTTCCATCTCATCTCCGTCCTAAATCTACTCCTCAGAATCTTGAGGCTATGTCCGGAAGTTCCAGTCTCACCTACCAGTGGAAGCAACTTTACTACCTAAATCTTATCTATCCCTTTCATAATTTTATATGTTTCCATAAGACCTCGTCTCATTCTTCTGAATTCCAGTGAATATGTCGCAGGTGTTTTAACCTCTGTCCACAATCATTGTGGAAAATCATTTATTTTACCATGAGATCATAGAGAGTCCACATTTGTGGAACGCTGAGTTTGAGGGAAATCATCTTGTGTTTGGCTCCAGTAGCAGACAAGTGTATGTGTCCATATCAGAACAGAGGCGTTAGTTCAGAACGTTCTTTCCCAACCGTCCACACTTATCACATCTGTACAGCTGTATTGTCGCTCTGCTGAGGGGCTGTGGTCAGCACAATAATCTTAGTACTACAGACTTGCAACTGAATTGGATAAATACAGGCTGTCAAGTCACAAAGTTTTAACAGCACACAATTCTTTTAACCCTCTCTTCCCCCTCACTTCCCTTCTCTGTCTGCCACCCTCACCTTCTCTCCATATCTCTCCCACCAATCTCCGCCCTCTGAATGAGAGGGAAATCAGCTTGTATTTGGTTCCAGTAGCAGACAAGTGTGTATGAACTCCTCAGAACAGAGGAGTTAATTCAGAACGTTCTTTCCCATCCGTCTACACTTATCTCATCTGTACAGCTGTATTATCGCTCTACTGAGGGGTTGTGGTCAGCACAATGATCTTAGTTAACAGACTTGCAACTGAATTGGATAAATACCGGCCATCGAAAAAATCATAAAGCTTTAACAACACACAACACTTTTAACCCTCTCTTCCCCCTCCCTACCCTTCTTTCACTACATCTCTCCCCCCACCGACTCTCCCCCCACCCTTCCCCCACTCTCCACCCTCTGAGTTAGAGGGAGCTCAGCTTGAGTTCGGATCCAGTAGCAGACAAGTGTGTGTGACTTTATCAGAACAGAGGAGTTAATTCAGAACGTTCTTTCCCAACCGTCTGCACTTATCTCATTTGTACAGCTGTATTATCGCTCTACTGAGGGGTTGTGGTCAGCACAATGATCTTAGTTCTGCAGACTTGCAACTGAATTGGATAAATACAGGCCATCGACGAAGTCACAAACTTTAACAGCACACAACTGTTTTAACCCTCTCTCCCCCGCCCCCTCACCTTCTCTCCATTCTCCTCCCTCTGAGTTACAGGGAAATCAGCTCATGTTTCTATCTGGGAAAAATCCACAAGGTCCCAAAGCTTTAACAACACACAGCTCTTTTGATTTCATATTTCAAATGTTCTTCCACAGGGCTGATGACTATAAATGCTTTGGTGCTGCCAGTTCAGAGAGCTGAGACGTACCTGCTGTCACAGAGAAGGCACAGCACTGCTACTGCTTTAGAAGTTTTCACAAGTTCAGCTTGTCGTCTAAAACTCTGACAAACTTCGATAAATGCATGATAGACAGTGTCCTGACTGGTTGCATCACAGCCCGGGACAGAAACCGGTTCCCATGAACAGAAAATTCTACAGAAAGTGCTGGACATCTCCCAGCCAGCAAAAAAAAATTCAGCACATCGACAAGAACTGCTACCACAAGAAAGCAGCATCAATGATAACACCTCCCACCCGCTCAGGCCACGCTCTCTTCCCGCTGCTGCCTTGGGGAAGGAGGTCCCACACGTATGGACACATTTTCCAGGCCTCTGCAACTCATCGTCTCAGCATTATGAGTCTGTCGGTCTTCGTGTGTAGTTTATTTTTATTTTATTACATTTTTCTGTTCTACTGTGCATGCCCGTAAGAAAATGAATATCATGGTCGTACATGGTTATGTATATGTACTTTCATAATAATTTTAATTTCAAATTTGAGCAAAGACGCAAAAGCACACAGACATCCATCCAAAGGCAGAATGAGACACACACTCACAAACTCACACTCACATACTCACACACACACTCAGACACTCAGACTAACAGACACACACACACAAACACACTCACACACACACACACAGTCTGACACACTCACACTCACACACACACTCACTCACACAGACACACACACTCACACACACAGTCACTCACACACACACTCACTCACACAGACACACACTCACACAGACACACACACTCACACACACACTCACACAGACGCACACTCACTCACACAGACACACACACAGACACACACACACACACACTCACTCACACCCACTCACACAGACACACACACTCACTTTCACAGTCAGACACACACACTCAAACACCGATCCACACGTGCTCGCGCAGAGAGGCACACATTGACATAAATGTGCACACAGGCCATGAGACTCATACGAAACACAGACAGACACACACGTGCTCGCACAGACACATGCTGTGTACAGTACATGCACACTCACACACATCAATAGAAGCAAACAAGCACACAGACTCAAATACACATGCAGACATCACAAGAATCCCGGCCCTGTTGCAAGGCCTGTGGAAAGGATGTGGGAGTGTCCTTTTGAAATGGAGATGAGGAAGAATTTCTTAAACCAGAGATTAGTGAATCTGTGAAATTCCTTGCTACAGCCAGGGGTGGAGGTCGTCATTATTAATATTTAAGGCAGAGGTTGATAGATCCTTGACTGGTCAGGGCATGGAGGGATACAGGGAGAAGGCAGGAGACTGGAGCTGAGAGGGATAATTAATGAATCAGCCGTGTTGAAATTACCGTGCAGACTCGATGAGCCAAATGGCCTAATTATTCTCCTGTAACTTGTGGTCTCATAACAAACTCTCATTCAATGTCAGCAAGAGCAAGGAGCTGATTATTAACCCCAGAGGGAGGGAACTGGAGGTCCATGAGCCAGTCCTCATCGGGGATCAAAGGTGGACAGGGTCACCAATCTCAAACCTTTGTAATCACCTTCAAGGCTCTTCATTTCATGTTATTAATATGCATTATTATTATTATTATATTTATTTATTTATTTTCTTTTGTATTTGCATAGTTTGTTGTTTTTGTTTGCATATGATTTCCTTTTTCTTTTGTCTGTCCTGTTGAGTACAGTTTTTTATGTTGGCGCGTGGCCAAGTGGTTAAGGCTTTCGTCTAGTGATCTGAAGGTCGCTAGTCGAGCCTTGGCTGAGGCAGCGTGTTGTGTCGTCGAGCAAGGCACTTAACCACACATTTGCTCTGCGACGACACCGGTGCCAAGCTCTATGGGTCCTAGTGCCCTTCCCTTGTACAACATCGGTGGCGAGCAGAGGGGAGACTTGCAGCATGGGCAACTGCCGGTCTTCCATACAACCTTGCCCAGGCCTGCGCCCTGGAAACCTTCCAAGGCGCAAATCCATGGTCTCGCGAGACTAACGGATGCCTGTTTGTGAATTCTATTATGGTTCTTTGCTTTACTGAGCTTGCCCACAGAAAAACGAATCTCGGGATCCCAGCAGAAGTGGTTCAGGCAGGTTCGATGTTGTCGTTTAAAGTTAAATTGGATAGAAATATGGACAGGAAAGGAACGGGGGGTTATGGGCCGAGTGCAGGTTGGTGGGACTAGGTGAGAGTAAGAGTTCGGCACGAACTAGAAGGGCCGACATGGCCTGTTTCCGTGCTGAAATTGTTATACGGTTATATGAGCGGTTGGTCATGACGAGAATTAACTCCTGCCTGTGCATGGACCTGGACCCACTGCAATTTGCTGATCGCCACAATCTGTCCACAGCAGATGCATTCTCACTGTCTCTCCACTCAGCCTAAGATCAGCAGGACAATAGCAATACACAAGTCAGGCTGCTGATTACAGCTCAGCGTTCAACACAATCAGACCCTCAATTGTAATCAACAAGCTCCAAACCCTGGGCCTCTGTACCTCCTTCTGAAACTGGATCCTCACCAGGAGACCACAGTCTGTGTGGATCAGAAATAACATCTCCTCCTTGCTGACAATCAACACTGACACACCTCAACGATGCGTGCTCAGCCCACTGCTCTGCTCTCTCCACACCCTCGTCTGTGTGTATAGACACATATATAACCTTGACCTCAACATCATTAAGACAAAGGAATTCATTGTGGATTCAGGAAGGGGAAGTCGAGGAACACACACCAGTCCTCATCGTAGGATCAGAAGTGAAAAGGCTGAACAGTTTCCATTTCCTGCTTGTCAACGTCTCTGAGGAACTATCCTGGGCCCAACATATTGATGCAGTTACAATGAAGGCACAACATCGGCGATATTTCATTCGGAGATTGAGGGGAATCGGTCTGTCACTAAAGACACTTGCAAATTTCTACAGATGTACTGTGGAGAGCATTCTAACTGGTTTTGTCACTGTCTGATGTGGAGAGGCCACTGCACAGGATCGGAAAAAGCTGCAGAAAGTTGTAAACTCAGCCAGCTCCTTCATGGACACTGGACTCCACAGCATCCAGGACACAGTCAAAAGATGATGCCACAAAAAGGTGGCGTCCATCATTAAGCCCCCATCACCCAGGACAGGCCGTCTTCTCATTGATAACATCAAGGAGGATGTACAGGACCCTGGAGACACACTCAACGTTTCAGGAACAGCATCTTCCCCTCTGCCATCAGATTTCTAAATGGACAATGAACTCCAGAACACTTCCTCAGTATTTTCCCTCGCTTTTTGCAGTGCTCTTCAAATTTAATTTTATACATACTGATTGTAATTTGTAGTTTTTATCACTAGATATTGCAATGTACTGCTGTCACAAAACAACAAATTTCACCACATATGCCAGTGATATGAAACCTGATTCTGATACACAAACACACACAGCTGGGCTCAGACACACAACACTTCCACATTCCTCCCATTGTGACTCCCTGCTTGCTCCGTGGCCCCCGGTATGAAGCTCAAACTGTTGCAACACCTGCCCTTTAAATTCATGTCTGAGGCTGTATTATATCTGTTCACTGTTTGAGATCGATATTAAATGACAAGCATTGAATGGGAAGGAGGGTTTGAATACAAGAATAAAGATTTCCTCTGAAGGTATATGGGGTCCTGGTGAGAGCGTACGTGGAACACTGTGCCCAGGTCTGGTCTCCCTCCCAGAGTCAGCCTGTGGGATGAAGGGAATGAGTGAAGATTTCCCAGCTTGATAAGGGAGGTGAGGTAGTGTCCTCAGAAATAGTATACTGACTAGTCCTGTCTCAAAATTAGAGAACTAAGGCCTGTATTGTGCTATAGGTTTTCTATGTTTTTATGTTTTTAAACACTCGATTTCCATACATTCCACATGTTTCCATACATTCCACACTTTTACATAAAGGAGATGTTGTTGATATTGGCCTACAACAAGGAGGATCAGACGGGGAGCTCCAGGTTTTAGAATGGGCACTACTACAACCATTTTCCATGAGGAAAGTCGATGGCCAAACCTCAAAATACGATTCAAAATGTTAATATTTTCAAAAAAGGAAATTTGATACATACCTGTTGAATCAAGAATTTCTTCTACAAGTTCCTGATACATTTTGTTCCCATTCACAACTCTCTACTCTGCCCTTTTCCTTATAAAACTGGCAACCCCACCCCTCTGCCAACTAACCTGTCAAGCCGAACGACAATATAATCCTACACAGGAATAAAAACTTAAAATGTGCAGGTTTCCTGAATAGATATAACATTGGAAAACTTTGACAAATGAGAAGAAAACTTCTTAAAGTCGTGACCACTATAAATCAGAGTTCTCGCATTTCATTGCAATATTTTAATCCTGTTATGTATGTTCACAAGTAGACTGGGATAGAGACACCCCACCCAACAAATCTTCATTTTTAAAGCCTCCAACAAAACACCAGTTACACCAAGATACCTTTCTGCAGCTTTCACAATAATTTTAATTTACTCAGTAGGATGGGATGCCTGAGCAGTACAATTCACCACATCATTTATAAACATCACAAACTTCATTTTATCCGGCAGTGAAGTATCTTTGGTGGGAGAACTGTGATGCTGGCATATCCACTGACGTCACAGTCTGTGCTCTGACTGGGAACACTTTATCCAGTTTACCTGCTCTGCTTGCTGTACTTGTCCATAACAGGCCCTTCTGCTCCTTGTGTTGTTCTGAACCAACTGAACCGGACATTTCATGCCTTACTAAACCAATCCCTCTGCCTACACAAGGAACACATCCCTGTATTCTCCACACATTCAGGTGGTATCTAATAGACTCCATCACATCTGCCTCCACCACCACACCTGACATTCATTCCAGACACCTGTCACTATGAGTATAAAAAACAGAACTTGAAACACAAATCTCCCTTACAATTCTGAGTCAGGTTTTTAACATCTTTTATAACTGTTTTTTTAAGCAGCAGCTGTGCCGAGAAAAGATGCAAAATTACACTAAATTACAAAATTCATAAATAGTGCAAAAAGGACCAATGAGGTAGTTTTTTTCTCTTTTCTCCTGAAGTGCATGCCCTCAGGTATTAGACATTTCCTCCATAGAGATCAAAATACGGGTTGTCCACTCTGTCTGTGCTTCTCACGTTCCTGTAAACGTCTGTCAGACCTCCCTCAGCCTCAGCCGCTCCAGAGAAACTAGATCCCGAGATTGTCCATTCTCACTTTATCCAGGCAGCATCCTGTTTAGCCTCTTCCACTCACCATCCAAAACCTCCGCATTATTCCTACATTAGAATGCAATTCTCCAGATACAACATTACTGCCTGACACTGGAACCAGTATCTGGAGTTGTGAACTCGGATTCCAACTTCCCTCAGTAGATCAATACTGTCCAATCCCGCCCCATGAATATAACCGCAAGGGGGTAATGCTGAGCCTTTATAACACTCTAGTCAGACCACACTTGGAGTATTGTCAATAGTGTTGGGCTCCATATCTCAGAAAGGATCGGTCGTCATTGGAGAGAGTCCAAAAGAGGTTCAAAAGGATGATTTTGGGAATGAAGTGGTTAACATATGAAGAGCATTTGGCAACTTTGAGCATGTACACCCTGGAATTCTGAAGAATGCAGAGGGGATCTCATTGAAACCTGTTGAATGATGAAAGGACCAGATAAGGTGGATGTGGAGAGGATGTTTCCGATGGTGGGGCTATCAAAATCCAGAGGGCACAGCCACAAAAAATGAGGGTTCACCTTTTCAAACAGAGGTAAGTTTATAGTTTTTTATTAGACAGGGAGTATTGGATCTGTGGAATGCTCTGCACAGACTGCGGTAGAGGCCAAGTCTGTGGGTATATTTAAGGCAGAAGTTGATTGTTTCCTGATCGGTCAGGGCATCAAAGGATATGGTGAGAGGTCAGGTGTATGGAATTGAGTGTGATCCGGGATCAGCCATGACAGAAAGGCAGCAGACTCGATGGGGTGAATGGCTTAATTCTGCTCCAATTACTTATGGTCTTATGGACACAAACCCCCTTAATCATGATGAATCTCCTCTGCAGTCTTCCAGCACTAAACATCCTTTGTATGGAAAGCTAAGAAGAACTGAATACAACTTTTCAAGAACTTTGGCAAGTCAGGCACCATCTATTGGGGGGAATGGAGTCGATGTTTGGGACAGAACCTCTCTCTTACAGCACTGACACAGACCTTTCGGCCCAACCTTTCCATGCTGTACTGCGGTACACTTAAACAAATCCCTCTGCCTGTCTTTGACACAGAACATAGAAATCTACAGCACATTACAGGCCCTTCAGCCCACAATGTTGTGTCGACCATGTGACCTACTCTAGAAACTGCCTAGGAGTTCCCTATCGTATAGCCGTCAATTTTTCTAAGCTCCATGTGCCTATCTAAAAGTCTCTTACAATACCCTATTGTAACTGCATCTACCACCATTGTTGGCAGTGCAGTATGACTTGGATAGTTTAGGTGAGCGGGAAAATTCATGGCAGATGCAATTTAATGCGGATAAATGTGAGGTTATCCGCTTTGGTGGCAAAAACAGGAAAACAGATTATTATCTGAATGGTGGCCGATTAGGAAAAGGGGAGGTGCAACGAGACCTGGGTTTCATTGTACACCAGTCATTGAAAGTGGGCATGCAGGTATAGCAGGCGGTGAAAAAGGCGAATGGTATGCTGGCATTTATAGCGAGAGGATTCGAGTACAGGAGAAGGAAGGTACTACTGCAGTTGTACAAGGCCTTGGTGAGACCACACCTGGAGTATTGTGTTCAGTTTTGGTCCCCTAATCTGAGGAAAGACATCCTTGCCATAGAGGGAGTACAAAGAAGGTTCACCAGTTTGATTCCTGGGATGGCAGGACTATTATATGATAAAAGACTGGATCGACTAGGCTTATACTCATTGAAATTTAGAAGATTGATGGGGGATCTTATTAAAACATATAAAATCCTAATGGGATTGGACAGGCTAGATGCAGGAAGATTGTTCCCGATGTTGGGGAAGTACAGAACGGGGGGGGGCACAGTTTGAGGATAACGGGGAAGCCTTTTAGGACCGAGATTGGGAAAAACTTCTTCACACAGAGAGTGGTGAATCTGTGGAATTCTCTGCCACAGGAAGCAGTTGAGGCCAGTTCATTGGCTATATTTAAGAGGGAGTTAGATATGGCCCTTGTGGCTAAAGGGATCGGGGGTATGGAGAGAAGGCAGGTACAGGGTTCTGAGTTGGATGATCAGCCATGATCATACTGAATGGCGGTGCAGGCTTGAAGGGCCGAATGGCCTACTGTACCTATTTTCTATGTTTTTCTATGTTTCTATTCCAGACACCATCCACACTCTGTGTGAAAAACTTAACCCCTGACATCCCCCTTGTACCGACTTCCAAGCACCTGAAAACTATGTCCCCTCCTGTTAGTCATTTCGCTCCCTCTTTCATATCCACATTCCTTTTGTAGTGAGGTGACCAGAGTTGAACACAGTACTGCAAGTGGGGACTAAATGTCTCCTAATATAGCTTCACCATTCCCTCACAGCTCTTGAACTCAGTCCCACGGTTGATGAATCCATCACACCAGACGCCTTCTTAACAACACTGCCAACCTGTACAGCAGCTTTGAGTGTCGTATGGACACGGACCCCAAGATCTCTCTGACCCTCCACCTGCCAGGAGTCTTACCATTAATGTTATATTCTGTGTTCAAAACTGACCTGTCAAACTGATCCGCTTCACACGTATCTGGGTTGAACTCCATCTGCCACTTCTCAGCCCAGTTCTGCATCCTATCTATTTTCCGCTGTAATCTCTAACAACCCTCCAGACTCTCCACAACACCCCCAGCTTTTGTGTCATCAAGTCAAGTCGCTTTTATTGTCATTTCGACCATAAACTGCTGGTACAGTACACAGTAAAAACAAAACCACGTTCTTCCAGGACCCTGGTGCTACATGAAACAACACAAAACTACACTAGACTGTGTGAGACAGCACAAGGCTACACTAGACTACGTAAAACAACATAAAAACTGCACTAGACTACAGCCCTGCACAGCACTACATAAAGTGCACAAAACAGTGCAGGGCAGTACAATAATTAATACACAAGACAATAAGCACAGTAGAGGACAAATTACAATATAATAATAAATGATGTAGATGTCAGTCTAGACTCTGGGTATTGAGCAGTCTGATGGCTGGGGGGAAGAAACTGTTGCACAGTCTGGTCGTGAGAGCCCGAATGCTTCGGTACCTTTTGCCAGATGGCAGGACGGAGAAGAGTTTATGTGAGGGGTGCAATAGACAATAGGTGCAGGAGTCGGCCATTCGGCCCTTCGAGCCAGCACTACCATTCACTGTGATCATGGCTGATCATCCACAATCAGTACCCCGTTCCTGTCTTCTCCCCATATCCATTGACTCCGCTATCATTAAGAGCTCTATCTAACTCTTTCTTGAAAGCATCCAGAGAATTGGCCTCCATTGTCTTCTGAGGCAGAGCATTCCACAGATCCACAGCTCTCTGGGTGAAAATGTTTTTCCTCAACCCCGTTCTAAATGGCCTACCCCTTATTCTTAAACTGTGGCCCTGTTCTGTACTCCCCAACATTGGGAACATGTTTCCTGCCTCCAGTGTGTCCAATCCCTTAATAATCTTATATGTTTCAATCAGATCCCCTCTCATCCTTCTAAATTCTAGTGTATACAAGCCCAGTCGCTCCAATCTTTCAACATCTGACAGTCCCGCCATACCGGGAATTAACCTTGTGAGCCTACGCTGCACTCCCTCAGCAGCAAAAATGTACTTCCTCAAATTTGGAGACCAAAACTGCACACAATACTCCAGGTGTAGTCTCACCGGGGCCCTGTACAACTGCAGAAGGACCTCTTTGCTCCTATACTCAATTCCCCTTGTTATGAAGGCCAACATGCCATTAGCTTTCTTCACTGCCTGCTGTCCTGCATGCTTACTTTCAGTGACTGATGTACAGGAACACCCAGATCTTGTTGTACTTCCCCTTTTCCGAACTTGACAACATTCAGAGCATAATCTGCCTTCCTGTTCTTGCCACCAAAGTGGATAATCTCAAATTTATCCGCATTAAACTGCATCAGCCACGCATCTGCCCACTCACCCAACCAGTCCAAGTCACACGGCATTCTCATAACATCCTCCTCACATTTCACACTGCCACTCAGCTTTGTGCCATCTGCAAAGTTGCTAATGTTACTTATAATCCATTCATCTAAACCATTAATGTATATTGTAAATAGCTGCGGTCCCAGCACCGAGCTTTGCGGTACCCCACCAGTCACTGCCTGCCATTCTGAAAAGGACCAGTTAATCCCTACTCTTTGTTTCCTGTCTGCCAACCAATTTTCTATCCATGTCAGTATCCTACCCCCAATACAATGTGCTCTAATTTTGCCCACTAATCTCCTACGTGGGACCTTATCAAAGGCTTTCTGAAAGTCCAGGTACACTACATCTACTGGCTCTCCCTTGTCCATTTTCATAGCTACACCCTCAAAAAATTCCAGAAGATTAGTCAAGTGTGATTTCCCCTTTGTAAATCCATGCTGACTCAGACCAATCCTGTTACTGCTATTAAAATGTGCTGCTATTTCATCTTTTATAATTGACTCCAGCATCTTCCCCACCACTGATGTCAGATTAGCTGGTCTATAATTCCGATTTCTGTCTCCCTCCTTTCTTAAAAAGTGCGATAACATTAGCTACCCTCCAATCCACAGGAACTGATCCTGAATCTATAGGACATTGGAAAATGATTAGCAATGCGTCCACGATTTCTAGAGCCACCTCCTTAAGTACTCTGGGATGCAGACCATCGATTCTGGGGATTTATCACCCTTCAGTCCCATCAGTCTATCCAACACCATTTTCTGCCTAATGTGAATTTCCTTCAGTTCCTCCGTTACCTTAGGTCCTCCGGCCACTATTACATCTGGGAGATTGTGTCTTCCCCAGTGAAGACAGATCCAAAGTATCTGTTCAACTCGTCTGCCATTTCTTTGTTTCCATAATAAATTCACCCGTTTCTTTCTTCAAGGGCCCAACTTTGGTCTTAATTAATGTTTTCCTCTTCACATATCTAAAAAGCTTTTACTATCCTCCTTTGTATTCTTGGCTTGCTTACCTAATCTTTTCTCCCCGTTTTGCCTTTTTAGGTATCTTCTGTTGCTCTTTAAAAGTTTCCCAATCCTCTGGCTTCCCCCTCATCTTTGCTATGTTATACTTCTCTTTTATTTGTATACTGTCCTTTACTTCCCTTGTCAGCCACCGACGCCCCTTACTCCCCTTCGGATCTTCCTTCCTCTTTGGAATGAACTGACCCTGCACCTTCTGTATTATTGCCAGAAATACCTGCCACTGGTGCGTGGGGCCCTTCACAATACTGTTAGCTTTGCGGGGCAGCGTGTGGTGTAAATGTCTGTAATCAGCGGGGCCTTCTGGGAGTTGTAGTCATAACCCTCGCCTCCTCGCACGCTCCCTGCAAAGACATTTTTCATCAGCTGCCACAAGCTTTGCCGGAACGGACTGACTGAGGCGACGAAGGGGAACCGCGCCCGTCCTTGTGAACGCCGAGTCCGGCG
Organism: Mobula birostris; assembly: GCF_030028105.1. Taxonomy (NCBI): domain Eukaryota; kingdom Metazoa; phylum Chordata; class Chondrichthyes; order Myliobatiformes; family Myliobatidae; genus Mobula; species Mobula birostris. Next base: position 65,574,351 of record NC_092389.1, on the reverse strand, counting down.
ACCATCGACAGCAGCGACTCGCTGAACTTCGCCATGGCCATGGAGCGGAAGAGGAGGGGCCGAACATGGGGCAGATTTCCGCCAGCCTATCGTCGCTCAGACCCTCCACTAACCTCTGCTGTCAGTGGTTATATTGCCTGTCGGTCAAATAAGAACTCAGACGGTGATTAGTTAATATGAACGTCAGTCAGCCTCCTGTCCTGACGCGCTTGAGTTTGGATTTACTGTATATCGGGGACTGGAAGCCGATATATTTGAATGTGTTTGGTAAAGCAAATTGGGAGAAATGTAAGTTTTTATGTGACGATGCATCAGTCTCCGAGTAACACTATTAATAATAGAAGGGCACAGGCCGTGATGAGGAAGACGGTGATTTACTGGAATTATATTGAGATAATATTTGAAGGGATATTAAACTTGGAGATGTTTGCGATGTGGTTAAGGAAATGGGGGGATTTGAAATGATCATATTATTCCAGTGTTGATTAATGAGGGCAAAATGATTGTGACTGAAACAGGGGAGGTTGTGTTACTGGCTGGGTCATTTGCTGTCATTCAAAATCAAGACCATTTAAGTGAAGAAGTTAAACAATGTAGGGATATGTTTTTCAGTGAATAAATACCCTGATGTGTTGGAACCCAGTCATAGTATCACTGATGTAGAGTTTTCTTTGCAGAAATTTAAGAAATCTATTATTAATTCAGGTCAGGCACCCCAGGAAAGTGTGATATATGTAATTGTAATTCTCTCTTGTGAAAATATTAAATTTTTGAATTGTGTTTGGAGATCAGGCCATCTTCTTCCCTCATGCAATATGGCAGCAGTTGTGCCTGTTCTGAAACCTGGGAGATCCCCGTCTGATCCTTCTCGTTTTGGGCCTATATCGTTAATGTCTCATTCATGTAAACTGATGGAATGTATGGTAATCGAGTGCTTGAGTTATATTTTGGAAAAGAGAGGTGATATAGCATTTTATCAGAGTGGATCTTGGAAGGGCAGAAAAACATTAGATTCAGTTTTAGATTTGGAAGATGATATTAGGAAAGGACAGTTAAATAAAGATGTTGTAATAGCAGTATTATTTGCTATTGTTACCACATATGATATGTTATGGACGGAAGGACTTTTGATCAAATTTTGGAGATTAGGAATGAGGGGAGATTGCATAATTTATCTGAGTTTTTTATTTGGACGGACTGTGCAGGAATGGGTGGGCACATGATATGAAATTATATGATTAAATTCTTGAGGAATAGTCTGTCATAAGTTTTCCAGACATGCGGATGGATAATAAACTGACATGGAAGCACCCTATCAGTAAAATAATTTATATGTGTGGCTATTCTAGGGTGCAACAGGAAAATCTTTGTTGATTTTCTATATTTGTTTAATTCAATCTGTTCTTGATTCTGGTTATGTGGCTTAAGGATCAGCTTCATCTTCAACTTTATTCTGTTTGGGTGTGATACCAGCACAGGCTTTAAGATTGTGTTGTGGTGCAGTAAGGTCGTCTCCTTTTTCGGCTTTACTGGTTGAAATAGGATAATTGCCCTCACAATGACAGAGGGTGAAGTTGCTGTTAACATACTGGATTAATTTGAGGGGTAAAGAAATATCATCATGTTAAAGGTGTGATAGAGGACTGTTGGGAACATCACAAGAAGAATGTTTTTAGTTCTGGGTGGCTGGGTTCTTATCAAGCTGGGAATATGGGTGTATTGGATGATACAACATCTCCCACTGTAGCTTTCTCTGTAGCACCACCTTGTTTTTCCAATGACTTCAGTTGATGTTCGGTAACACAATAGGATTATGTTCTGCCTGAGAGTCTGCTGGTTCATCGGTATATTAATGAAAGTTGTTATCATACGGAAACCATTTTTACAGATGGATGAAATGATAATTTAACTGGGAATGTTGGTGTGGCTGTTTTCTTTCTTTGTGTCTGAATTGCAGGTAATGATAAAGAAATGACTTACCAGCCACTAATCAGTACATGATGCATAATTCATTGTCATCCTTTTAGGCTTACAGTGGGTGGAAGAAATTGGTCCATGCTAATTTGTAATTTCTTCAGAATCCTTTTCGGTTTTGATAAGACTTAAAACAGGTTATTCTAGCAGTAGGTCAGATTTGCTGTTAGAAACTCATCAAACAGTATTTCATATACAAGGTTTGGTTCATATGTCTACACATTATGGATCCTGCACAGCGCACTGTTAAGGGAAATGATCAGGCTGACTGTTTAGCAAAAACACCTGTTAAAAGTTCAGCTGTGGAAATCAACCTTCCACTTAGCAAATCAGAAGCTAAGGGTTAAGAATTAGTGGCTTATGGCAAGACTTGTAAGATAATGGACACAAGGACAGACACCTTTACAGAATACATAAACCTGCTGGGTTTATAGATGAAGGCCTGAAAACAAGAAGGGGGAAGGAATTATATTGACAGAACTTGGAATTGTCCACACTATGCTTAATTATACCTTGTATCTAATTGGAAAACTTCATTCTGTGTCATGTACATTTTGACATTATGAAACTGTTAAACACATACTATTTCAGTGTGAAGCATATCAGGCTGAAAAATCAATTGCAGTCTCAGTATGAACTTTGGGGGCCAGATGGGAGTGACTTTAAGCTAATTCACAGCATTTAGTGGGAAAAGGCATGTAATAATGGTAATGTCACAATTGTAATGAGGGATTTCAATATGCAAGGGGATTGGGAAAATCAGGTTGGTGTCAGATCACAAGAGAGGGAATTTGTTGAATGCCTACGAGATGGCTTTTCAGAGCAGCTTGTGTTTGGGCCGACTTGGGGAAAGGTCACCCTTCATTGGGTGTTGTACAATAACCCTGACCTTATTCAGGAGCTTAAAGTAAAGGAACCCGTCAGAGGCAGTGATCATAATATAATTGAATTCATACTGCAATTTCATAGGGAGAAGCTTAAGTCACATGTATCAGTCTCACAATGGAATAAAGGGAATTACAGAGGCATGAGAGAGGTGAATTGGAGGAGGATACTGGTGGGAGGACGGTGAGCAGAGGTGGCTGAAGCATCTGGGAATAGCTCACAAGGTGCAGGATAGACATGTCTCACAGAAGAAGTTCTCAAGTGGCAGGGGTAGGCACCCGTGGCTGACAAGGGAAGTTAGGGACTGCTTAAAACCTGAGGAAATGTCATATAAGGTAGCACAAGTGAGTGGGATGCTGGATTATTGGATTCTTTGAAAATCCAAAAAAAGGCAACTAACAAGCAATAAGAACGTTAAAGATGATATATGAGGCAAATGAGCCAATAATATAAAGCTGGACACTCAGTTTTTTTTTCCCCAGTTAAATAAGGAGTGAAACGGAGACGAGAGTTGCCATTGGACGACTGGAAAATGATGCTGATGGGGGACAAAGAAATGGCAGATGAACTTAATGAATACTTTGCAACAATCTTCACTGTGGAAGACACAACAGGATTGAGTGACTTTGCTGTTACAAAGGAAAAAGTGCTGATCAAACTCAAAGGTCTTAAGGTGGATGAGTCATCTGGACCAGATGGACTACATCCCAGAGTCCTGAGGGATGTTGAAGAGATAATGGATGCATTGGTCACGATCTTTCAAGAATCACTTGATCCTGGCATGGTCCAGGAGGACTGGAAAATAGAAAATTGCACATTTCAGAAGGGAGAAAGGCAAAAGAAAGGAAATTATAGGCCAGTTAGCCGAACCGCAGTAGTTGGGATAGTATTGTAGTCTTTTTTTGAGGAGGAGTTTTCAAGGTATTTGGCGACTAATGATAAAATAAGTCAATGTCAGCATGATTTCTGTGAAAGAAAACCGGGCCTAACAAACCTTTAGAGGTCTTTGAGGAAGTGAAGAGGAGGGTGGACAAATGAGAGGCAGTGGATATCATTTACTTGGATTTTCAGAAGGCCTTTGATAAGGTACCACACACGAGGCTGCTGAACACTATAAAATCCTATGGCATTACAGGAAAGATACTGGCATGGACAGAGGAATGGCTGACAGGCAGGAGGCAGCCTGTTGGAATAAATAGAGCTTTTTCAGGTTGGCTGCCAGTGACTGGTGGTGTTCCTCAGGGGTCAGTGTTGGGACTGCTACATTGTTTGTCAGTGATTTCGATAATGTAATTGATGGCTTTGTGGCAAAGTTTGTGGATGATGCAAAGAAAGGTGCAGGGGTAGGTAGTGCTGAGGAAGCAATACGATTACAGCAGGACTTGGACAAATTGGAAGAAGTGTTAAAAACATGGCAGATTGAATACAGTGTTGGGAAATATATGATCATGCATTTTGATCCAAGGAATAATATTACTCAGTATTATTTTACTGGACAGAAAATTCACAGGTGCCCGGGGCTTAGGAGTGCTCCTGCAAGAGTCCCAGAAGGTTATTTCGCATTTTGAGTCTGTGGTAAAGAAGGGAAATGCAATGCTGGCTTTTCTCTGAAGGGGAATAGAATATTTAAGCAAGGAAATAATGCTGAGCCTTTATAAGACACAAGTTAGGCCGTACTTGGAGTTTAATCAACGTTTTGGGTCCCATATCTCAGAAAGGAAAGGGGAGTCTCATTGAAGCATACAGAGTGTTGAACGGACTAGATAGAGTGGATGTGGAGAGGTTGTTTCATGTGGTGGGGATACCCAGACTAGAGGACACAGTCTCAACATTGAGGGGAGACCTTGTGAACAGAGGTCAGGAGGAATATTTTTAGCCAGAGAGTAGTGACCCTGTGGAATACTCTATCACAGACTGCGGTGGAGGCCAAGTCTGTGGGTATATTTAAGGAGAAGGTTGATCATTTCCTGACCGATCAGGCCATCAAAGGACATGGTGAGAAGGCAGGTGTATGGGGTTGAGTGGGATCCGGGATCAGCCATGATGGAATGGCGGAGCGGAGTCGATGGGCTGAACGGCCTAATTCTGCTCCTGTGTGTTATGGTCTTACCAAGTTTCACCCTGACCCCCCTCTCCCAGTCAGCACCGCCCCCACTTGTCCGATTTAACCTGTCTCAGTGCGGATGGACTTAAGGACCCGGGGGAGCTCAGGACCCGCCGCCCCGCGGCTGCTGCTGAATCCGTGGTGTTTCTGTTCCGTTGTCGGATGTGGTGAACGAGTTAAAATTAACGGATCGATAATTCTCATTTCGTGTTTATTTCACTCTCCGCACATTTATATTTACACCGACTTTACTCCTGACGCCGGTCCCGGGACCCGACCCGTTTACAGGCCCGGAGCGGAACCGGAGCAGATTCTCAGCCACCGGTTTCCATCCCAAGTCCGGAAGAAAGGATAAAGTTTCCCCGTGAATTTATTCCCAGTGAAGGTGTGGAGATGGGACTTGGTCTCCGCGTTGTAAAATGAAACTGTCCCGGACTGGTAACTGAGATAAACTCCCACCCTCCCGGGGATGGGACCGGCAGGGAGACGGGGCCCAGGGGAGATGAACACGTCACAATCCCGAAGTAACACGTCACAAACCCGTCCGATGACCCAGAATCCGGTCTCCGGACTCAGACCGACCCGTCCCTTCCTCTCCACAGACTCTGCGGCGACTCCCAGAAACCAGACCCGATTCCCCGTCACCTCCACCTCCCAGTAATGTCTCCCCGATGTGAATCCCTCCGATCCCAGCACACAAGCCCAGAATGTGAATCTCTTCACGGTGTCAGGGAGATTCCTCCGGGTCCCGGTCCATCTCACACTCTTACGATCCTCAGACACCTCGAGACACGGATGCGCCGTTTCCACATCCAGGGTGACAGAGACTGGGGGGAGAAGCAGAGAATTAGAGAGTCCCCGGGGATCGGGGGGAGACTCGGGCAGCGCGGCCCCGGGGATCGGAGGGAAACTCGGGCAGCGCGGCCCCGGAGATAGCGGGGAGACTCGGGCAGCGCAGCCACGAGATCGGGGGAAAGGCCGCTAGGGCTCAGGCGCGGTCGGGTGGCCGACACGAACCTTTCCCGTGGTTTGACCGAACGAAACCGGGTGGACAACTAATATCTCCCCAAGGGTTTTCCACTGGACGGAGAGCAGAGATTTCCAGATCAAACAGACACAAAATGCTGGAGGAACCGAGCGGGTCAGGCAGCGTGTGTGGAGAGAGATGGACAGTCTACGGTTCAGGTCGACATCTTCCCTCAAGAACAGAAATAAATAGACAGCAGAAACGATTGCGGGAAAGGGGTGGATTAAGATGGGAAAGGGGTGGGTGAATAGATTTAAACTGGAGGTCACGGAGGCCCATCGGCCCAACTCGTTTGTGCTGACCAACTTGCTCTAGTGAGCTAGTCCCATTTGCCCATTACTCCTTTCACCTTTTCTTATCCACGGCCCTGCCAAGATGTATTTTAAAACATTCTCCCTGTACCCATCTCTACAGTTGATCAAGACCCGGTGTAAACAGAGATAACCCTCTTCCCTGTCCACTGTACCATGAATTTTAGTGTCATTAACAAACCTACTAACTATGTCACCGACATTATCATCCAAATCGTTAATAGGAATGACAAACAACCCCGGCCCCAGCACTGACCTCTGCAGGTCACAGGCCTCATGTCCCCTCTGTTTAAGAGACACTTGGACAGACACTTCAATAGGCAAGGCACAGAAGGAGACTGACCTAATACTGGCCAATGGGATGAATGTAGATGGGTAAATAGGTCAGCACAGATGTGATGGGTCGAAGGGCACATTTCTATGCTGTACGGCGATGGCTCTGTGAACTGAATGGATAAGAACGCCCAAACCCCGCTCTCCTTACGGGTGCTGAGAATTCCAAACATACAGTGACCCCTGACCCTTGACTCCTCAGACAGGGGAAACATCCTCCCTGTATCCTTCCTGTTGACCCCAGAAGAATTTTTTGTTTCCCTGAGATCTCCTCTCATTCTTCTGAACAGGGAACAGAGAACATAGAACAGTACAGCACAGGAACAGGCACTTCATTCAATGTTAACATTCATTTGTGAGTGTGAAGTGTGGAGTGGGGGAGTGTGAAGGTTCGAGACAGTAAAGAAGGTGATAATGGGAACCAGCAGTGGAGAGATAAATGTCAGATTGAACCAGAACCAGATGGGGGAGGGTGGAAAGCCTGTCGGTGAACTGTGCGTGTAGACGTAACGAGAAGCTGGCGGGGACAAAGATGGAGATGAGGATCTCTTTGCCCCCTTTCCCACAACCCCATCGACCGCAGCCCCTCATTTGGACGGGGGAGAATTTGCAGGGACCCTTAAACAACACAGGTCCTGATGCAGGATTTCAGCCTGAACCATCAACAGTTCACTCTTTTCCATAGATGCTTCCTTGCCTGCTGAGTTCCTCCAACATTTTGTGTGTGTGGCTTCACCTTAAATATAGTCATTGAAATATATTCCCTGCGGCAGATTCACTATCCTGTGGATAAAGGAATTCCTCCTCATCTCTGTTCTAAATGGACACCCTCTAGTCGGAGGCTGTGCCTTGTGTTCTCGACCCAGCCACTATAGGAAACATCCTTCCGACATCCACTCTCTCCGGGTAGGTTTCAGTGAGATCAGGCCAAGACCCTTCATCAGGACCTGTGTTGCTTGGATTACCAGCATCTGCAGATTTTCTCATGTTTGATTTTTAAAGCAGAAGTTGATATGTAAACTTCTTGATTAGTCAGAGTGTCAAATGTTAATGGGGAGGAGGCGGGAGAGTAGAGTTGAGAGGGATAATAAATGAGCCATTCTTCTAAACTCCCATGAGTACAGGCCCAGAACCATCAAACACTCCTCATATGTTAACTCTTTTATTCCCAAAATCATTCTTGTGAACCTCCTGGACCCTTTCCAATGCCAACACATCTTTTCCGATATAAGGGACCCAAAACTGCTCACAATACTCCAAATGTGGTCTGACCAATGCCTTATAAAACCTCAGAATGACATCCTATTCGAATCCTCTCGAAATGAATGCTAACGTTGAGCTTGCTGAGCTTAACACTGACTCAAACTGCAATTAACCATCAGGGAATCCTACACAAGGACACCCAAGTCCCTTCTGCACCTCTGATTTTTGAATTTTCTCACTGTTTACAAAATCGTCTATGCCTTTATTCCGCCTGCCAAATTGCATGCACGACTTCCCTACTCGATAATCCATCTATCACATCTTTGTCCATTTTCGAATCTGTCTCTGTCCTTCCCCAGACTCTGAGCTTCTGCACCACTACCTTCCCCTTCACCTAACTTCATATCATCTGCAAACTTAAGGCAACAATTCTGTCATCCAAATCATTCTTTGTCTATCTCGGCTTTGTGTTCCTCGAAGAATTCCAGAAGATTTGTCGGGCAAGATTTCCCCTTCAGGGAAGGCACGCTGTCTTTGCCCTATTTTATCATGTGCCTCCATGTACCCAAAAGCAGTTCCATTAATACTGGACTCCCAGCATCTTTCAAAGCTCACCACATCCAGACTAACTCACCTGTAATTTTCTTTCCTCAGCTGCTCTCCCGTCATAAAGAGTGAAGTGACCTTTGCAATTTCCATTCGTCTTGAGTGTCCAATTATCTAGTGATTCCTGAAAGATCATTACTAATGCCCCCATATTCTCTTCAGCTAATTCTTTCTGAACACTGGGGTGTAGTCCATCTGGTCCAGGTACCTTCAGACCTTCAATCTTCCCACGCACTTTCTCCTCAGTAACATCAACAACACTCAATTCTGTCCCCAGACACTCTCACATTTCTGACATACAGCTGGTATCTTCCACAGTGAGGATTGGCACAAAATATTAAATAAATACTTCTACAATGTCTTTTGTCACATGTCTCCTCTCCAGTGTCACTTTCTTGGGGTCCAATATCCACTCTTGCCTCTCTTTCACTCTTTACAGTTTTGTGTCCTCTTGAGTATTGTAGGCAAGCTTTCCCTCATATCTCATTTTCTCTCCTTCGGGCTTTGTAATTGCCTTCTGTTGATTATCAAAATTTCCTCAATACTTCAACATCCTGCTGATTTTTGCTCTATTGTATGCCCTCTCTTTCACTTTTATGCTGTCTTTGACTTCCCTTGTTAAACAAGGTTGCCTCATTCTCCGTGGATAATACTCCTCCGTCTTTGGGATTTATCTATCCAAATTGCCCCCAGAAATTCCAGTCTTTGTTGTTCTGCAATCATCCCTGCTGGCGTCCCCTCCCAATCTACCTTGGTCAGCTCTTCCCTCATGCCTCTGTAACTAACTTTACTCCACTCTAATACCGATACATCTGACTTTATCTCCCTCTCAAACTCCAGGGTGAATTCTATCATTTTATGATCACTGCTTCCTAAAGATTCTTTTCCCTTAATCTCCCAAATCATATCTGGTTCACTATACAAATCCCACTCTAGAATTGCCTTTATTCCATTGGGCTCAACCACAAGCAGTTCTAAAAATCCATCTTGGGGACATTCTACAAATTCCCTCTCTTGGGATGCAGCACCAACATGATTTTCCCAATCTACCTCCTTGTTGAAATCCCCCATTCCGACTGTCACATTGCATTTTTTTTTCCATTTCCTAGTGTAATTTGTATCCCATTTCGATCCTGGCTACTATTTAGAGGCCTGCATATAATTACCATCAGGGTCTTTTTACCGTTGCAGTTTCTTAACTCTACCCACAATGACTCAACATCTTCCAATCCTATGTCACCTCTCTCTAAGGATTTTATTTCATTTTTTACAACAGAGCCTCCCCAGCCCCGATGCCTACCTGCCTGTCCTTTGAATACAAGGTGTATCCTTGGATGTTGGGCTTCAACCAGCATCTCCTTTCAGCCACAACTCAGTGACGCCAACAACGTTATACCTGCCAATCTCTACCTGTGCTACAATATCATCTACCTTATTCCGTATACTGGAGCATTCAAATATAACACCTTCAGTCCTGTATTCATCAGCCTATTCGACACTGTCCACATGAACTTAAGCAAGATCTATGATATCAATGATAGACCACAGTTCGGGTATTGTCTGCATGTCCACTTCCTCGAATATAGTGAAACATAGAAACACAGAAATCATAGAACACAATACAGGCCCTTCGGCCCACAAAGCTGTGTTGAACATGTCCCTACCTTAGAACTACCTAGGCCTTACCCATGGCCCTCTATTTTTATAAGCTCCATGTAGCCATTCATGAGTCTCTTAAAAGACCCTGTCGTTTCCACCTGCAGCACCACCACCAGCAGCCCGTTCCGCGCACTCACCATTCTCTGCATAAAAAACATACCTCCGACATCTCTGTATCTCCTTCCAAGCACCTTCAAACTATGCCCTCTCATGCTAGCCATTTCAGCCCTGGGACAAAAGCCTCTGACTGTCCACACGATCAATGCCTCTCATTATCTTCTACACCTCTATCAGGTCACCTCTCATCCTCCGTCGTTCCAAGGAGAAAACGCCGAGTTCACTCAACCTATTCTCATAAGGCATACCGCCCCCCCCAAAAAAAAACAGGCAACATCCTTGTAAATCTCCTCTGCACCCTTTCTATTGGTTTCCACATCCTTCCTGTAGTTGTAGTGAGGTGACCAGAATTGAGCACAGTACTCCAATTGGGCTGACCAGGGTCTTATATACGTGCAACATTACCTTTCGGCTCTTAAACTCAATCCCACAATTGATGAAGGCCAGTGCACCGTATGCCTTCTTAACCACAGAGTCAACCCGTGTAGGATGTCATTACACTGGACAGGAAGGTTCAGGAGGATGTTACCGGGACTGGGGGGCTTGGGTTAAAAGTAGAGAGTGTTTAAGCTTGGGCTATTTAGCTGTAGTGTAGGATGTTGAGGAATGACCCCTTATCGAGGTAAATACATTCACAACGGGCTGAGATAAAGTGAGCCTTTTTCTGAGAAATGGGAGTACAGAACCAGAGGGCTCAGATTGAAAGTGAGAGGGGAAGTTTTTATGAGGGATCTGTGGGGCAACATTCCCACAGAGAGGTGGGTGGGCAGATGGAATTTGCTGTCAGATGCTGTAGAAACAGGTAAAATTAAAATAGTTTAAGATGAACTTACACAGGTACATAGATTGGAAGTGGTTAGAGGGATATGGGGAAACACACACAAGGGGGACATGCTCAAGAAGGCATCTTGGTCTTGCAGATGTATGAAGTGGTTCGTGGGTTCAAACCCTCCCAGATCATCCTCCTGAGGAATCTCACCCCGGAGTCTGTCTGTGAACTGTTGATGTGACGTCGCATCAGGGGGCAGCTCAGTGCACAGAACAGACTGGGTAAGGACGGCAGATTTCATTCCTAAGTCGGAACGTGGGCCTATTTCTTTGACCATGTGTCACACTCAGATATTATGTGTGTGTGTGTGTGTGTGTGTGTGTGTGTGTGTGTGTGTGTGTTTGTGGTAAATATCAGTGTGCTTGTGTGTACACACTCAAAGGAGAGTGTGCACATTGAAATATTTGTATGGCACAGCGTGTCATTACATGTCTGGTGTGTGCTGACAATGTGTGACATGTGTGAGTTGTTTAAATAAATAAATTACCGTGTCTGAAGAGAATAGTTTCTAGATTATTGAAGGAAATATCAACGTACATTGCTGCGTCTCTGACTGCAATCTGCCAATCCTTCCTGTGTATGCGTGTGTCGGGCTGTTTTGCCAGTCTGGTTATGCTGTGTGTGCTTCTCCTGAGATGAAATCCTGAATGATGTCAATGCTGGTTGCGTTGTCTGGGCTCATTCTCACAATGCTTCAATGTTGTGGTCTGATAACCATAAGCTCATAAGATATAGGAGCAGAATTTGGCCATTTGGCCCACTGTGACTGCTCCACCATTCAATCGTGGCTGATCCTTTTCTTCTCCTCCTCAGCCCCACTCCCCGGCCTTCTCGCCACAACCTCTGATACTGTGTGCAGTCTAGAACCTGTCAAGCTCCGCCTTAAATATGCCCAACGACCTGGCCTCCACGGCTGCCTGTGGTAACAAGTTCTGCAAATTCCCCACCCTCTGACTGAAGAAATTTCTCTGCGTCTCTGTTTTTAAATAAGACACCCCTATATCTTGAGGCTGTGCCCTCTTGTCCCAGACTCTCCCACTATGGGAAACATCCTTCCCACATCTACTCTGTCTTGGCCTTTCAACATTTAAAGGGTTTCAGTGAGATCCCCCATCATCTTTCTAAATTCCAGTGAGTACAGGCACAGAGCTGTCAAACGTTTCAAGTCTGATAACCCTTTCATTCCTGGAATCATCCTTGTGAACCTCCTCTGGACCCTCTACGATGCCAGCACATCCTTTCTCAGATGAGGAGCCCAAAACTGTTCACAATATTCAAGGTAATGCCTCACCAGTGCCTTATAAACCCTCAGCATCACATCCCTGCTCCTGTATGCTAAACTCCTTGAACTGAATGCTAACATTGCATTTACCTTCCTCACAACTGACTCTACCTGCAAGTTAACCTTCAGGGTGCTCTGCAGAAACACTCCCACATCCATCTGCATCTCAGATTTTTGAATTGTCTCCCCATTTTAAATAATCTGCATATTGTGCATGACCATGAATTTCCCAGCATTGTGTATCATTTGCCACATTCTTGCCCAGTCTCCTCATCCAAGTCCTTTGAAGCCTACCTGTTTCCTCAACACTACCGGCCCCTCCACCAATCTTATTATACGCCAACGTGTCCTATCTGGTCCAGTATCACCAAATATTCCATAACCTCATACTTAACAATTGACACTAATGTCTTCCCACCCACAGAGGTGGGGCTAACTGGTCTATAACTTCATTTCTGCTGCCTTCCTCATGACTAAGAGTTGGGTGACATTTGTAATTTCCAGTCCTCTGACACCACACCAGAGTCCAATGATTTTTGAAAGATCATTTCAAATGCCTCCACAATGTCTACCGCTACCTCTTTCAGAACACTAGGGTGCAGTTCATCTCGTCTGAGTGACTTATGTCCTTTTGTGAGCACCTTCTCCCTTGTAACAGTAACTGCACTCACTTCTCTTCCCTCACACTCTTCAACACCTGACACAGTGCCAGTGTCTTCCACAGTGAAGACTGATGAAAATACTCATTTAGTTCATCTATCATCTCTTTGTCCCCTGTTATTATATATCCAGCCTCATTTTCTAGTGGTCCTATATCCACTCTCATCTCTATTTTATTTTTTCGCATACTTGAAAATCAATTTGATATTGTTTGTTTGTTTGACCTGCTGCGTTCGCCAGAAACTTTGATGTGTGTTGCTTAATATTGTTTGCTTACTTGTTTTATAAAGACAGGTGTGTAAAAAGGGCCTGAAGGATCATTGGAGACCCAAGTCACCCCAACAACAAACTGTACCAGTCGCTACCATACAGGAACTGGTACGGCAGCATAAAAGCCAGGACCAATAGGGTCCGGGGACAGCTTCTTCCACCAGGCCATCAGACTGATTAACTCGTGCTGAGACAACTGTATTTCTATGTTATATTGACTGGAATGTTATACATATTATTTATCATCAATTACTATAAACTGCACATTTAGACAGAAGATTTTTCCTGCTCGTTTATAGAAAGGATGTAAGTAATAAAGTCAATTCAATTCAATTCAATTCCATATTTCAATTTTCCCCTCCCATTCATTTTTTCAGTTCCTCTCAGTAGGTATTTAAAAGCCTCCCAATTCTCTGTCTTCCTATTAATTTTCACTTTGTTGTATGCCCACTCTTTGGCATTTACATTAACTTGTCTTCCCTTATCAGCCACAATTGTACTATTTTGCCATTTGAGCATTTATTTATTTTTGGAATATATCTATCCTTCACCTTCCTCATTTTCCCAGAATCTGACATCATTTCTGCTCTGCTGTCATCCCAGACAACATCTCCCTCCATTTTACTTTGGCCAACTCCTCTTTCAGACCACTGTAATTTCTTTTACTCCTCTGGAATACTACAACGTCAGACTTTACTTTTTTCCTTATCAAATATCAAGTTGAACTCAGTCATGTTGTGAGCATTGCCTCCTCAGGTTTTTTTCCAAAGATATCATCTCCAGTTCAATACATAACACCCAATCCAGTAGAGCTGTTCCCCGAGTTGGCTCAATGATAAACTGCACTAAAAAGTTATCACATGGCATTCAACAAATTCACTCTCTTGAGATCCATTATCAATCTAATTTTCCCAATTGACCTACTTGTTGAAATCTCCCATGACTATTGTAACATTGTCTGTTTCATTGGCCTTCTCTATTTCCAGTTGTAATCTGTGGTCCACATCCAGCTACTGTTGGGATCCTGTATGTGACTGCCATCAGTGTCATTTTTACTCTTGCAGTTCCTTCACTCAACCCACAAGGAATCAACATCTTCCAATCCTATGTTACATCTTTCTATTGATTTACCAGGCCACCCATATCACCCCCTCTGCCTACCTTCCTAACCATCTGATACAATGTGTAACCTTGGACATTCATCTCCCAACTACAACCATCCTTCAGTCATGATTCCCTGATGGCCACAGCATCATACCTGACAATCTGTAATCGAGCAACAAGATCATCCACCTTATTTCTCACACTCCATGCATTGAGATATGACGCTTTGGGTACTGTATTTCCTATCCTTTTTCATTCTGCATCCCTAATGCAGTGATACTCACCCAGCTGGCTGCAGTTTTGTCCTCGTATCTGGCTGCCCCATCTGACAGTCTGACTGCACACTATCTTTGCATTTTTACCATCAATCCTACCCCTTCACTCGTTCCTAACCACCCACCCCCCCCAACAAATTAGTTTAAACCCTCCCCAACAGCTCTATCAAACCTCCCTGTGAGAATATTGTTCTCCCTCGGGTCCAGGTGCAACCCATCCCTTTTGAGCAGGTCATTTCTCCACCAGAAAAGATCCCAATGATCCAAAAACCTGAAGCCCTGCCCCCTGCACCAGCTTCTCAGGCATGCTTTAATCTGCCAAATTATCCTGCTCCTACCCTCACCAGCACGTCGCACAGGCAGCAGTCCAGAAATTATAAACCTGAAGGTACTGCTTCTGAGCTTTCTACCAAGCTCTCCAAATTCTATTTTCAGGACCTCTTTGTTTTTACTTCCAATGTTATTTGTCCCAAAATATACCAACATATCCAGCTGTTTTCCCTCACTCTCTAAAATGCTGCAGACACGAACCGAGGCATCCCTGATTCTGGCACCTAGGAGGCAACATACCATTCGGGTGTCCCATTCACATCCACTGATTCCCCTGTCTGTTCCCGACTGAGTTCCCAATCACTACCGCTCCCCTCTTTTCCCTCGAACAACAGTGAGAGTTGCAGATCCAGAAGGGGGAAGACCTGCGTCAATCAGAGTCTGCACTCACAGCACACAAAGGACTTGTGCATTTTTCTGACAAGCCCGGTGACCACACTGATGCCCACTTTTATTCCCTACAATATCATCAAGTCAGTATTAATTTCTCAGCTCCTGTGGTAGGATGCAAACTCATGTCTTGGTGTGTAAGTGCAGTGGCCTGGGATCGGGACACAGTGGTTCATCTGCCAGTCCCGTGTATTGGTTGTATTGTGGCCCTGTGCTGGTGTGTTCAGGGGTCTGACATCTCCAGCTGACCATGTGACAGTGACGCCCCCCCCCCAGTCGGTGGGGTTGATGTGGAATAGACTTCAGTTCCACTTCAACCCAATATTACAGCAATCTTTGCCTCAAAATTGAACTTAATTGTGATCTCACAAACAAGAAGAAATGAATCTTTGTGAGTTTTACCTCGATTAATGGCATCAAGTGTTTCTCTCAGCATTGTGTTCAGCAAATAGAGGTGATCAAATTTTTCCACCGGTAGGGCCTCATCTGTCACTGACAATTCCGGGACATCATCATTAATCCTGTAAATAGTAAACTGATGGTGATAAACTGCTATTCTACACTATTTTACAAATCCATACAGGGTTTCAGTGAAGAGCATGTCCTACCTCCTGTTCTGACGAGCTTCCTCCTGAAAGAAATAAAACACAAATCTGAATAGACTGAGACTATCGACATCCTGAATTTCATCCAAACCATTACAAGGCGTTGAAAATTCCCACTCCTGCAGTCACTCACACACACAGACAATACAGAACCAGGGGTTGAAAATTCCCACTCCTGCAGTCACTCACACACACAGACAATACAGAACCAGGGGTTGAAAATTCCCACTCCTGCAGCCACTCACACACACAGACAATACAGAACCAGGGGTTGAAAATTCCCACTCCTGCAGTCACTCACACACACAGACAATACAGAACCAGGGGTTGAAAATTCCCACTCCTGCAGTCACTCACACACACAGACAATACAGAACCAGGGGTTGAAAATTCCCACTCCTGCAGTCACTCACACACACAGACAATACAGAACCAGGGGTTGAAAATTCCCACTCCTGCAGCCACTCACACACACAGACAATACAGAACCAGGGGTTGAAAATTCCCACTCCTGCAGTCACTCACACACACAGACAATACAGAACCAGGGGTTGAAAATTCCCACTCCTGCAGTCACTCACACACACAGACAATGCAGAACCAGGGGTTAAATTACAGGGTATTTCTCTGAAAGCTGGGCCATTACTGAGAGGATGAAACTTGCAAGGAAGACAGGACAGGTCATGCATTTTCATCTGGATGAAGCGTTAGAATGATGAGATGGGCGAACTCAAATCAGTGATGGATTTGATAATGAATCCGATAAGAAATTTAGTGAAGAGGATGTGGAACTCATTGACACAGGAGTGGTTGAAGCGGAACAGCAGAGATTGAATGTCATGGGTAAACTAGAGAATCAGATGAGGGACCGTGGAGTTCAGAGCACTGTCGCCGGGTGTGGTGAGTAGGTGGGAGGAGGCTTGTGAAGCAGTGAAATTGATAGCAGAATATGGTCCGAATGGCCTGTTAATGATGGAGAATGGGATACAGTCCCATGATAATCAAGGACACAATCAGCAGCTCTGCATTATAATCAGAGTAAATCATTTCAGAGAAGATTGGATTCCGTCCTGGGATGTACAGAAGTTGTGGAAGTCCAGTTTTGAAACAATAGCAGCGCTGAATAGTTGTATCAATTGTCTGGTGAGACAGTTTACTGCCGTTTGTAAATGTTGTGTGTAGGAGCAACGCACCTGTTTTCTCTCTGCATTGTATTCTGAGTTACATGGTTATTATGGTAACTAGTCACGTGAGTGGGGTGTGGTAAAAGGAAAAAGAAAAGGTTTGGTATTCGGGCTTTGTTCTGGGCTGTTTTGAGCTGCGGACGGGCAGATGTCATACCATTTGTTGACCAATTCGTTGCAGTTTAATTTACTGTCAATAACGCTGAAGTTTCATCGCTTCAAGATTGTATGTTGCTATTGAAGGATCGAATACATATCTTCGACATTTTGGAACATGATTATTGGAGTGATCGGGAGGTGCAACATACAAGTGTAACAATCTGTGCGAGGTCGCCAGCAGCGGCAACTGATTTGTTAGAAATGGCCACTGTTTACTTCAAATATTCCACTGTTCATTTAGTGTCCTTTGACAGAAATAAATTGAAATATAATTCCTCACCTTGAGAAATATCACACTGTCTTTTTGATCCATCTGTTCCTTTATCTTTGAGATTTCCTCCTGAATAATCCTAATATTCTTTTGAATCTCTCGAAGATTTTTCTCCATTGGATTTAGAATCCTCGCCTCTTCCTCCCTGAGATCCCTGTGTAAGCTCTGCTCTTTCTCAGTGATAATCTGGCGCAGTTCAGCAAACTGGGATGTGACGTGGGACTGAAGGCTGTGTGACTGTTCCTGTCGAATGAAAGGTGAAGATTAATTTACTGTATTGCTGTGTTGTATTTCCTTGTGACAGTAAGGTGACCATTCGGTCCATTGAAGACCATGCTAGTTCTGAGAGCATTCCCGTCAACCTCATTCCCTCGCGTTTTCCTGAAACCTATTCTCGCTCATTGACCCATTAACTCCCACCTGATTCGCATACACCCTCCCCCACCTTAACGGGGTTAATTGTAATTAACCATTTTTCCAGCATGTCCTTGGGATGTGTCTGAAACTGTCGCGGTCACAGGGAGAACATGCAAACTCCACACAGACAGCACCAGGGGCCAGGATCGAACCCAGGTCACTGGAGCTGCGATACTCTGCTAATCTGCATTAAAGGGAGCAAAACTATACAGTAATATCAGAAATTCCGCTCATGAAGCCTCACCCGAACTCCGGAAATCTTCTCTTTCTGTTGCTGCTCCTTTTCCTGGAAGTCTGATTTCATTTTTGTGAGAGAGTTAAAGGAAGATTTCAACTGAACCTGGAAGTCAGAGAGCGAAGGGAAAAGTAAAAAAAAAGGATCAAAAGAAACAGGTGATCAAACCCGATTATCGCACAAAATGCTGGAGGAACTCAGTGAGTCAGGCAGCATCTATGCAGCGGAAATAAACAGTCGACATTTCGGGATGAGACCCTTCATTAAGACTGGGAAGGAATGGGGCAGAAGCCAGAATAAAAAGGTTGGGGATGAGAACCAGCTGACAGGTGATGGGTGAGACAACGTGAGGGGTAACGTGGGGGAGGGTGATGAAGTGAGAAGCTGAGAGGGAACATGTGGAGGAGGTAAAGAGCTGAAGAAAAAGGAATCTAATACTAGAGGACAATCGAACATAGAAGAAACGGGAGGAACTGGGGCTGTTTGGAGCCTGAATAGTGACGAGGGAGGAGGTGTTGGAGTCAGATGTAGCACTTGTCCCGCTTTCAGGAGTCAATGCCAGGAGGTAGATCAGCGGGTAGGAGCGAGTGGATAAGGTGGTTACGTAGAGAGCGGAGAGCTGTGGGAATGGGTGGGGTGAGCTGTGGGAGTGAAAGATATGCGTGTGCTATGTAGGATAGGACAAGGGAGGATGGGGTGAATATCAAATTCGGGATGGTTTTACCTTGTAGATTTTAACAGCTTCTTTAATCGGCAGGAAGCGGTGCTCTCTGTGTTCCTGCGCAACTGCACAGATCAGACAGATCAGTGTCTTGTCCGTTTCACAAAACAGCTTCAGTTCTTCCTCATGTTCCTCGCAGTGAAGTTTACTTTCCTTCCCTTTCGGATTCAGGTTTAGATTTCGAATTTTTTCAGTCAGATTTGCTAAGGCCCGACTGACCCTGAGGGTGCGGTCAGCAGACACCTCTCTACATTCCGGGCAGGAGTTTATCTCCTCCCTTTTCCAACACCGTGTGATACAAGAGCGACAGAAGTTGTGTCCACACTCCAGTGACACCGGATCAGTGAAGAAATCCAGGCAGACGGGGCAAATTACCTCCTCGGTTAAACTCTCGGCCCGTCCTTCCGAAGCCATCTTAATTCCCAGCACTTCCTGGTTCAGAATGCTTTCACTTTCGGGGAGCTGCTGATCCCCTGCAGTACCGCGATTGTCCACTAGACGCGCTGCAGACTCGGGAAATGAACATCATGTCGCTGACAGTGTCAGTGGGCAAGAATCGTGGTGATTTCCACACCTGTGTGGATCGGAAACACGTTAAGCAGGTCGGAAGTAAAACAAAAAACAAAAAAAAAAACAAACTCGGCCGTGGACTACCCAAGCCCGGCTGCAAAAGGAGGAGGGTTGGTTTTGGGGCGAGCAACCGCATCCTGTAAAATCCCAGAGCGACAGAAACGTCAAGTGAATCTCTAAAGGCCTCAACCCTGCGATTGGAAGTCCTTTCCCCCGGAAGTACCTTGCAGAAAAAAAGCACAGGACTGGACATTCCACGTTATTTTGTCTTGTGAAGTCCTGAAGAAAATTCCCATTTTCAGTCAGATTTGCTAACGCCCGACTGACCCTGAGGGTGCGGTCAGCAAACACCTCCCTACATTCCATTTACCCATTTTTGTCCCGACTCCAATGGAAGGCAAGTTTCCACAACTCTGAACAGAGCCCAGAAGTTGATCGAAATAAACGTTATTCACCATAAAATATACACAAGGATAAACTGTGCAATCCCTTTACCCGAAGATCAGTGAGCCTTCTGTCACACAGCTGCTGTGACACAGGCCCTTGCATCTTTCTCCACACATCTTCACCAGCCCACAGTCCGCAAAGAGGTGAGTGACCGTCTCGTCTCCACTGCAGTAATCTCGGGGCAGCGCGCTGTGGGAGCGATCTCCGGGCATGCAGCAAGGATCAAACTGGGAGGGCCCATCTCACCGCCATCTAGGTAAGATTTGGCACGATGATCAAAGAAGTTTATCGCCCTCCTGATGAGCCTACACAAGGTATTGGATTCGGCCCGGTACATCACGGTAAATCCCTCCCAGCCATTGAGCACATCTACATGAAACGCTGTCGGAGTAGAGCAGCATCCATCATCAGAGATGCTCACCGCCCAGGCCAGGCTCTTTTCTCGCTGCTGAAATCAGGTGGAAGGTACAAGAGCCTCAGGACTCGCACCACCAGGTTTAGGATCAGTTCCTACCCCTCAAGCATCAGGGTCACTCACTTGCCGTTCATTCAGATGCTCCCGCAACCAATCATCGCACTGGGCTTGGATCAAAATTAGTGACATTAGAGGTGGTTTGTCTGAGACAGATCGCATTGGGCCTGTCTCAGAATTAGAGGGATAAGAGACAGATACAGTCTCACAGGATATCGACAGGGTGGTGACAGGACTGATGTTTCATACCGCTGGGGTGTGGAACCAGGGGTCACAGACTCAAAATCCGAGCTCACCTCAGCAGGACTGAGATGGGGAGACATTTCCCCATCCAGAGTGCAGTGAATCTTTGGAATTTTCTCCACAAGGTTTCTAAATTGATCAGCCATATCTGAGCGCTCAGCGGTGATGGGAACGTTGAACGAAAGTGGCGCTGAGATCAAAGGTCAGGCATGTTTCTGGCGAAAGGCAGAACAGTCGCAAAGGGCCGAATCGCCACGCATGCTTCTATTTCTTATTTTCTAAAACACGAGTTTATTTTTGAGCCTTTCTCTCCCTTGGCCTTCAGCCTGTCGGATTGCACATGGGAGCGGTGAGAGCTCCAGAGATCCATCAGCAGCCGCTGCGGTTATTTCATGTCTCGTTATCTATTGCTATTGATTTATATTTGCATTTGCACAGTTTGTTGTCTTCTGCACTCTGGTTGATCTTTCACTGATCCTGTTATAGTTACTATTGTATAGATCCTCTGAGGATGTCCGCAGGAAGTGAATCTCGGGGTTATATGTGGTGATTTATATGTACTCTGATAATAAAATTTACTTTTAACTTTTAGCTTCGGGGAACTTCCATTGATTCTGAGAACAAACTGTGACTGACAGCTCCAGCTCACCGCAGCAGCCCGCCCTCAGACACACTCACAGCCAATCAGCGAGTCCCGCTGGGAGAATGTTGCTCCCATTGGCTAAAGGGTGTCAGTGGGCGGGACGGTGTGCGCTCGGAGCGGACTGGGGAGAGGCCGGAGATTGGGAGCTGCACTTTGGGTAAAGGCTGAAACACCGGCCGGGCCTTGAACCCTTCCGATGGCAGAGGTGAAGAGACTGGCGGGGATTCAGTGAGATGCTTCAGCCACACAGAGGGTGCCCGGCCGTTCCCGCCGTGGATCGGGGCCGGTTGTCCGGAGCTGCCTCCCAGACCTGACCCCTGCTGCTGGGAGACGGGAGCTGCCCCGCAGCGGCTGCCGATGGATCTCCGGTGCTCTCAGCGCTCCGCTGTGCAATCCGACTGGCTGAAGGCCAAAGGACAACGGTAAAGTCGGACTTCAGAAAATAAGAAACAGGAGCAGGCTATTCGGCCCCTTGTGCCTGTTCTGCCTTTCACTCAGAACATGCCTGACCTTCGACCTCAGCGCCACTTTCCGGCAACGTTCCCAGCATCGCAGGGCCCCTAAATTTGCTCTTTGATTTTCGAAACCTTGTGGAGCAAATTCCAAAGATTCGCTGCACTCTGGGTGAGGAAATTTCTCCTCATCTCAGTCCTGCTGAGATGACCTCAGATTTTGTGACCCCTGGTTCCTCAGCCCAGCCAGAGGAAACATCATTCCTGCCTCTACCCGATCAATAACCTGTGAGACTCTGTCTGTCTCAGTCAGACCACCTTTTATTTCTCTAATTTTGAGACAGGCCCAGTCAGTGTAATCTCTCTGAGGATGCTACCTCAGCCCCCAAATCAATCTGGGAAACCTTCTCTTCATTCCCTTCATCCCACAGGCTGACTCTGGGAGAGAGACCAGACCTGTGCACAGTGTTCCATGCACGCTCTCGCCAGGACCCCATATACCTTCAGAGGAGATCTTTATTCTGTTTGAGATCTCTAATATCAATCTCAAACAGTGAACAGATCCAACACACCCTCAGACATGAATTTAAAGGGCAGGTGTTGCAACAGTTTGAGCTTCATACCGGGGGCCACGGAGCAAGCAGGGAGTCACAAAGGGAGGAATGTGGGAGTGTTGTGTGTCTGAGCCCAGCTGTGTGTGTTTGTGTATCAGAATCAGGTTTAATATCACTGGCATATGTGGTGAAATTTGTTGTTTTGTGACAGCAGTACATTGCAATATCTAGTGATAAAAACTACAAATTACAATCAGTATGTATAAAATTAAATTTGAAGAGCACTGCAAAAAGCGAGGGAAAATACTGAGGAAGTGTTCTGGAGTTCATTGTCCATTCAGAAATCTGATGGCAGAGGGGAAGATGCTGTTCCTGAACCGGTGAGTGTGTCTTCGGGGCCCTGTACATCCTCCTTGATGGTAGCAATGAGAAGACGGCCTGTCCTAGGTTATGGGGTCCTTAATGATGGTTACTACCTTTTTGTGGCATCATCTTTTGACTGTGTCCTGGATGCTGTGGAGTCCAGTGTCCATGAAGGAGCTGGCTGAGTTTACAACTTTCTGCAGCATTTTCCGATCCTGTGCAGTGGCCTCTCCACACCAGTCAGTGATGCAACCAGTTAGAATGCTCTCCACAGTACATCTGTAGACATTTGCAAGTGTCTTTAGTGACAGACCGATTCTCCTCAATCTCCGAATGAAATATAGGCGATGTTGTGCCTTCATTGTAACTGCATCAATATGTTGGGCCCAGAATAGTTCCTCAGAGATGTTGACAGTCAGGAAATGGAAACTGCTCACCCTTTTCACTTCTGATCCCACAATGAGGACTGGTGTGTGTTCCCTCGACTTCCCCTTCCTGAATCCACAATCAATTCCTTTGTCTTAATGATGTTGAGAGCAAGGTTGTTACTGTGACACCACTCAACTTGCTGATCGATCTCACTCCTGTCCTCCTCCTCGTCACCATCTGTAATTCCACCAACAATAGTTGTGTCATCGGCAAGTTTATAGATGAACCTGGCCACACAGACGTGGTGTAGAGAGAGTAGAGCAGTGGGCTGAGCACGCATCGTTGAGGTGTGTCAGTGTTGATTGTCAGCAAGGAGGAGATGTTATTTCTGACCCACACAGACTGTGGTCTCCTGGTGAGGATCCAGTGGCAGAAGGAGGTACAGAGGCCCAGGGTTTGGAGCTTGTTGATTACAATTGAGGGTCTGATTGTGTTGAACGCTGAGCTGCAATGAGCACCCTGACTGTGAATTGCTTTTATCCTGCTGATCCTGATGGGACAGCCAGTGAGATTACATCTGTTGTTGAAAAATTGTGGCGATTGGCAAATTGCAGTGGGTCCATGAACAGGCAGGAGATGATTCCAGCCGTGACCAACCCCTCAAAACACTTCATCACAGTAATGAGCGTCACTGGGCGATAGTCGTTGAGGCAGGTCACCCTGGTCTTTTTGGCACTGGTATGATCGTCCCCGTTCTGAAATGTGTGTGTGTGTGTATGTGTGTGTGTGTGTGTGTGTGTGTGTGTGTGTGTGTGTGTGTGTGTGTATGTGCGTGCGCGTGCTCTCTTGAGCAGAGAAAAAGAGTATTCGAGGCTTTCCAGTTCAATTCAGGAATGTTTCCAGTAACTGGGGTGCCTCGAACGAGGGGTCACAGTGTTGGGCCGACCACTCAGATCAGAACAAAATAATTTACCCAGCAGAGTGAGCTCACAACCCGCTCTTGTGTTTGAGAGAGATATTTACAAATTAAATGCACAATTATAAATGTGTAAAGTAAATTTATTATCAAAGTACACGCATGTCAACGTGTAATCCTGAGATTTGATTATTTTGTTAATTCAGTAAATTCAAGAACGATGATAAGATAAATGAAAGATCGCACCCAACAGGACAAACAAAACAACTATGTGCAAAAGACAACAAAATTCTAATGCAAAAGAAGAAAAAACTAAGAAATAAATATCAAGAACATGAGATGAAGTTTTGTTGATGGTGTCCATTGCGTGTGGGAACAGTTCAGTGATGGGGCAAGTTAATCTGAGTAAAATTATCCCCTCTTGTTGAGGGCCCTGTTGGTTGAGGAGTAATAACTGTTCCTGAACCTGGTGTTGAGGCTCCTGAGGCTCAGGCAGCTTCTTCCTGATGGCAGCATTGAGAAGAGATCATGGCCCGGGTGGTGGGGGTCCTTGATGATGGATGCTGCTTTCCTGCCACAGCACTCCATCGAGATGTGCTCAGTTATGAGGAGAGTTTTACCCGTGAAGTACCGGCCATATCCACTATTTCTAGCAGGAGTTTCCTGTCAAGGGCTTTGCTGTTTCCATACCAGGCCATGATGCAACCACTGAACATGCTCCCCACCGCATATCTGTCGAAGTTTGTTAAGGTCTGATATGTCATTCTGAATCCATGAAAGCTTCTAAGCAAGGAGAGACAGTTCCTGTTTTCTTGTAATTGCACTTACATCCCGGGCCCTGGACAGATCCTCTGAAATGATAACATTGGGGAATTTAAATTTGCTGATCATCTTCAAATTTGAGCCCTGATGAGGATTGCCTCTTGAACCACCAGATTCCTCCTCCAAAGTCAACAATCAGCTCATTGTTCTTGCTACCAGTGAATGAGAGGTTGCTTTCAGACCATAAGACCGTAAGATATAGGATCAAAATTAGGCCATTTGGCCCATCGACCATGCTGCACTATTTTATTCTGGTTGATCCATTTTTCCGTAGCCACATTTTCCTGCTATCTCCTGGTATCCCTTCATGCCCGGACCAATCAGGAATCTATCAACCACTCCCTTGACATGAGGAAAACAGCATTCATCATCAAATCAGGGTGAGGTAAGTCTCCTCACAATCTGTATCTATCCATTTCTCTCCCTCCCTCCTTCCCCACTCTCTTGCTTCGAAATCTCGCTTTCCCTCCCTCCAATTCTCTCTCTCCTCTGCCCTCTCTCCCCTCTCTATCCCTCTCTCGTCGCTCCCATTACTTCCCTTACTCTCCCCTCATTTTCCCCTCATTCTGCCCTCATTCTCCCCTCTCTCCCATTGGTCTCCTCTCCTCTCATTTTGTCTCTCTCACTCTGCTCCCCTCTTATACACACTCACTCCCTCTCACCCCCTCTCCCCTTCACCTTCCACTCACTCCCTACTCTCACTCTCTCCCTCTCGCTTCCTCTCTCTCCACCCTCCCCACCCTCTTCTCCCTCTCGCCACTCTTCCACTCTCCTCACCCTCAACCCCCTTTATGCTCGCACCTCTCACCCCCCTCCCCTTTCGCCGTTGCATCCTCCCCCCTTCTTTCAACTCCCTCCTCCTGTCCTCTCTCTCCTCTCTCCACTCTCTCCATCCCCTCTCCCTCCCCTCCATCCTATCAGTGCGCTCTACCCACCTCTCCCTGTCTCTCACCCTCTCCCACTCTGCCCTCTCATTCCTCCCTTTATCCCCTCTTTCCCCACGCTCTCCCCACTCTCGCCCCAGCACACTCCCCTCTCTCCTCTCTCCCCAGTCCCTACCCCTCTCTCACCACTCTCCCTCACCACTACCCCCTCACTGTCAACCCACTCCACTCTCCCTCCCCCGCTCCTTCTTTCCCTCTCCCATTACCACCCCTCTCCAACTCCCAACCCTCTCTTCCTCCTCCCCGAACCTCCCACCCCTCTCTCTACTCCCACTGTCTCTCCTCGCCCTCTTTTCTCCCTCTCTCTACTCCATATCTCTTTCCTCCCCCTCCTTCTCCTTCCCCTCTCTCAATTCCCACCTCTCAATTCCCCACTCTGTCACCATTGCTCCTCACCTGTCTCCTCTGTCCCCTCTCGCCTTTCCTCTCTCCTCTCTGATCTGTCTCCATCCGGTGTCTCCCTCCTCTCCGTCCTCCCCCTCTCCCCACTTTTCCTTTGCTCCCCCTACCCTCTGCCCCTCCCCTATCCCCGCCTCTCCTCCCTCTCCACCGCTCTACCCCTCTCCATCTCTACTCCTCTACACCTTTCCCCTCTCTCTCCCACTCCACTCTCCCTCTCTCCCCTGCTCTCTCTCTCCCTCTGCCCATACTCTCTATAACCCTCTCTTCATCCCCCTCTCTCCTCCCCTCTCTCTTCCCCTCTATCTCCTCCCCCTTCCCCTCTCTCTCTCCCCCTCTCTCCTCCCCCCTCTCCTCCCCCTCTCCCCTTCTCTACTCCCCTTCTCTCCTCCCCCCTCTCCTGCCCCTCTCTCTCCTCCCCCTCTCTCTCCCCTTCTCTACTCCCCTTCTCTCCTCCCCCTCTCCTCCCCCCTCTCTCCTCTCCCTCTCTCCTCCCCCCTTCTCCTCCCCTCTCCCCTCTCCCTCTTTCCTCCTCCGCTCTCTCCTCCCCACTCTCTCCTTCCCCTCTCTCCTCATCCTCTCTCCTCCCCCTCTCCTTCCTCCCCCATTTCCTCCCCTTCTCTTCCCCCCTCTCTCCTCCTCCCTCTCCTCCCCATCGCTCTCCACCTACCCCCGCTCTCCACCCCTCTCTCCTCCCTCTCTCTCCTCCCCCTTTCTCCTCTCCCTCTCTCTCCCTCTCTCTCCTCCACCCTCTCTCCTCCCCCTCTCTCCTCACCCTCTCTCTCCTCCGCTCCCTCTCCTCCCCTCCCTCTCCTCCTCCCCTCCCTGTCTCCTCTCTCCTCTCTTCCTGCGCTCTCTCCCTTCCGTCTGTCCCTCTCCTCTCCCCTCACTCCCTCCCTTCTCCCATTCTTCCCCCCTCCCCTCGCTCCATCCCTTCTACCATTCTCCCTCTCCCCTCCTCCCTATTTCCCTCCCCCTCTCTCCCCACCTAGTTCTCCCCTTCTCTCTTTCTCTCACCACCCCCCCTCTCCTCTTTCCCTGTCTTCCCTCTCTCCCCACTCTCATTTCGCTCTGGTGGCCCCCTGGGATGTTTCACTCCTGCAAAAATTGAGAAACTTCCTGAGCCAACCCGGCCCCTCCCTGCCCAGTAGTAGAGGGCCCCTATAGTTTCAATGGTGTCCCTGCAGCCTGGAATGTACCGGTCGGCACATTCCTATACGACAGGGGTTCCCAACATTTTTTATGCTATAGACCTATACCATTGGCGGTGGCCCGCAGGCTGGGAGCCCCTGCTCTCCGGCCAAATCGATGTGATGTCAGACCAACACGTTTTGGCCGCCTTCCACCGAGTTGATGATCTTCCAGCAGCAGTTGATGTCACACAGGTTCTGTGGCACAGGCCCTTTCATTTTTCTCCACATATCCTCGCCAGCCCACAGTTCTCAAACAGGTGAGTGACCGTTTCCTCTCCACTGCAGTAATCTCGGGGCAGCGCGCTGTGGGAGTGATCTCCGGGCATGCAGCAAGGATCAGACTGGGAGGGGCCCTCTCGCCACCATCCAGGTGAGGACTGGGTGGCTGCTGGTGAATCAGAATGAGAATCAGGTTTATTATCACCAGCAAGTGACGTGAATTTGTTAACGTAGCAGCAGCAGTTCAATGCAATACATAATCTAGCAGGGGGAAATAAAATATGAATAATAATAAATAAGCAAGTATTACAATTACAGTATACATATATTGAATAGATTTTAAAAACGTGCAAAATGGAAATCCTGTATTTAAAAAAAAATGAGGTGGTGTCCAAAGATTCAATGTGCATTTAGGAATCGGATGCCAGAGAGAAAGAAGCTGTTCCCAAATCGCTGAGTGTGTGCCGTCAGGCTTCTGTACCTCGCACCTGATGGTAACAGTGAGAAAAGGGACTGCCCTGGTGCTGGAGGGCTTAATAATGGACGTTGCCTTTCTGAGACATCGCTCACTGAAGATCTGGTGATGAGGCATTCTGCCTGATGGTCTGTACTGTCTGCTCAGGGAACCACCTCACTGTGTCCATCCATTCCTTCTCCTGCAGTAACTGCAGGACAGTCAGTACTGACCACTGTTCTTGTAGTCAAAGCTGCTGGTCTGGAACCAGTTTCATTACCACAAGGTTCACAGCGAGAGCGCGATGAATGAACCAGTTCCTCTCCATCTTGATGAGTCTACACAAGGTATTGGATTCGGCGCAATGCATCACGGGTGGAGTCCTTACAGCCACTGAGCACATCGACATGAAACGCTGTTGCAGCAAAGCAACATCCATCATCAGAGATGTTCAACAACCAGGCCAAGCTATTTTATCACTGCTGCAATCAGGTAAAAGGCACAAGAGCGTCAGGACTATCACCACCAGGTTCAGGAACAGTCACTACCCTCAACCACCAGGCTCCAGAACAATACAGAACAAATACACTGACTTGCCCATCCATTGAGGTGCTCCCACAGCCAGTGATCGCACTGGGCCTGTCTCGGAGTTAGAGAAATAAGAGACAAGCACAATCTAACATGATATCCAGAGGGTTGCGGCAAGAATGATGTTTCCCCCGGCTGGGGTGTGGAGCCAGGGGTCACAGACTCAAATCCCGAGTTCACCTCAGCAGACTGAGATGCGGAGCAATTTCCTCAACCGCAGTGCAGTGAATCTTTGGGATTTTCTCCACAAAGTTTCTAAATTCAAAAGACATATTTCGGGTTTCAATGATGATGGGAACGTTGCGAGAAATTGGCACTCAGGTAAAAGATCAGTCATAGAAACCACAGAACCATAGAAAAACTACAGCACAGAAACAGGCCTTTTGGCTCTTCTTGGCTGTGCCGAACCATTTTCTGCTAAGTCCCACTGACCTGCACACGGACTATATCCCTCTATACACCTCCATACATACCAGTCATGTTCTGAGTGAAGGGCAGATTTAGCTTGAGGGGCCGAATGGCCACGCCTGCTCCTGTTCCTTATTCTCAGCAGCGGGAGTTACCTTTGCCCCTTGTTCTCCCTTGGCCTTCAGCCCATCAGATTGCACAGGGGAGCGGTGAGAGCTCCGGAGATCCACCGGCAGCCGCTGCGGTTATTTCACGTTCTCGTTATTTATTGCTACTTATTTATATTTGCATTTGCACAGTTTGTTGTCGTCTACACTCTGGTTCATCTTTCACTGATCTGTTATAGTTACTGTTTATAGATTTTCTGAGTATGTCCGCAGGAAAATAAATCTCGGGATTGTATGCGGTGACATATCTGTACTCTGATAATAAAATTTACTTTGAACTTTGAGTTTCGGGGAACTTCCATTGATTCTGAGAACAAACTGTGACTGACATCTCCAGCTCCCGGCAACAACCCGTCCTCAGACACACTCACAGCCAATCAGCGAGCACCGCTGGGAGAAGCATGCTCTCATTGGTTGAGGAGTGTCAGTGGGCGGGACACTGAGCGTTCAGAGCGGATCGGGCTTTGGAACCGGGAGCGAGTGGACTCAGGGAGAGGCCGGAGATCGGGAGCGGCACTTCGGTTAAAGGCTGCAACATCTGCTGGGGTGCTGAAACCTTCCGATGGCAGAGGTGAAGAGACTGACGGTGATTCCGTGAGATGCTTCATCTACACGGAGGGTACCCGGCCTTTTACCGCCGTGCATCGGGGCTTCTTGTCTGGATCTTTGTCCCAGACTCGTCCTCTGCTCCTGGGAGAAGGGAGATGCCCCGCAGCGGCTGCCGATGTCTCCGGAGACCTCACCGTGCACTTGAGTAATCCGACAAGATGAAGGCCAAGGGAGAACGAGGCGCAAAAGTAAACTCGTGCTTGCGAAAATCAGAAACAGGAAGATGTGTGACCTTCGGCCCCTCGCACCTGTTCTATCCTTCACTCAGAACATGTCTGATCTTTGACCTCAACTCGACTTTTATGCAACATTACCAGCATCGCTGAGCCTTTAAATTTCCCTTTTGAATTTAATAAAAATCTCCTCATCTCCGTCCAGCTGAGATGATCTTGGATTTTGAATCTGTGATCCCTGGATCCTCATCCCAGCCAGGAAAAGATCATTCCAGCCCGTACTCAGTGAGATCGTGACTGTCTCTGTCAGACAACTTGCCATTTCTCTAATTTTGAGACAGTCCCAGTCAGTGTAATCTCGCCGGGGACACTACCTCACTCCCAAATACATCTTGGAAACTTGTTTTCATTCCCTTCATCCCACAGGCTGACTCTGGACGGGAGACCAGACCAGTGCACAGTGTTCCATGTACGCTCTCACCAGGACTCCATATACCTCCAGAGGAGATCTTTATTCTTATACTCAAACCTTCCTTCCCATTCAATGTTCTTCATTTAGTATAATGTCAAACAGTGAACAGATACAACACACCCTCAGACATGATTTTTTTTAATGTTTTATTGTTTTACAACATTGAATCACAGTGGACTTAATTCGGCTTTTTTGACACTGATCAACAGAAAATAAGACTCTTACGTGTCAAATTGAAAACAACTCTCTACAAAGTGATCGAAATTAAGTACAAATATAAAACACAGCATAATCGATTGCATAAGTATTTACCCCCTTCAAGTCAGTATTTTACACCTTGCAATACTATGTCACCGCTTTCGAAGATTTGATTTCATATTTTACCAACAGATCCTCCACACGCCTCCTGATAATCTGTATCTTTGGACATGAAGCTCCCAGCTATATTCTTCTTTTAACCACTATTCAATCATGCCCACAACGTCATAATGACAATCTGTAACTGCGACACAAGTTCATCTCCCTTATTCTGTAAACTGCCCACATTCAATTTTAACGCCTTCAGTTCTGTAATCATCATCCTTTTCGATGTTCTCACCCTTTTGCATTGCAAGCTGGCAGTCTCACTACACACTGCTGCTGTTTGTAAACCATCTGCTCTCCCGCCCTATCACTCCGGTTCCCATCTGCTGCCAAATTAGTTCAAACCCTTTCGAACAGCTCTAGCAAACCTACCCATCTGGATATTCGAAGCCCTCGAGTTCAGGTGTAAGCAGCCCCTTTTGTTCAGGTCCTAGGTTCGCCAGTGATCCAGGAGTCTGAACACCCTCCCTCCCCCCCGCCCACCAGATTCTCAGCCACTGTATCATCTGCAAAATTATCCTATTCTTACTTTCACTGGCACATGGCACAGGTAGCAATCGAGGGATTACTACGCTTGAGGTCCTGGTTTCAGCTTTCTACCTCGCTTCCGAAAATATCTCTTGAGGACCTCCTCAGCTTTCCTGCCTATTTTATTGGTGCCAATATGTACCAAAACGTTTGGCCCTTCACGATCACTCTTTAGAATCTTGTGGAGCCGATCTGAGGCATCCATGACCATAGCACCTGGGAGGTAACATACCATCGGGGCGTCTGTATCACGTCCACATAATCTCCTGTCTATTCCTCTAACTACGGAATTACTTGTCAGTACTGTCGTCCCCTTCACATCCTGATCCACAGCGTTAGACTGTGTATTTAAGCACAGCTCCAATGCCATATTCAAGTTTGCTGATGACACCACTGTCGTTGGCCGGATTAAAGGTGGGGATGAATCAGCATCGAAGAGGAAGTTTGAAACTCTGGCTGACTGATGCCAAAAACAGCCACTTACTGAATGTCATCAGGACAAAGGAAATGATTATGGACTTCAGTAGAAGGAAAGCGGAGGTCCACAAGTCAAATTTAATCGGGGGATTACAGTTGGAGGCGGTCAGCAACCTTAAATTCTGCGGTGTTATTATTTTGGAGGACCTGTACTGGGTCTGCACTTATGTCCAGTTACGAGGATCCTTCCAAAAGTGGTGGATACTGCTGTGTATTTAATATTTCAGAAACATTTGACTAACCTTGCATATATGTTGTTTGATTTATCTTTCTTATTTGTTTAAATAATTCGTTATGGGTTATGTATATGTCACGTAACTGGCAACAATGAATATAGAAATGAGTCAGGTTTTATAAACAAATGAACATTTATTAAACTCTGCTCAAACAAGCGAAAACCTTAACCAGAAGCAAACTGCTATGCGGCTATTTAACAAACCTCTAAACTCAGTATTAGTTCTTAAAGCGGTAAATGCGAACACGGTCTTAAAGTGGTAAATTAGAACACAGTTCTTAGAATGGTAAATTTGAAAGTCCAAGAGATTTATACAGTCAAATAGGATTGACTTTCCTGAAGTAAAGAATTCCTCGAGGACTCGACGTTATTGCCGATCCCAGCCGAAACCTGCCTTGTCTGCAGGACTCACGACGATGAAAATAAAACGTTTTAAAGACGCTGTCATTTTTCCTCTGTGGAATAGATACTGCACAACCTTTCCTGCTGCTTTTAGCAGAGGTTATCTCATGCAGAACACTCTTACTTGAACGAATTCAATAATGGTCTATTCTCTTCAAAACCACCGAACGACTCCTTCAGGTTCCCGTCTTCACTCTCCAATACTACTGAAAAGATACGTCAACAAACCTGGCAGCGATTGGTCAACTACCGGCCCAACAGTTCTGTACATGATAATAGAAAGTAAAACTCCGTTTTAAAACTATACTGCGTCATGGGACTAATAAGCATCATAGCGGAGTATCTGACTGACGATCTAACTGAAAACTCAACTGGGAAAACTAACTGTGTCACCAGGGGTCTACACTTATACAGAATATACCTGTTGAGAACAGGTCATCACGTGACCTCACATCGGGGTGGGGGGGAATGACATCATGTGAACTCCCCAGGACCATTAAATCATCCTCATAAGACGGTCACAAGATATCCGCGAGGTACGTAACATATACGAAT
Organism: Mobula birostris; assembly: GCF_030028105.1. Lineage (NCBI taxonomy): Eukaryota > Metazoa > Chordata > Chondrichthyes > Myliobatiformes > Myliobatidae > Mobula > Mobula birostris. The sequence continues at coordinate 65,541,363 of NC_092389.1, read as the reverse complement.
ACGTGAACTGCAAACATCATCACACCAGCATATAATACTAATGACGGCAACTCGAAGTGCAACTCCCATTTAGGACTCTGTATCTTCCTTTGAATTAGTTTAGAGTCTTAAGGTATTACGCCAAAAAAAAAATGTCCATCACGGGTAAACCCCTCTCCCCCAGTCAGCACATCTACATGAAACATTGTCACCGATAAAGCCCTCTCCCCTAGTCAGCACATCTCCATGAAACATTGTCACCGATAAAGCCCTCTCCCCCAGTCAGCACATCTACATGAAACATTGTCACAGGTAAAGCCCTCTCCCCAGTCAGCACATCTGCATGAAACATTGTCACGGGTAAATCCCTCTCCCCCAGTCAGCACATCTACATGAAACATTGTCACGGGTAAATCCCTCTCCCCCAGTCAGCACATCTACATGAAACATTGTCACGGGTAAATGCCTCTCCCCCAGTCAGCACATCTACATGAAACACTGTCACAGATAAAACCCTCTCCCCCAGTCAACACATCTACATGAAATATTCTCACGGGTAAATCCCTCTCCCCCAGTCAGCACATCCACATGAAACAGTTTCACGGGTAAATCCCTCTCCCGCAATCAGCACATCTACATGAAACATTGTCACAGGTAAAGTCCTCGACCCCAGTCAGCACATCTACATGAAACATTGTCACAGGTAAAACCCTCTCCCCCAGTCAGCACATCAACATGAAACATTCTCACAGGTAAAGCCCTCTCCCCCAGTCAGCACATCTACATGAAACATTGTCACAGGTAAATCCCTCTCCCCAGTCAGCACATCTACATGAAACATTGTCACGGGTAAATCCCTCTCCCCCAGTCAGCACACCTACATGAAATATTGTCACGGGTAAATCCCTCTCCCCCAGTCAGCACTTCTACATGAAACACTGTCACAGATAAAACCCTCTCCCCCAGTCAGCACATCTACATGAAATATTCTCACGGGTAAATCCCTCTCCCCCAGTCAGCACATCTACATGAAAAATTGTCACGGATAAAGCCCTCTCCCCCAGTCAGCACATCTACATGAAACATTGTCACAGGTAAAGACCTCTCCCCCAGTCAGCACATCTACATGAAACATTGTCACAGGTAAAGACCTCTCCCCCAGTCAGCACATCTACATGAAACATTGTCACGGGTAAAGCCCTCTGCCCCAGTCAGCACATCTACATGAAACATTTTCACAGGTAAAGCCCTCTCCTCAGTCAGCACATCTGCATGAAACATTGTCACAGGTAAAGCCCTCTCCCCAGTCAGCACATCTACATGAAACATTGTCACAGGTAAAGCCCTCTCGCGCAGTCAGCACATCTAAATGAAACATTGTCACGTGTATATCCCTCTCCCACAGTCAGCACATCTACATGAAACATTGTCACAGGTAAATCCCTTTCCCCCAGTCTGCACTTCTACATGAAACACTGTCACAGATAAAACCCTCTCCCCCAGTCAGCACATCTACATGAAATATTCTCACGGGTAAATCCCTCTCCCGCAATCAGCACATCTACATGAAACAATGTCACAGGTAATGCCCTCTCCCCCAGTCAGCACATCCACATGAAACATTGTCACGGATAAAGCCCTCTCCCCCAGTCAGCACATCTACATGAACATTGTCACGGGTAAATCCCTCTCCCACAGTCAGCACATCTACATGAAACATTGTCACGGGTAAATCCCTCTCCCCCAGTCAGCACACCTACATGAAATATTGTCACGGGTAAATCCCTCTCCCCCAGTCAGCACTTCTACATGAAACACTGTCACAGATAAAACCCTCTCCCCCAGTCAGCACATCTACATGAAATATTCTCACGGGTAAATCCCTCTCCCCCAGTCAGCACATCTACATGAAAAATTGTCACGGATAAAGCCCTCTCCCCCAGTCAGCACATCTACATGAAACATTGTCACAGGTAAAGACCTCTCCCCCAGTCAGCACATCTACATGAAACATTGTCACAGGTAAAGACCTCTCCCCCAGTCAGCACATCTACATGAAACATTGTCACGGGTAAAGCCCTCTGCCCCAGTCAGCACATCTACATGAAACATTTTCACAGGTAAAGCCCTCTCCTCAGTCAGCACATCTGCATGAAACATTGTCACAGGTAAAGCCCTCTCCCCAGTCAGCACATCTACATGAAACATTGTCACGTGTATATCCCTCTCCCACAGTCAGCACATCTACATGAAACATTGTCACAGGTAAATCCCTCTCCCGCAATCAGCCCATCTACATGAAACATTGTCACGGGTAAAGCCCTCTCCCCAGTCAGCACATCTACATGAAACATTGTCACAGGTAAAGCCCTCTCGCGCAGTCAGCACATCTAAATGAAACATTGTCACGTGTATATCCCTCTCCCACAGTCAGCACATCTACATGAAACATTGTCACAGGTAAATCCCTTTCCCCCAGTCTGCACTTCTACATGAAACACTGTCACAGATAAAACCCTCTCCCCCAGTCAGCACATCTACATGAAATATTCTCACGGGTAAATCCCTCTCCCGCAATCAGCACATCTACATGAAACAATGTCACAGGTAATGCCCTCTCCCCCAGTCAGCACATCCACATGAAACATTGTCACGGATAAAGCCCTCTCCCCCAGTCAGCACATCTACATGAACATTGTCACGGGTAAATCCCTCTCCCACAGTCAGCACATCTACATGAAACATTGTCACGGGTAAATCCCTCTCCCCCAGTCAGCACATCTACATGAAACATTGTCACAGGTAAAGCCCTCTCCCCCAGTCAGCACATCTACATGAAACATTTTCACGGGTAAAGCCCTCTGCTCCACTCAGCACATCTACATGAAACATTTTCACAGGTAAAGCCCTCTCCTCAGTCAGCACATCTGCATGAAACATTGTCACAGGTAAAGCCCTCTCCCCAGTCAGCACATCTACATGAAACATTGTCACAGGTAAAGCCCTCTCGCGCAGTCAGCACATCTAAATGAAACATTGTCACGTGTATATCCCTCTCCCACAGTCAGCACATCTACATGAAACATTGTCACAGGTAAATCCCTTTCCCCCAGTCTGCACATCTACATGAAACATTGTCACGGGTAAATCCCTCTCCCCCAGTCAGCACATCTACATGAAACATTGTCACGGGTAAAACTCTCTCCCCCAGTCAGCACATCTACATGAAACATTGTCACGGGTAAATCCCTCTCCCCCAGTCAGCACATCTACATGAAATATTGTCACAGGTAAAACCCTCTCCCCCAGTCAGCACATCTACATGAAACACTGTCACAGGTGAAGCCCTCTTCCCCAGTCAGCACATCCACATGAAACATTGTCACAGGTAAAACCCTCTCCCGCAATCAGCACATCTACATGAAACATTGTCACGGGTAAATCCCTCTCCCCCAGTCAGTACATCTACATGAAAGATTGTCACGGGTAAATCCCTCTCGCCCAGTCAGCACATCTACATTAAACATTGTTACGGGTAAAGCCCTCTCCCCCAATCAGCACATCTACATGAAACATTGTCACATGTAAAGCCCTCTCCCCAAGTAAGCACATCTACATGAAACATTGTTACGGGTAAAGCCCTCTCCCCCAGTCAGCACATCTACATGAAACATTGTCACAGGTAAAGCCCTTTCCCCCAGTCAGCACATCTACATGAAACATTGTTACAGTAAATTCCTCTTCCCCAGTCAGCACATCTACATGAAAGATTGTCACGGGTAAAGCCCTTTCTCCCAGTCAGCACTTCTGCATGAAACATTGTCATGGGTAAAGCCCTCTCCCCAGTCAGCACATCTACATGAAACATTGCCACCGATAAAGCCCTCTCCCACAGTCAGCACATCTACATGAAATATTGTCACGGAAAGCAGTTTCCATCTGGGACACCCACCACCCTTGTCATTCTCACTTTGCCCTGCTGACATCCGGAAGAAGGTACAGGAGCTTCTGAACTCACACCTCCATTTCAGGAATAGTTTTTACAGCTTGTTGGAAAACACTGTTTGTTGTTAAATAGTATTTTTGTAAGACTTGTACTATTTAAGAAGGTCCTGCACTTTTCAGTATGTGGTAGTTCATCCCCACCCACTGGCAGAAAGCAGTAGAGCAGTTTGTAGTCCGCAGTGAACTATAGATGTGATTAATTCTGGATGTCAACCCTGATCCCGGAAGAAAGGTAGGGTTCAGAAAATAAACAGATCCAACATTCTGAACCATCAATCTCTGAACCAAAGGGGAAAACTTCACTCTGCTTCACTCGCCCCATCATTGAATGGTTCGCACAACCAATGGAATCACTCTCAGGGACTCTTCATTGCATGTTCTCGATATTTACGGCTTATTTATTATTATTATTATCATTATTTACGTTTGTATTTGCTCATTTTGTTGTTTTCTAGATGAATACCCGAGTAGGGTAGTGTTTCATTGATTGTGTTATGCTTATTAATCGAAGGATTTGTTGAGCATGCCCATCAGAAAATGAATCTCAGAGTTGTATATGGTGACATGTATGTACTTTGACAATAAAATTAACTTTGTAATTTTCAAGTTTAGACTTTTCACCTACCTTCTTTTCGTCTGCAAACGTGGCCCCGAAGCTGATTCTTTCATCCAAGTCAGTAATATATAATGTGAAAAGAAGCGCTCCCAACAGCGACCCCTGCAGCACACCACTAGTCACTGCAGACAACCAAGTAAGGTACCCTTCACAGCATTTTTTTTGTCTTCCACCGTTCAGTCGTTCTCCTCTGCATACTAGTGCCTTTCCTGTGTTACCATGGACTCTTATTTTAAATAGCCTCACGTATGGCACCTTGTCAAAATTCAAATGCACAACACGCACTGACTCTCCTTTGTCAATCCTATCTGTTATGCCCTGACTGATTTCAGTTTACAATAGTGCTCATGAAGCTCAGCAACTACTTACTGGCGGCCAATAAAACGAAGACTGCGAATAACACGTTATTCATAATAGTTTTACTTGTAGAACTCATGGTTGCCGATCACCGCGAACAACGGAGAAGTGAGTGAAAGTGAAGATGAGTTGAGGGTTGAAGTATATGTGTGAGACGTGACATCTCGGCGAGGTTGAGGAACATGAAGCAAGTCAGAGCAGAGGAGAGCCAGGGAGGCACAGCCACCTAAACCACGAGCGAGCTTTGGTCACTCTAAGCACAGGGCCGATTTGGAAAGATCGGGCACGGGCTGAAACGTGACGGCGAGATCTAGTCCCAGAGCGGCAGTGCCAGGGTTCAGGAGAAAGGAACGAACCGATGTTTAGACGATTTAAATGCCAGTCCAGATGGACTGAAAACAGGAGGTGTTGAAACCAGAGGTGAGAGACGGACGGGTTCTATAAGCTGCTCCGCGATGTTTACTCGCCTCTGTGGTGAACTGAGGCTGAGCCGTGGCCTGTTCCGGCTACTCCAGACTTCCTGAATGGTATTTGCTCACTTATATTGTGTGCATGATCTGTTATAATTCTCTCTCGCTACCTTCGGTGGTTCACTGATTTTTTAAAAGTGTGTTTTGCGTTTCTTGGGTTTGTGGCTGTCTGCAAGAAGATGGATCTCAGGGTTGTATTATCTGCACACACTTTGATAATAAATGCACTTTGAACTTTGGCTGGGAAAGATTCCCCCTTTCGAAATCGCTGCTGATTGGCCTATTTTCTCATGCGCCTCTAAGTACCCCGAAAGCTCATCCTGAATAAAATAATCCAGTCACTTTTCAACCACCGGCAAGGCCAACTGTCCTATAATTTCTTTTCTTCTGCCTCCCTCCAGTCTGAAAGTGTGCAGGTCGCAATTTTCAAAACCTCGGGAAGCATTCTAGAATATTGTGGAATTTAAAGGATCAGTATCTCCACGATCTCTTCCGATACCTCATTCAGAACCATAGGATGTCGTCCATCCGGTCCAGGTGATCCATCTACCTTCAGACCTTTCACCTTCCCAGGCATCCAGCGCGGCGTGCCAGCAACTGCGCTCACTTCTGCCCCCTGATACTCTCAAATTTCCGGTGTACTCTCAGTGTTGTCTGCACTGAAGACTGGTGCAAAATCCTTACTCTGCTACGAGAGTAATTCCTACATGTTGGTACTAGAGCAATTTGTCCTTCCGTTTCCTCTAATTCAAGTCCAACTCCTGCTGCATCTGTCTGAAACTGATCGCGGGACAAGGAACAGTTGGGTCTGCAATGGCTGTGGTATCAGTTGTGGTCGACTCCACCGTGGGACAAGGTTCTGTATATACAGAAGATTTTGTGGCTCAACAGCGACCGGGATTGAGTTGCCTGGGATAGATGCTGACCCATGATCTCGTTCCTTATTTCTAGTTTGGAAAGCCTCTATCCACTTGGTAGAAATATCCACTAGCATTGGGATATATTACAGTCCTCGTCGGGATGGAGGTAAAAGTCCTAAAATATCGATCTACAGGTGAACCCGTGGTCCATGTATGTGTGTAAAACTGCTTTTTATAGGTTTTATCTGGGCTATCTGTGTGGCGCCTGGCCAAGTGGTTAGGGCATTGGGCTCATGATCTTGTTGAAGAACTTATTTGAGATGACAAGAGGAAAAACTGATGGAGTTAAAAAGGTGAGGCTCACTTGAAACCATTCCCGTCAGGGTCGTGGGTTCGAGTCTCGGACAAGGCAGCGAGTTGTGTCTTTGAACAAGGCACATAACCACACACTGCTCCAGTCCACCCAGCTGAAAATGGGTACTGGCAAATGCTAGGGGTTTACCTCGCGATAGACCGGCGTCCTATCCGGTGGTGGGGAGGGGTGGGTGGAAGTCTCGTACTCACAGTCGCTTCACGCCACAGAAACCGGCATAAGCACCGGCCTGATGGGCCACAAAGGCTGGGGACAGACTTTGACTCTTAATCTGGGCTATACTGGATACAAATCAAACAATTATTTCTATCATGTTCTACATCTTTTCGCCTTTTTGGCCACCAGCACAGATTCTTCAACTGTTCCATAGTTCTATCTGTGCCCAAAAATGTCCTGCTACCAATGCATCATCTGGTTTCTTTCACTTTCTGGCAGTACAAGTGTACCATTATTAAGTACAATCTATTCCGTATCCGTATTCCCGAATATTTCCCATATTCTGCTGAATTCTCTCCTCTTTGCACCTTTGCCCACTGCTGGTCCTGTTGCTGTACCGTGACTCTGTCTATGGACACACTGTTTGCTGGTTTCAGTGACGTCACTCCCTCCACATCTGGATTCCATTCCCACGTCTTGCTCTCAGTTTGGAAAACCCATCAGCATTCCTGTTCCCTGACGGGAATGGCTTCAAGTGAGCCTCACCTTTTTAACTCCATCAGTTTTTCCTCTTGTCATCTCAAATAAGTTCTTCAACAAGGGTTCTGCTGGTAATGGTGTACGATCTGCTCATACATAATCTCTCGCTTCCGATTACGATAACCATTCAGTCAAACTGTTACAAACATACATACTATCTGAGTGTATGACTGATCCTGAAGGATATCTGTCTGGATGGCTGACAACAAAAGCTATAGCAGCAAACTCTGTCGCTTGTGCACTCATTGTTGTTTGCAATTTGATTGAAACAACTTCCATCTCTACACCTTCCTGACCCTGCACATACATACTACATCCTGTAAGTCTCTCTCCATCCTGAACTGATGACGATCCAGCAACAAATATGCATTACTAAATGACAATAAAAGAGGACTGCGTGTCCTCATAATCTAATCTAATCTAATCTAATTTAAAATATCCTTAAAGAGGAACTTCCTGGTCGAATGACGTTACTTTCCTCTCCTGATTTTAAAATGGGACTGAGTGGTCCACTTCGTATTTGTACCACTGTCGTCCGACACTCATGAGGTTGACCCGGTAAGTTAAATTGCCTGCGAGAATGTTCGTACTGCTAACTCTGTTAACAACGACATTATGGTTCTGTAATGACTATGTCCACTGGACGAGTCCAGTCTGACTGACTGTTCCAGCACTAGTACGACTTTCCAGTATACAGTGGCATGCAAAAGTGTGGTCACCCCTTATCAAAATTTCTGTTACCGTGAATAGCCAAGCGAGTAAAAGATGAACTGATTTCCAAAAGGCATAAAGTTAAAGACGACACAATTTTTAAATATTTTAAGCAAAATTACTGTTTTACTTCCATTTTTAACAGTTTCAAAATACCGTAGTAGGAGAGAAAAAGCGCCGGAAGCAAATGTTTGGGCACCTTGCATGGTCAGTGGTTAGTAGCACCCCCTTTGGCAAGTTTGTCAAGCTTGTAAACGTTTTTTTGCAGGCAGCTAAGTGTCTTTCAATTCTTGTTTTGGGGACTTACGCCATTTCTTCCTTGCAAAAGGCTTCTAGTTCTGTGAGATTCTTGGGCCGTCTTGCATGCACTGCTCCTTTGAGGTCTATCCACAGTTTTTAGATGATGTTTAGGTCGGGGTCTATGAGGGCCATGGCAAAACAGGGAGGTAGTCACACCTAGGCTGTTGGAAGCAGGTCGTTGGGTGAGAATCAGAGGAGAGAAATCGAAGGTGAGCAGACAGGTAGTGCAGAGCACCCCTGTAGCCATTCCATTGAATAATAAGTTTACCGCCCTAGATACTGTTGGCAGGGACGACTGACTAGATGTGAGCCACGGTGGCAGGGCCTCCGGCACTGAGTCTGACCCGGTGGTGCAGAAGGGTGGGACAGAGAAGAGGAGAGCTGTCGTCATTGGAGACTCTATAGTCAGGGGAGCAGACAGGAGATCTTGTGGACGTGAGAAGGACATCCGCATGGTTTGTTGCCTCCCGGGTGCCAGGGTCCGGGATGTCTCTGACCGGGTGCACGACATCCTGGTACGAGAGGGAAAGCAACCAGAAGTCGTGATACACGTTGGGACCAACGACATAGGCAGGAAGAGGGATGAGGTCCTGAAGTGTGAGTTTGGGGAACTAGGCAGAAGGCTGAAGAACAGGACCTCAAGGGTGACATTCTCAGGATTGCTGCCAGTGCTACGTGACACTGATGGTAAGAATTGGAGGAGATGGCAGTTGAATCCGTGGCTAAGGAGTTGGTACAGGGAGCAGGGTTTTTGATTTTTTTTAACTTTGGGATCTCTTCTGGGGAAGGTGGGACCTGTGCAGAATGGAAGGATTGCACATGAACTCGAAGGGGACCAATATCTTTGCAGGTAGTTATGCTAGCATGGTTAGGGAGGGTTTAAACTAATTTGCAAGGGGGTTGGGACCCTGGGCGATAGAGCAGTGAAAGAAGTGCATGGAGTAAAGCCGGATCTAACATATAGAGAGTCTTTCAGGAAAGAGAAGCAGAATATACGGTGTAAAGACAGTAAGGTAGAAGGGCTGAAGTGTGTGTACCTCAATGCAAGAAACATCAGGAACAAAGGTGATGAACTGAGAGCTTGTATACTTACATGGAATTATGATGCAGTGGCCATCACAGAGACTTGGCTGGCACAAGGGTAGGAATGAATTCTCAATATTCCTGGATTTCAGTGCTCTAAAAGGGATAGAGAGGGTGGAAAAAGGGGAGGAGGGGTGGCATTACTGGTCAGGGATACTATTACAGCTACAGAAAGGGTGGGTAATGCAGCAGGATCCTTTTTTGAGTCAGTATGCGTGGAAGTCAGGAACAGGAAGGGAGCAGTTACTCTATTGGGGGTATTCTATAGGCCCCCTGGTAGCAGCAGAGATACAAAGGAACAGGTTGGGAGGCAGATTTTGGAAAGGTGCAAAAATAACAGGGTTGTTATCATGGGTGACTTTAACTTCCCTGATATTGATTGGCATCTGATTAGTTCCAACGGTTTCGATGGGGCAGAATTTGTTAAGTGTGTCCAGGACGGATTCCTGTCACAGTATGTTGACATGCCGACCAGGGGGAATGCCATACTAAATCTAATACTAGGTAATGAACCGGGTCAGGTCACAGATCTCTCAGTGGATGAGCATCTGGGGGACAGAGACTACCACTCCCTGGCCTTTAGCATTATCATGGAAAAGGATAGAATCAGAGAGGACAGGAAAAAATTTAATTGGGAAGGGCAAATTATAAGGCTATAAGGCTAGAACTTGCAGGTGTGTATTGGGATGATGTTTTTGCAGGGAAATGTACTATGGACACGTGGTCGATGTTTGGAGATCTCTTGCAGGATGTTAGGGATAAATTTGTCCCGGTGAGGAAGATAAAGAATGGTAGGGTGAAGGAACCATGGGTGACCAGTGAGGTGCAAAATCTAGTCAGGTGGAAGAAGGCAGCATACATGAGGTTTAGGAAGAAGGGATCAGATAGGTCTATTGAGGAATACAGGGAAGCAAGAAAGGAGCTTAAGAAGGGGTTGAGAAGAGCAAAAAAGGGGCATGAGAAGGGCTTGGCAAGTAAGGTAAAGAAAAATCCCAAGGCATTCTTCAATTATGTGAAGAACAAAAGGATGACAGGAGTGAAGGTGGGACTGATTAGAGATAAAGGTGGGAAGATGTGCCTGGAGGCTGTGGAAGTGAGCGAGGTGCTCAATGAATACTACTCTTCAGTATTCACCAATTAGAGGGAACTTGATGATGGTGAGGACAATATGAGTGAGGTTGATGTTCTGGAGCATGTTGATATTAAGGCACAGGAGGTGTTGGAAATGTTAAAATAGATTAGGACGGATAAGTTCCCGGGGCGTGACGGAATATTCCCCAGGCTGCTCCATGAGGCGAGGGAAGAGATTACTGAGCCTCTGGCTAGGATCTTTATGTCCTCGTTGTCCACGGGAATGGTACCAGGGGATTTGAGGGAGGCAAATGTTGTCCCCTTGTTCAAAAAGGTAGTAGGGATAGCCCGGTTAATTATAAACCAGTGAGCCTTACGTCCGCGGTGGGAAAACTGTTGGAAAAGATTCTTAGAGATAGGATCTACGGGCATTTAGAGAATCATGGTCTGATCAGGGACAGTCAGCATGGCTTTGTGAAGGACAGATAGTGTCCAACAAGCCTGTTTGAGTTCTTTGAGGAGGTGACCAGGCATATAGATGAGGGTAGTGTAGTGGATGTGATCTATATAGACTTTAATAAGGCATTTGACAAGGTTCCTCACGGTGGGCTTATTCAGAAAGTCAGAAGGCATGGGATACAGGGAAGTTTGGCCAGGTGGATTCAGAATTGGCTTACCTGCAGAAGGCAGAGGATGGTGGTGGAGGGAGTACATTCAGATTGGAGGATTCTGACGAGTGGTGTCCCACAAGGATCTGTTCTGGGACCTCTATTTTTCGTGATTTTTATTAACGACCTGGATGTGGGGTTAGAAGTGTGGGTTGGCAAGTTTGCAGACGACACAAAGATTGGTGGTGTTGTAGATAGTGTAGAGGATTGTCAAGGATTGTAGAGAGACATTGATAGGACGCAGAAGTGGGCTGAGAAGTGGCAGATGGAGTTGAACACGGAGAAGTGTGAGGTGGTACACTTTGGAAGGACAAACTCCAAGGCAGAGTAGAAAGAAATGGCAGGATACTTGGTAGTGTGGAAGAGCAGAGGGATCTGGGGGTACATGTCCCCAGATCACTGAATGTTGCCTCACAGGTAGATAGGGTAGTTAAGAAAACTTATGGAGTGTAGCCTTCATAAGTGGAGGGATAGAGTTTAAGAGTCGCGATTTAATGATGCAGCTCTATAAAACTCTGGTTAGGGCACACTTGGAGTACTGTGTCCATTTCTGGTTGCCTCACTATAGGAAGGATGTGGAAGCATTGGAAAGGGTACAGAGGAGATTTACCAGGATGCTGCCTTGTTTAGAGAGTATGCATTATGATCAGAGATTAAGGGAGCTAGGGCTGTACTCTTTGGAGAGAAGCAGGATGAGAGGAAACATGATAGAGGTGTACAAGATAATAAGAGGAATAGACAGAGTGGATAGCCAACGCCTCCTCCCCAGGGCACTACTGCTCAATACAAGAAGATATGGCTTTAAGGTAAGGGGTGGGAAGTTCAAGGGGGATGTTAGAGGAAGGTTTTTTACTCAGAGAGAGATTGGTGCGTGGAATGCACTGCCTGAGTCAGTGGTGGAGGCAGATACACTAGTGAAGTTTAAGAGACTACTAGACAGGTATATGGAGGAATTTAAGGTGGGGGGTTATATGGGAGACAGGGTTTGAGGGTCGGCACAAAATTGTGGGCCAAAGGGCCTGTAATGTGCTGTACTATTCTATGTTCTATGTTTAAAACCTTCAGCTTGCGCCTCTTGAGGTAGTCCATTGTGGATTCTGAGGTGTGTTTAGGATCATTATCCTGCTGTAGAAGCCATTGTCGTTTCATCTTCGTTTCATTTTCTTGCAGACGATGTGATGTTTGCTTCCAGAATTTGCTGATATTTAATTGAATTCATTCTTCTTTCTGCCAGTGAAATGTTCCCCGTGCCACCAGCTGTAACACAAGCCCAAAGCATGATCGAGACACCCCCGTTGTATTTTAACTTCATTAGTTTGGAAACAGGTCCTGTGGACTGATGAAGTTAAAATAGAACTTTTTGGCCGAGATGAGCAAAGGTATGTTTGGAGAAAAAAGGGTGCAGAATTTCATGGAAAGAACACCTCTCCAACTGTTAAGCACGGGGGTGGATCGAAATACCTCAGGAGGTGCAAGCTGTAGGTTTTGCCATGGCCCCCACAGTCCCCCGACCTAAACATCATCGAGAATCTGTGGATAGACCTCAAAAATGCAGTGCATGCAAGACGCCCCAAGAATCTCACAGAACTAGAAGCCCTTTGCAAGGAAGAGTGTGTGAAAATCCCCCAACAAGAATTGAAGGTGTCTTAGCTGGCTACAAAACAATATTTACAAGCTGTATACTTGCCAAAGGGGGTGTTGCTAAGTACTGCCAAGCACGGTGCCCAAACTTTTGTTTCGATCCTTTCTCCTGTTTCTTGTTATTTTGAAACTGTAGAAGATGGAAATAAAAATAAAAAACATCTTGCTTAAAATGTTAAAGGAATGTGTCTTCTTTAACTTCATGCCTTTTGGAAATCAGGTCATCTTTTACTCGCTTAGCTATTCACAGTAACAGAATTTTTGCCCAGGGGGCCCAAGCCTTTGTATGCCACTGTACAGGGAGGTAGTCACCCTCTGCCTACGTGAGACAGAAATAAGGGTGAACGTCAGGGGAGGGAAGTGATAACATTGGACAGTGGAGAGCAAGCTTGTAGCCATACCGTTCTGCAGTAAGTACTCCATTTTTGAGTACTTTTTTGGGGGAGGGTGGACGAATACTAGGGGAAAGCAACAGTTGCCTTGCCTCTGCAACTGAATCGGATGACAGCAATTGTAAGGGTCTCTATCGTTATGACAGATAGGTGATTCTGTGGACACGGAAAAGAAACACAAATTCCGTTGCTTCCCAGGTGCCGGCGTCCAATATGTTTCTGAACGCGTCCACAATATCCTGAAAAGGGAGGGTGTGCACCCAGAAGTCGTTGCACATATAGGTGCCAAGGACATAGGTAGAAAAGGGAGGAGGTCCTGAAAACAGAATACAGTTAGTTAGGAAGGCAGATGAGGAGCAGGATTGTTGTCTTCGCACACGACAATGAGCAGAGGAATAGAATAAAGTGGCAGATAAATGCCTGGCTGAAGAATTGGAGCAGAGGGCAGACATTCAGATTTCGGGATAATTGGGGCGTCTTCTGGGGCAGGTGTGATCTGCACAAAAGTGACGGGTTTCACTTGAAACAGACGGTGACCAATATTCTTGCGGGCAGGTTTTACCAGTGTCAAGCATATAAGCTTGTATGAAAGCAAACGCAGTCTTCAGTTCAATCTTTGCGGTTTAAAACATTATGGGTGTGATTTTAAGTTGATTCACAGTATTGAGCTTCAAAAGGCATGCAAAATCGGTAATGTCACAGTTGTATTTGGGTCCAATATTCAAATCGATTGGGAAAATCAGGTTTGTGTCAGATTTCAAGACAGGGGTTTATTGGAATGCCTACGAGATGGCTCTTTGTAGCAGTTTCTGCTTGAGTATATTCAGGAGAATTCTATCTTAGATTGGGTGTTTGTGTATCTTATAGGCAGCTGAATGTAAAGGTGTCATAAGGGCTTGGCTCGGGACGAACCCAAGTGCAAGACACAGACACTGAAGTACTAGGAACAGGACTAGGATACAGGGTGATGGCAAGGACATGGACACGAAAACCGGGAACCCGGAACAGGACTGGACAAAAGAGCTAGGAGCCCGGGCTTGGACTCCGAGCCAGAGACTGGACAAGGAACTAGTAACTAGATCTTGCCTCTGGCTCGGACCCCTGAACTGGGCAAGGACGAGACTTGGCTGGCAGGCAGGACGAGCTGGAGTCTTCAGGCCTGAGGCGAGGCCGGAGACCAGAGACTTGAGGCGAGGCCGGAGACCAGAGACTTGATGCTTGATGCTTGAGTCTTGAGGCGCGAGGCTTGGGGCGAGGCTCGGCTAGAGGCTTGGGGCGAGGCTCGGCTGGAGACTGGAGGCGAGGCTCGGCTAGACACTTGAGGCGAGGCTCGGCTAGAGACTGGAGACGAGGCTCGGCTGGAGACTGGAGGCGAGGCTCGGCTGGAGACTGGAGGCGAGGCTCGGCTGGAGACTGGAGGCGAGGCTCGACTAGAGACTGGAGGCGAGGCTCGGCTAGAGACTTGAGGCGAGGCGAGGCTCGAGGCTTGAGGCGAGGCTCGGCTGGAGACTGGAGGCGAGGCTCGGCTAGACACTTGAGGCGAGGCTCGGCTAGAGACTGGAGACGAGGCTCGGCTGGAGACTGGAGGCGAGGCTCGGCTGGAGACTGGAGGCGAGGCTCGACTAGAGACTGGAGGCGAGGCTCGGCTAGAGACTTGAGGCGAGGCGAGGCTCGAGGCTTGAGGCGAGGCTCGGCTGGAGACGAGGCGAGACTCGGCTAGAGACTTGAGGCGAGGCTAGAGGCTTGGGGTTTTGAAGCTCCTCCTGGGCAGGGCGCGGATCACCGGGGTAGGCCGCGGATCTCCACCCGACGGAGGCAAGGTACAGGAAGGGACAGAACCCACCGCAGAGTAACGGCAATACAGCCTGGCTTACCCGACGGAGGCACGGGACTGGAAGGGACAGGACCAACCGCAGGGTAACGGCAATACAGCCTGGCTTACCTGACGGAGGCAAGGGACAGGAAGGGACAAAACCAACCGCGGGGTAACGGCTAGACAGCCTGAATCACCCGGCGGAGGTCAGGGACAGGAAGGGAGCTAGGTACAGGGTGGCTCCAAGACAAGACTTCGGGTGAGACGAGGCGAGAGTTACCGGCAAGAGAAGGCAAGGCTTCAGGCAATGCAAGGCGAGACAAGAATGTCAGGCGAGGAGAGAGTTACCGGCAAGACAAGGCAAGGTAAGGCTTCAGGCAATGCAACGCGAGGAAACAGAAGGCAGGGGAAGGGATACAAGGAGTAAGGACAAGAACAACCCAGCAGTCTCGCCCTGGTCTCTGAAGATATTTATGTTGCCAGCCCCAACGAAAATCAGCTGCCTCTATTAGTGCTCAACAGGAACAGAAACAGGGTAGACAGGAAAACCTGGAGCAAGTGTCAATGGACCGGACCGTGAACCGGAATGCGGACATCACGGATCGGACCATGACAAAAGGAACCCTTAGGAGGCGATGATTCTAATATGATTGAATCCAAACCACAATTTGAGAAGCATAAGTCACATGTATCAGTACCGCAATGGAATAGAGAGATCCTTGCCCAAGTGGATTGGAGTAGGACACTGTATGCGATGACGGCAGAGCAGAGATGGTTGAAGTTTCTGGGAGTAATTCACTAGGTGCTGGATAGATATGATCCACAGAAAGAAGAGGTTTTCTTTCTTCTTTCTTTAGTAATCTGTTTATTGATTTAAAAGGAACATCAACACAAACAGGAGGAGAATTATCTCAAAAATATACAAATAATAATACAAACAGAGATTGAAATAGACATTATCGAAATGATACATAGTGTTAAGCTAGTATGTAATATATACTAAAAAAACAGCTAATTCTCTTATCAGTTCATGAAGAGGAAAGTAAAAACTTTGAATTTTAAATGAAGGAAAAAACATTACATTATACAAAAAGAAAAGGGAATGGGCAGTCCATTCTGAAGATACCATCAAAAAAAAAGTAAAGAAAGACTTTCTGATCAAATCTAAAACTTCGGAAAAAATGCATATTAAGTAGCAAAAGTGAATGGGAAATTGGATGATTAGGAATCTTTTAAAATTCAACAAAACTGGACTAAAGAAGCCTTAAAAAAGGAAAAGGTGAAATATGAGGTCCAGATATCCAATAATATAAAGCAGGATACAGGAAGTTTTTCGTTATATAAAAAATATAAAAGCGAGGTGAGAGATGATATTGGGTCATTGTAAAATGATGCTACTGGGGTCGTAATGGGGAACTGAAAAACGGCAGATGAACTTAATGAAATACACACAAAATGCCAAAGGGTGTCGGCCCAGAACATCGAATGTACTCTTTTCCAAAACTGTTGTCTGGCCTGTTGAGTTCCTCCAGTAGGTGCAGCTTGGATTTCCAGCATCTGCAGGTTTGCTCTTGTTTGTAAAACGAACTTAATGTTTATTTTGAATCGGTCTGGAACGTGGAAGACACCGGTGTGCCACGTGTTCGTGAGTGTCAGGAAGCAGTACACAGTGGCTCTGCTCTTACAAAGGAAAAAGTGCAATGCAAACCCAAAGGTCTTAAAGTGGACAAGTCACCTAGACCAGCTGGACTACAACACAGAGTCCATTGTGAGTGTACTGAAGAGATTATCGATGCGTTGATCATTATCTTTCAAGAGTTACTTGGTTCTGGCATCGTCCCAACCTCAGTGGTTGGGAAAGTGTTGGAGTCTATTATTAAGGATGAGGCTACGGGGTACTTAGAGCCTAATGATGAAATAAGTCGAGGTCTGCTTGATTTCTGTGGGGAAATCTTGTCTGACAAATCTGTTGGAGATCATCGAGAAATTAACAAGCAGGATGTAGAAAGGAGATGCAGTGAATGACATTTACTTGGATTTTCAGAAGGCAGCTGATAAGGTGCCACACATGAAGCTGCTCAACAAGATAACACTCTATGGCGTTGCAGGGCATATGATGGTATGGATGGAGCAATGGCGATGGAGGAGACGGTGGGCAGGAATACAGCGGGCCCTTTCTGGCTACTGCCAGTGACAAGTGGTGTTCCTGAGGGTCGGTATTGGGACTGTTACTTTTCACACTGCTTGTCAATGATTCAGATAATGACATTGGTAGCTTCTTGTCAAGGTTTGCGGTTGATACGCAGAGAGGTGACGGGTATGTACTGCTGAGGGAGCAATGCGACTGCAGCAGCACTTAGACAATTTGGAAGAATTGGCAAAAGAAGAGGCAGATGAATCAGCGTTGGGAAATGTAAGACGTCGCATTTTAGTAAAAGTAACAATAACGTGGACTGTTGTATAAATGGTGAGAAGATTCAAACATCAGCGGTGCAGAGGGGAGTCCTCGTGGAAGCCTTCCAGAAGGATAATTTACAGTTTGACTCTGTGGTAAAGAAACAAAATGCAATGTTACCATCCGTTTCAAGGGGAGTAGAATATAAAAACAAGGAAATAATGCTGAGGTTTTATCAGACACTAGTCTGGCCGCCCATAAAGTGTTGTCAGCAGCTTTGGGCTCAAAGTTTCAGAAATGATGTGTTGCAATTGGAGAGAGTCCAGAGGAAGTTCGTGAGGATGATTCCGGGAATTAAGGGGTTAACCTATCAGGAGTGTTTGGCAGCTTTAGGGCTCACTGAGATGGAGAAGAATGCGTTGGGGTCTTATTGAAATCTACCGAATGTTGAAAGGGTTAGACAGGGTGAATGAGGAGAAGAGGTTTTCTATGGTGGGGTTACCTTGTCTCTCTATTGTTAGTCCAAATAAGTACCGCGACCCCGGGCTGCTCACCCAGCCCTTTCAGAATGATCTGTACCGTCTCAGTGACATCCTTTTCCCTGGTATGATCAAGGTAACACGACTTCCTGCAATCTCACTCATTTCCACGCATACCACCACGCCGGCGAAAGTGATTGCTGCATGTGATTCGTAACATTCCATTTCTGTATATCCATGTGCCTTCAAATAGCCTCTTTGTAATGAAAATTGTTTTAAAATTCATTCACTGTATGTTTTATTTTTAATTCACTGAAGGGTATTGACTTATGCAATCGCAAACAAAGGAGCCTGCACACTTGTTGAAACAAAACACTGTATTAGAACACGTACGATTTTAATACATTAAGGGGGGAAAACAAATTTCTACGATAATGGCAGTTCAAAATTCAAAATAATGCTTATCATCCACAAAAGAAGCCAATCTCAGTGATGGACGGGAAACACAGATCCGAGAATATCATATAGCCTCTTCTGTCTCTCTACCTCTACCTCAATATCCATTTAATCTCCATTTCTGTCTCTCTCTACCTCTCTTTATCTATCTCTACTTCTCTCTATCACTCTCTATTTCCATCTCTCTCTCTATCTCCCTGTCTCACTCACATTGCCTCAATAGCTTCACTATCTCTCTCTCTCGTTCTATCATTCTCTACCTCTCCTACGCGCCCTCTCTCTGGATCTCACTCTTGCGTCATCTGCCTCGCGCCATTTCCCTCGCGCGCTCTGCCTCACGCCAACTCCCACGCGCCCTCGTTCTCGCGATGTCTCATTCGCTCTCTCCTTCGCGCCCTCAGCGCTCCCGCTGCCTCCTGCTCACAATCGCGTTCACCAGCTCTCTGTCTCTCACAGAGAGACAAGTGAACGTAACGGTACTTTCTCTTCAAACGTAAAACAGGAAAATACTCTTACAGGAAGATTGTTCAAGGTGGCAGAGAGAAAGAGAACCTACAGGTAAAGAAGGCAGGGAAAACGAGGGTGAAGGAAAAGACGGGTTATGACGGGATCAGGAGTGGTTGACACAGACCAAAGTATACTCCAAAACTCCAGTTTTGTCAGAAACGGGAAGCAGGGGAAACAGGTTCGTCTCAAACTTCAATTTAACACGGCAGGAAGAGAGGTGCAAACGGGAGTTCTCTGCGATGGTGAGGCCCATTGATGCCTCTGGGATCAGATGTAAACAACAGTTTTGTAACTCTCAAGGCAACACACACCAAATGGAAACGAGTAAACAGTTGGCAGGTCTTTGATGAAGGGTCTCGGCACGAAACGTCGACACTTGCTCTTTTCCACAGATACTGCTTGGACTGCTGAGTTCCTCCAGCATTTTGTGTGAGGAAAAGTGTAAACAATCTACGTCTGGGGGCAAGACCCTTCATCAGGACCTGATTTTATGTGTGTTGCTTTCTGTTTCGAGTATCTGTAGCTTTTGTGGTGTTGGTTTTGTTACTCTGTTCATCACATTGTTTCCATTTACCTACAAGTGGGAGGATAGAATAGGGAGCATGAAGGCAGCTGAAGAGTAATACTTTACAGCATCTATTTTGAACGTTTAATGAGTTTGAAAATACGATTCAGTGGGTATTTCACCGCATTCCTTAATTCCTCTCGGAATTTGCTCTGGGTCAGGGCGTAAATACACGTGTTGGTGCAGGAACTGAGAACCTGCAGCATTCCCGCTGCCTGTTGTGTGATGTAACGGGGATCCGTAGCAGGATAAACAAAACTCCTTGAAATCCGTCTATAGATAGAAACTGCCACCTGTGTTCCCCACAGCAGTATGAAACTACCGGTTATGCTGAAGAGCAAAACAATGGATTTGCGTCGGTTCTCCATCTCCCGGTCCTTGTCATTCTCTCCACTCTTTTGTCCCCGGAGCCCCCTGCGGGCTCGACTGGCCGCTAGAATCCGCCTGACCGTCAGAATATTGAACAGTAAAATCAGAAAGAATGGGACACAAGGGGTTAAAATGAGATGAAACATCTCAAATGCCGCCCATGTGCTGAGATTTTTGTAGCTCGATGTAAGAAGACAACCCCAGGGAACACCGTCAATTATTTCTCTAGGCCGGAGTGTAAAGCCCCAGGGTACAGTCTCCAAACAGGCCAGCACACTCACTGTCCCGATAACCACAGCCGCCGTTCTCTCGGTGCAATATTTCGTTTTCAGCTTCTCACAGCAAATCGCCACAAATCGATCGACGGTGAAAGCGACAGTCAGCCAGACTGAGGCCGCCGTGCTCGCAGAAATCAACCATTCATCGAGTCTGCACACAGGAGTGGTGAGCAGGAACGATCGGGGAAAATAAATCAGAGCAGTCCAGTTCATCAGCGGATCGGAGATAACGGCCAGGAGATCGGCCGCTGCCATTCCCACCAGGTAGCGACTGACACATTTAGAGAGACCGCACTTTCCCCGGGACAGGATCACAATCGCCACCAGGTTCGCTGGAAGAGAAACGGGAACATCAAGTTGAGAAAATGCTGAGCAGAAACCAATGCGGCAGTTTGAGGGGATCATGTAATATTTCCACTTCATTGCTGCATTTAGCGGTGGGAGGGTCGAGAGAGGGCCCAGAGCTGGCAGAGACAGAGAAGGAATTTACACAGTAAAATAAAATCAATATGATCTGCATACGGATTCCTTGCTGATGACTGAAATGTGAAATGGCAGCGGGAAGCTAAAACTGAATAACTACCTCCTCAGGTTCAATCCTGGACGGAACATTTCTACCGGCGCCTTCCGCTTGTTGTCTAGATAAAATTAATAAATCCGTGCGCCAATGGCGGGATTCTTCCATTAGACAAGCAACAAATTCCATGTCCATCCCTGTCAGCGACAGAACAGCCGAACGACCGAACAAAAAGAGGAAATGCAGGAAACACTCATGTAGGGAAAACAAAATATGTTGGACAGCAGCTAAAGTATCTCTCCTCAGAACTGTTCTGAGAGAGAGCCCTGACACGCTTGCTCACTGGTTTCGCTACCAAGCTGTTTGGGGCTCAGTGCTTCCAGCATTCCCCGAGTCTGTTTCCTATTCCGGCATTTGTAACCTCAGTGACTTTACAACTGAATATTGACTGATTCCAATAGATACAGCGCAGTCTGACACAACCTCACAGACAGACATAACGCCTCCCACTGAATCCGTCACAGGGAAGCGGGGAGAGGAATTCAAACTCAGTGTCGTAGTCAGATGTCAGAAACAGTGTCAGATGCAGATATAACAAAATTCATTTCACTGTATTGATAACTATGAAGCGCCACATCTTATTAATTGGCTCAGCAACGAATTCTTTCTGCTTCGCATCCAGTCATATCGTAGATATTTATTAAACATCCACAACAGTTTCGTCTTACAACGCAGAACTCCTCGCATTTGCTAAAGTGTTACGACCTGTCAATACTTTATTGTTGCACCTGACTCTGAAAGCCGCTCACATAAAAATGCAGACAATAAATTGATGTAATCACCCTCGTGGGCACGTGGCCAAGTGGTTAAGGCATTGGACTGAAGGTCGTGAGTTCGAGCCCCAGCCGCGTCCTTGAGCAAGGCACTTAATCACATATTGCTCTGCGTCGACAACGGGGCCATCCTAATATCCTTCCCTTGGGCAACATTGGTGTCGTGGAGAGGGGAGGCTTGCGGCATAGGCAACTGCTGGTCTTCCATACAACCTTGCCCAGGCCTGTGCCCTGGAGAGTGAATCTTGCAAGACTAACGGATGCCCTTACTTTACTTTATTTTACTTTAATCACCCTGATTAACACAATCTTTGCAATGCAGTGCAGCTCCTACAAGACCAAAAGCATGGAGACACGAACATCCCTTTGTTGATGACAAACCGCTGCCTGGCCCGCTCAGTCCCGCAGAAATAGTTCGATTCGCTGAATACCTGCAGCGGTTTTTTTTTAATCCAAATCCCAGCATTTATAGTCCCGGTGTTTTCACTCCATTATTGAATTGCTGAACTTCGGCACTGTAATGTGAGAGTTTAAACCAGCGGCAGAATCAATCACATCATAGGGATTACACTTCAACATCCACCCACGACATCTGACACTGCGGCTTACCGAGAATTCCAAAGGCAGAAATAAAAGGATAGTAAACGTCTTCTATCCGCCAGATGACTGGATACACCATTTCAGTGCGAATCTGTGATTGCTGTTGCTCCTGAATACACAGCTCCTGCAGACTGCTGATGCATTCCAAGCGGCCCTGATTTATACAGAGAATCTGTCTCCGGAGACACGGTTATACACCTCACAAACTTTCTTTGTTACAGTTGTTTGAACAAACACTTTAATTCAATACCTTTGTCTCTATTGTAAATATTGGGTCGATTGGAGACAAATACATTAAAATTCGTTGGCGTTATCTCAGCAGCGTCTCTGGTGGAAATAAACCGGTAGATTTACTTTCAAAGACTGAACTTTGTCACCGATCAGCTACATTTAGATATTTCATCTTTTTTGTTAGGCTAATTATTCATCTCTGAACGGAGAGCAGCCTCACTGACCGATCCCGACCTCTGTCCCTGCAAATTCCCATTTTGATCTGTCCTTCAGTCCTTCAGCTTCTTCTTCTTCTCTCTCTCTCTCTCTCTCTCTCTCTCTCTCTCTCTTTCTGTCTCTCTCTCTCTGTCTCTCTCTCTCTCTCTGTCTGTCTCTCTCTCTCTCTCTCTTTCTGTCTCTCTCTCTGTCTCTCTCTCTGTCTCTGTCTCTCTCTGTCTCTGTCTCTCTCTCTCTCTCTCTCTGTCTCTGTCTCTGTCTCTCTCTCTCTCTCTCTCACACACACACACACACACACACAATTCTATTTCTATGTTATAGTGACTGTCCTATTTTACATTCTATTTATTATAAATTACTATAAAATGCACATTGCATCTTTAGACCGAGACATAACATAAAGATTTTTACTGCTCATGTACATGAAGGATGTAAGTAATAAAGTCAATACAATTCAAAAAACACAAACACAGGTTTGGACAAAGATACAAAAGAGAAATCGAGATCAGGATGGCAGCGGTCAAATGAGCGCGTTGCTGATGTACAAACACAGCAAAATCTGCAGATGCCGGAAATCCAAAGCAACGCAGGGAACTCTTCTGAGTTCCTCTAGCATTTTGTGTGTGATGTTACTGATCTTTAATGAGCATCTCAATTGTGTGAAATATCAAAAGAAATTGAGAAGAAATATTTCAGCTGGCAACATAATGCGCAGCTCGGTTAAGTGTTAAAAACAGTACTCAGACTGGGAGATGAATAGAAGCGGTATGGCTGGAATAAACGACCGAAAGACAAGCGTGAGATAAAACGTCAGATGAGAGAGAGCGAAGAGAGTGAACGTCAGCGAGAGACAGGTGCTTAGATTGCAGGATTGTGATGTTGCTCCTGTATCTGCTAGTCTCTGTTACAGTGTGAGGGTGTGGGGTTCATTCTGTACCTGTCAGTTTCTGATACAGTATGAGATTGTGGGGCAATTCTGTACCGGTCAGTCTCTCGTAATGTGTGAGTGTGGGGTTCATTCTGTGCTTTTTAAGTCACTCTGTAAAGAACTGCTTCCTGATGTTTGTCTGAAATCTCCCTTTAACCAGTCTATACGTGTAGTCCTGTTTCCTTGTTGATGGATTAATTTTGAAGTAGCAGCTGGTATCTACCTTACCTCTACCTTTAATGATTCCGAAGACATTAATCGCATATCCTCTCATTCTATGTCGACTGAGGCCAAATAGATTCAGTTTTGTCAATTTTACTGCACAGCTCACAGGCTGCAGTCCGACAATGAGCCTAGTCGCCTTTCTGTGAAATCTTTCCAGAGCCTTCACATCCCTCACAGAATATGGAGATCAAGATTGCACACAGTACTCAAGGCGTGGCCTCGCAAGTGCATTATACAGCTTAAGGAGAATGTGTCTTCTGAGCACATTATATAGCCCAACATTTTATTGGACTTCCTAATTGCTTCAGTGCATTGCCTAGATGTTGCTAGTGATGTCTTCCAGGAGACGCAAATCCTTCCCATACAATGCACTCTCTTACTCAAGACCCCCATTGTATATTTATATCTAATATTTCTACATCCTGTATGCAATATTTTGCATTTACTTACACTGAATTTCGTCTGCCATTCATCAGTCCACAACAGAATTTTGTTCTGATTGACCTGTGTTGATTCTGCTGCCTGTATTTCATCAGCCCATCTCTCTAATATTATGTCAAATGCAAACTTAACTACTTTAGTTGGTTCTGTGCTTATACAAATCATTAATGTAAATTATAAACGGAAGCGGCCGCCAAACTTATTCTTGTGGAACCCCACTTTTAACACTTTTCTGCTGTGAAAATTATCCTCTCACCGTACCTCATTACTTTCTGTTTTTGAGCCAATTCTCCAGATATTCGCATACCATACTCTGAATCTGTACATCCTGTAATTTCATTATTAACCTCTTATGGGGCACCTTGCCGAAAGCCTTCTGAAAGTCCAAGTACAGCTTTACCTCTTTACTTCTTTAGCTCTCAGTATTTTTTTTACCTCTTTATTGTTATCATAAATTTCAGTTGCCTCTTCATAGACCTACAACATATTAATAAAACGTGATTTACCCTTTTTGAACCCATGCTGACTTCCTGCTGACATAAGGCCATAAAACCATATGACATAGCAGTAGTAGGCCATTTGGCCCATCATGTCATTCAATCTGGCTGATTGTTTTCTCCTCTTCAAACACATTTCCCGGCGTTCTCCTGATAACATTTGATGCCATGTCCAATCAAGAGCCTGACAATCTCTGTCTTAAAAATACCCAGCGAACGGGCATCCACAGCTGCATGTGGTAACAAGTTCCACATAAATTCCCTGCTCTTGTATTCTAGACCTCTTGAAATGAATGCTAACATTGCACTTGCCTCACTCTCCACCGACTCAACCTGCAAGTTAACCTTTAATGTGTTCTGCACAAGGATTCTAAAGTCCTTTTGCATCTCTAATGTTTGGGTTTTCGCCCCGTTTAGAAAATAGTTCGCACCTTTATTTCAACTTCCGAAGTGCATAACCGTACATTTTCCAACATTATATTTCATTTACCAGTTTCCTGCCCATTCTTCTAATCTGTCTAAGTCCTTCTGCATCCTAACTCTTTACTGAACGCAACCTACCCGTCCGTCAAACTTTGTATCATCTGCAAACTTGACAACAAAGCCAACTATTTCATCATATAAATCGCTTATAAACGGCATAAAAAGAATTGGTCCCAACACCGACCCCTGCGGATCATCACTAGTCACTGGCAGTCAACTTGACAACTATCCTGTACTCCCACTAGTTGCATGTTTGTTGTTATCAGATTATTTTACAACTTGTTCTTTTTTAGTCTTTCTCTTATCTTACCCACAATGCACGTTAAGCTTACTGGTCCATAGTTACAAGGTTCAGTGCGGTCACCCTTCTGACATACCGATAAAATGTTAGCCCTTTTCAAGTCCTTCAGCATTTTAACAAATTCACAGAATTTTGAATAATTCTTGTTAGGTGTTTGTGTTAGACTAATTTAAGTACCCTTGGATATATGTTGTTTGACACTGAGATTTAGTAACTCTCAGCTGTTTCACATTCTAAGATCTCTGAGCCACTATAAACAACTTTATTTTTCTCTACACTTTCTGGCATATTGCTCACGTCTTTACAGGTGAACACTTTAGCAAAATAAGAGTTAAAAGTATCCGCTATGTCCTTCTCTGCATAATTTAATACCCCACTGTTATTCCAAATACACTTAACTTCCCACTTAATCTGTCTTTTACGACTAAAGTATTGACAAAATCTCTTTGATCAATCTTAGCATTATCAGCAATATCCTTCTCAACCTGCCTTTGGCAATCAGAATTTCCACTTGACTATAGCTCTCATATTTCTATATGCCCTATGGTTAAAATTTATTATTTTTTTTCTGCATTCCACATATAGATGTCACCCATGTACACAACGAACAGTATCTTACAGCCAGTGCCTGCACCATCCAGCTCGCCTTTGGACTCTGGAAGGAATCCGGTGCGGTCACCTTCTATTTACACCATGCAACACTTGGCCTGTGGGCCTGATCGGCGTGATCTTCTAGAGCGTGGCAGTTTTTCAAGGAGGTTCTAGGACAGGCAGCATGAGTCCAAGAACACTTTTTGGAAACTTTTACCAGTACCTGATTCTATGTATTTCTTTAAATTCAAAACGAGAAGAAGGAACCCTGGTGATTCCCCTGTGACAGGGAAAGGAAAAGTCAGGCAGTGTGGTAGTGACAAGTGACTCAGTAGTTTGTGGCGACAGGCAGGAGATACTGCGACAGCAAAAGACACACAAGGATGTTCTGTTGCCTCAGTGGTGCTACAGTCCAGGGTGTTTAGGTGCAGCTGCAGGATATTGTCAAGGGGATGAGTGAAAATCCAGAGATGATGGTGCACACTGTCACCAATGTCATTGTCACAAAATGAGATGGGATCCTACATGAAGAGCGCGTGGAGTTCGGAAAGAGGCCTCTTTCCTGCCGTCACCCATGTGCACAAACAACAGTACCTTGGGGCCAACGAAAACACCATTCCGCTCGCCTTTTGTCTCTGGAATGAAACTGGTGCGGTCAGGAATAAGGTAAAATTCCAGTTGGTCCCAGGCGGCAGGTCGAGGTGGTCCGAGGGGATCGCAGGGTGAAGAAGGAGGGTCCCGAGCTCCAACTGTTTCTGCACGAAGAGATAGAACTTTGATAACTGTGGCGCCTTTTATCTTCCTTTTATATTTTATTCTCTATTAATTATATAGTTCCAGTAATATCTATAAACTGTAATTCATTTAATCGTATCTGGTGTATTGTCTGTTATTTGGGCGGGGTGAGGTACATCGCACAGCATCCACACAAACTAATTATCCAGTTTGGCGGGGGCGAGGGCTGTTTCCCCAGACGACAGCGAGCAGAGCGACCCTGAGGCTTGCCAGGAGGGCTACATTTAGAGGCTTTTGTCCGGGATTGGATTCAGTGGTGTTTTGTGTGGTTGCCCTGTTTAAATCAGTAATGTGTGTCTTTTTGGGTTATTTGCTGGTTATTGCTGCATGCGAGATGGGCGAGGTCTTTGTTCGAGTTCAGACTAGCGTTGACGAGTTGAGGGCAGAACATGGGGCTGCCCATGCTGTTGGGAGAGAGAGGAAAGAGTGGTCTGATTCGGAGGTAGGGTCTGCGAATATATGTTCTGGCTATGGCAGGCTCCGCCTGGCGTTTGGGATGGTGTCCACCCCAAGAGGGGCGGAGGCGTGCGAGACGTGGGCGGAGCGGATCTCTCAGTTGTTAGATGATTGACAGTGCTCGGATGAGGGAGAGCGACAGGGATTGGTTGAAAGTTTGTGTAGGCGGGCTGTTGACGGTGTTAGAACTATCAGGTTTAATTACACCGTAGTGACAACAGACAGAACGAGGGGGGAAGGGTTTCAGTGTGTTTTCTCCGGCTAGGAGTGCAACTAAATTGCGTGCGGTGCCAGGGGGGTCATTTCAGGGGATCATCCCCTCCCTCAGTTGTTCAGCTGATCAGAGAGGGGTCGCTAAACTTAGTGGAGGCCCAGTGGGGAAACGGCTTGGGGTCTCTGTGGGAGCACGTTCCCAGCAATGTACCAATGAACTTCGAAAGAAAAAGGCCTTATTCCTGAAGGCTTAGAGAGACCACGCCCCAGGGTGTCGTTACGGACAAATGGAAGCGATGCTAAAGTTATCCTCGACCCCGGGGCGCAGATCAAGTTGTTGTACAGTTCGTTTTAGAACCGGTGTCTGAAGCATTTACCCTTGACAACCACAAGGGCACCGGAGACTTTGGGTACTAGTGGCAGTAGTTATCCAGAAGTCGATGATTGGTTAATGACCCTGGAGTTCATGGGGCATTGTCTGGGCACCCAGCGTGTCGAGTTGTTTCTGAGGATGTGTGTAGCAGCCTTGAGCCAGTACCGAATTTAAACGAGACCCAGCGATTGTACGGCTTGGGGAAAGTAGCTGAGGGTGAGACCCTCTTAGTAGACGCTCCGAACTACCACGAGGGAGGAGAGTTGACCGCTGAAGACACCTCAGTGAGAGAGAGGTTGCAGCAACTGGACCTTAGCGGCGTGGAAGATTTCGGCAGCATGTACGCCGATTATGGGACGTGGTTAGTGTGCTGGATCTGAGGAGTGGATGTTGTCAGATTCCGAGGAGTGCGGCTGATGAGGAGAAGATAACTGTTATTAGTCCCTAGGATTCTTCCGACCCGAAGAGATGCCAAAGGGCATATCCGGAGCCCCTGCAACGTTCCCGCGGGGCATGAGGAAGACTATGGGGGAAGTGAAGGTGTGTGGAGTATTGACGTATGTGGATGACCACCTAGAGCTTGGATTCGCTTAGGGGGACTATGAGGCGAGGCAAGCGGCTGAGCCCGGCGACAGAAGCGAAGTGTCACATGTAGAGGAGGTTTTGACCGGCGGAGTTTGGTGCAATCTGAGAAAAAATGACTCGACATACCAGTTGAACTTCCTGGTGTTGGAATAGACGGTGGTGGACCTGGGGATGGAAACCCAGGCCGTCAATCGGAATGAGACACAGGGGAGAGAGGGGATTTGCACCGTTGAACTGAGCGCTCAGAAATGCAGACCGGAGACTGCGTGCCGCTCTTGTGGGAACACCATTGCAGACATGGAATTCACGCTCATCAAATTGGAGAAGGAGAAGCGGAATTCCGAGCCGACACTGCCGTCATGTACTGATCCAGCGAGACGAAACAATGACCCACCTTCGAAGGGATCAGCGGAAACTCAAGACATCGATTCTGAAAAGACTTACTAGTTGGAGAAGATCAAGGAAGTGGTCTGACTAAGGCCAACAGAAAACCCAGAGCCCAGAGATGGGAGTTTGACAGCACTCCCGAGGAAGTGAAGAAATGGAGGACAGATCTCGGAAAAGGGTGGCGGACGCTTGAAAGGAACCAGGAGATGACTATAGACAGTTTAAATGAGGTGGAAAACTGAAAGTTGACCTGGAAGAAGTCATCAGGAAGAAAAAAAAAACTGGAGGCTGAACATCCTTTAACTGCTGCTTTTCAGGTCAGGGTGGAAGAAGCTGGTGGGGTAACTGCATCCCAGATTGAGATGGCCAAGAAGCGTGAGTCAGAACTGTTGAGGCTGTGGCGAGAGTCGGAGGAGTCCCAGAAGAAGCTGACGTCTCGACTGCAGGAGGCAGAAGGGGTAGCCCCGGATAAATGCTTCAGTTTGGAGAAACTCAAACAGCAGCTACCGATCGTGGGAATGAGGAAAGAAGACGGATCCGAAGGATGATGTGCTGCACATGTGGGACATGCTGCCTTTCGCTAACTTCCCCGTGATTGAGAAAGCGACGTTTAGCCGTTCTCCCACTGAGTCAGGTGTAGTGGGCAGCGGTAACTGTGGGCAGTCTCGGTTACAGCAGGACCAAGAAGGAAAGGAAGCGGGGCCCCGGACACGAGACAGGGGGCTCCGAGTTGTAGTGGTGACATGACTGAGGGAGGAGTTAGCAAGCAGACCCGAGGTATCCCTAGTAGTGTCTGAACATTTAGGGTTCAGATGAAGGGGTACGGAGGTCTCGAAGAATTAGGAAGCTCTCAGATAGGTCGGCCTATGTAGCGCCCGTGGACGGGCGGAAGGTCCACTGTTTGGGGAGAAATGTCACTGCGTGTATCTGGATGGGTTACTGTGTCGACATTTCACCTGTGAGTCGGCTGGGGTGATATACTGCGTCCGGTGCTCCCAATATATTGGCGAGACCCGACGCAGACTGGGAGACCGCTTTGCTGAACACCTTCGCTCTGTTCGCCAGAGAAAGCAGGGTCTCCCAGTGGCCACGCATTTTAATTCCACATCCCATTCCCATTCAGACATGTCTATCCACTACTGTAAAGATGAAGCCACACTCAGGTTGGAGGAACAACACCTTATATTCCGTCTGGGTAGACTCCAACCTGATGGCATGAACATTGACTTATCTAACTTCCGCTAATGCCCCACCTCCCCCTCGTACCCCATCCGTTATTTATTTTTATACAGACATTCTTTCTCTCACTCTCCATTTTCTCCCTCTGTCCCTCTGGGCCCATCCTCTGGGTCCCCCCCGCCCTTGTCTTTCTTCCCGGACCTCCTGTCGCATGATCCTCTCATATCCATTTTTCCAATCACCTGTCCAGCTCTTGGCTCCATCCCTCCCCCTCCTGTCTTCTCCTATCATTTTGTATCTCCCCCTCCCCCTCCCACTTTCAAATACCTTACTAACTCTTCCTTCAGTTAGCCCTGAAGAAAGGTCTATGCCTGAAACGTCGACTGTAAGTCTTCCGAGAGATGCTGCGTTCACCAGCAACTTTGATGTGTGTTGCTTGAATTTCCAGCATCTGCAGATTTCCTGTTTCATTTAATCGTATCTGGTGTATTGTCTGTTATTTGGGCGGGGTGGCGTAAATCACACGGCATCCACACAAACTAATTACCCAGTTTGGCGGGGCCGAGGGCTGTTTCCCTAGACGACAGCGAGCTGAGCGACCCCGAGGCTTACCAGGGGGCTAGACAAATATTACACTTTCAGTCCAGTATTTGTTGCTTTCTGTTTTAACTGCACCATGTCATTATTGCCCTTCAACTCATCTACCCTGTGGTTATGCCTCATCTCCTGCCCGTTCTTTCGATTATATGTGTTGCACGCTATCTTCGATTTATTTCTGCTTTCCCCTTCCACAACCCTATCACTCGGTTCCCACACGCCAGCAAAATTAGTTTGAACCTTCTCTAACAGCCTATTAAATGTGCCCGCAACGACATTGGACGTCTTTGGGTTCAGGTGTAACCCGTTCTTTTCGTACAGGTCGGTTCTCCCCCGGAAGAGGCGCCAATGATCCAGGAATCTGAAGCCCTGCCCCCTACACCAGTCTCTCAGCCACACATTAATACGGCTGATCATGCTATTCTTGCACTCGCTAGCACGTGGCACAGACAGCAATCCTGAGATTACTACCCCAGAGGTCCTGCTTTTGAGCTTCCTACCTAACTCCCTGAATTCTCTCTTCAGGACCTCTTCCCTTTTCCTACCTGTGTCATTGGTACCAACACGTACCAAGACTTCTGGCTGTTCACCCTCTCCCTTCAGAATACTCTGCACCCGATCCGAGACATCCTGTACCCTGGCACCTGGGATGGAACACACCATGCGGGTATCTCTATGAGGCTGCCAGAACCTCCTGTCTGTTCCCCTCACTATGGGATCCCCTATTGACAACCGCATTTCGCATCTTCCTCTTCCTTTTCTGCACCACGGAACCAGGCTCGGTGCCAGAGACCCGATCGCCATGTTCGTCCTGTCAGGTCATCCCCTCAATCGTATTCATAACGAGAAAAATATTACTGAGGGTTATGGCCACAGGGGACACCTCCAATACCAGAGCTCTTCCCTTCGCTCTCCTGACCGTCACACTCTTATCAAACTCCTGCAGCCTCGGGGTGACTGACTCCCTGTAGCTCCGCTCCATCCCCTGTTCACTCTCTCCAATAAGCTGTAGGTCATCGAACCGCAGCTTCAGATCCCTAACACGGTCTCTAAGGAGCTGTATCTCGGTGTACCCCGTGCAGATGAGGCCATCCGGGAGACGGACAGTGAATGTAGGTCAGGGTAGGAGACAGCCGGACTAACTACATCTGCTGACACCGACAGTATCATCCTCAGGGTGCTGAAAGCCTGTATGAGCCTGCTGTCTGGTATTTTGGTGCACCCTTACAAGCTGAGACCAAGTCAGGAAAAGATGTGGAATAATTACTGCCTTGGTCCTTTACCCAGTATGGTAATTATCTGAACTTAATGAGGACAATCACTACAGACCAATTGCCCTCACATCTCATGTGATGAAGGTGATGCAGAGGCCGGTCCAGACTTACCTCGGACCCTCTACAGTTTCCCTACCAACCTCATGAGGGAGCGGATGATACCATCATCTCCCTGTTGCAGAGAGACCACTCCCACCGGGACGATGCTGGTGGCATTGTGAGAATCACTCTTTTTGATTTCTTTAATGCCTTCAATACAATCCAGCCACGTTGTCTGAACAAGGGTGGGCGTAGACAAATTCACTGTCTCCTGGATTACTGCCTTCCTGACAGCTAGACCCCAGTTGGCACCGCTGGGTGGTTCTGTGCCTGAGGTGGAGGTGAATGACACTGGAGCCCCACAAGGAATTGCCCTGTCTCCGTTTCTGTTCACACGGTACACCTCAGACTTCCAGTGCAACTCTGAGTCCGGCCACTTAAAAATATTCCCTGATGACTCTGCCGTAGTTGGGTGCATCAGAGATGGGCAGGACTCGGGGTACAGAGGGCTGGTTTAACAGGATTGTGGAATAGTAAGGGAAGAATCAACTGCTCCTGAACGTGGTCAAAACCAGGGAAATGGTGATAGATTTTAGGAGGAAGAGGACTGTGATGAATCCTGTATACATTCTGGGAGAAGAAGTTGCGATGGATGAAGGAGGACAAATACCTGGGTGTTCGCCTCGGCAAGAGACACGACTGGAAAACCAACACCAAGACTGTTTAAAAGAAGGGGATGAGCAGACTCTACTTTCTAAGGAAGCCGAGATCCTTGAACACGTGAGGCAGGATGTCGCAGATCGTTTGCCAGTCTGTTGTAGCGAGTGCAGTCTTCTTTGCTGCTTTACGTTGCGAAAGAATAATAAACTCATCAGAAAGGTTGGATCCATCCTTGGCCACAACCCGGACTCTTTCGAGTGAGTGGTGGAGTGGATGTCACTGATCAAACTGTTATCGATTATGGACAATCCGGAACATCCTCTCCATGACCTACAGAATAGGCAGCAAAGCCCCCGAACCCTTTTGAACAAACTCACTCAGCTCCGCCCTCACAAGGATCGTAACAAAAATCTTCTGTGACAGGTGAACACACATCATAGTTCAATAGTCTCTGCATTGTTGTTTCAAACATTATTATTGCACTCTGATACAGTGTTATTGTATACATTATTATTCTGTACTTTATTTTCAGTAAAGTCTGCCCGCTGCTTGCTGTGCTTTTAGATGTTGCTGCTGAAACGAATGAATTTCCCACTCGGAATCAATAGAGTATTAATTATTATTATTGTTATTATTCTCCAGCCCTTTATATCTCAACAATCAACTTCCCAGCTCTTTACTTCACTCCTCCCCTCTCCCGGTTTCCCCTATCACCTCACCTGCCCCAGATTCTGACTCCCTCCCTTCCTTTCCAGTGCTGAAGAAGGGTCTGGGTCTGAAACGCCGACTGTTCACTTCTCTGCATAGTTGCTGTCTGCCTCCCTGACTTTCCTCCAGCATTTTCCGTCCGTTGTTTTGGATTTCGGCATCTGCAGATTTCCTTCTGTTTGCTCACACGCGCATGCGCATAGGTATGAGGTCATCCCAAATATCACGCATGCGCTAAGTAGACGAGAGGCTCACAAAGACCGGCCGCAGGTTGGAGGGGTCTCCGGTGGGGAATTAATCAGCGGCGTCTGAAACGTGATTGACGGGCTATTACTGTGAGCTCCTGGCGCACTGGTCCTGCACCCCAGCACAGTCCCGGTCCGTTCCCTCTTTCTCAGCCCCACGATTCGTACCCAGTGCCGCCAGGCTTTCGGCAAATGAGTGGTGGGCCGCCGCCGTTTCTGCGGCGCATGCGCATCGCTTTATTGTTCCGTGGCTGACAGACAGGTTTCTGGTTCGTGGGGCCTTCTGGGTAAATAGGCAGCCATGGATCACACCACCAAGCGTTGTTCCCCTACAGTCGAAGGAAATGGGAGCCAATGTATCTCCCAAACACTGCCGTGTTTCAGCTATGTAAATCCAAGGATTAGTAACTCGGAACAAAAATATAGTTCCCAGTTAATCTCGGTTAAAGAGTTCACCTTCCAGTCAGTGAAAATGTCAATTAGAGCTGTATGGAAATAAAACCTTCCGTCAGATTTAGTTCTCTCTGAGTGAATAACGATATGAAACACCTTTGCCTCGATGACAAGTGACTTGTGGCTTTTACATCACAAAAGTGCCGCACTCCAATGAGAATAGCCACTGCCCTCCACTTTATATTCATTGGCATTGCCATCGATGGGTTTATCACTGTCAATCAGATGGTGGAGGGTATCTGAGTAATTAGTAAATCTCCAGGATCATACATGTAAAAACAAGTGTTCTTTGTAGTCTTGTGGAACATGACTAGAACTTGAAATAATACCAAAGGCCAGAGACAAACTGAGCCAAGTCTTAGGTTGATTGAAGTCAGAAATAGCGCATTCTCACACAGGCAGGAATACAGTCAGAGAATTTGATGGTCAGTCAGAATGTCTGATCCGTGCCTTGTTCGAAGATGAGTGCATATAGAAACATAGAAATCTACAATATATTACAGGCCCTTCGGCCCACAGTGTTGTGCCGTCCATGTAACCTATTCTAGAAACTGCCTCGGATTTCCCAACCGCATTGCACTCTGTTTTCCTGAGCTCCATGTACATATCTAACAGTCTCTCAAAAGACTCCATGGTATCTGCCTCTACCATCATCGCTGGCAGTGCATTCCATGCACCTACTACTCTCTGTGTGAAAAACCTACCTCTGACATCCCCTTTAACCCTACTTCCAACATCTTAAAACTATGCTCCTCGTGTTTGCCAGTTCAGCCCTAGGGAAAAAGTCTCTGGCTATCCAAACGATCAATGCCTTTCATCATCTTATACACATCTGTCAGGTCATCTTCCATCCTCCGTCGCTCCAAAGTTCACTCAACCTATTCTCATAAGGCATGTTCTCCATTCCATGTAACATCCTTGTAAATCTCCTCTGCAGTCTTTCTGTAGTATCCACATCCTTCCTGTAATGTGGCAACTGAACACAAGATTCTAAGTGGGTTCAAAGAAGGTCTTATATAGCTGTAACATTACCGATCTTGAACTCAGTTCCATGGTTGATGAAGGCCTTCTTAACAACATTGTCAATCAGCACTACAGCTT
This sequence comes from Mobula birostris, assembly GCF_030028105.1. NCBI lineage: Eukaryota > Metazoa > Chordata > Chondrichthyes > Myliobatiformes > Myliobatidae > Mobula > Mobula birostris. Next base: position 65,506,351 of record NC_092389.1, on the reverse strand, counting down.
TGAGTGTAAATTTGACATGGACCACAAGATCTTGCTGATCCTCCACGGCGTGCCTCACGGGGGCGCTAAACATTACCGTCACCGGGCACAAATGCGCCAGGGGCATCCCCCGCTTGAAGGTGACCTTCCTCTTCGTAGTGTTCCTGACGATCACTGCCATCCTGCTCGCCTGAACAACCGAGGGCTTCTGCAATTCGGGCCTCACCAGCACCCCAGCCAGAAATCCCGACTCCCCCTCGTGGTTCTCCAGAGCGTCCACTAAGAGGGGTTCGCCCTCAGGCACTCCGGGAAATATGGTGGGTCTCCATCACTCTCGCTATTTCCTCGGGCCGTATCACCATTGGCTTCGACTGGGTGAACCACACGGTCCCTCGTTTAAATTTGGTATCCAGCCCAATGCTGCCACGCACTTCCTCAGCAGCACCTTGAAACACTGGGTGCACGGACAGGGTCTCCAAAAAGCTCTCCCTCGCCTTCTCCTTACAGGTCCCATGAGCCTCCTCACCAGAGGGCAGTTGGTCCCCACCAGAACTGAAACGCAGCCCTTCTCAACAGGGAAACCAGCACGAATGTATCAAGACCCTCAGACACTCCCACATCGGCCTCCGAGAACTCCAGTTTCACTGACAAATTACCGTCGTATGGATAATCACCAGCACTGAGACCCCAAATCTCCAGTGCACTGAATGGTGTCAAGGGTAAATGCTTCAGATACCGGTTGTAAAACGAATGGTACAGTAACGTGACCTGCGACCCCGTGTCGAGTATGGTTTTAGCGTAGGTACCCTCTGTCAATAGCGACACACTGGAGTGTGGTCCCATTAAGCCTTCAGGAATAGGGTCTTTTGCTTTCGGGAATTCCTTGGTACATTGCTGGGAATGTGTTCTCCCAGAGACACCAGCCGTTCCCTCACTGGGTCCCCTCTAGGTTTTCCCAACGACTCTCCCTGCCGAGGTACCCGGGGGCTCACTCTCCTTCTGGCGTGACACCTGCTGCCAGCGGCCCTCCACAATGTCCGTCCCCTTGGGGGATCCGCACCCAGCCCAGCAGCTCGATCATATGGAGGGGAGGGGTGGGGTCACACCCGCTGATAACAGCCGACGTATCCCCGTTCTCAGCTCTGCCGCAATCTCCTCTACCGCTCCCCGGGGTAGGCTATCTGTGGTCACTTCACCGCAGGGGACACTACCGAGGACTGTATCCTGCTGACTGAGTCCTCCCACGCTCCCGCCGCATTCTCCTCTTCCCGTACCTCTCTGATCAGCTCAACAAAAGATGGAGGGGGCGTGTTTTATGAGACTGTCAGAGACCCCACACAATCAGATCATGGGACAGGGCACGCCTGGCTATCTGGTCCATTCTTAACTGATCCACCTCAGTACCCTGAATGACTTCTCTGCGCCGCAACCAATTTAGCTGCCTCTGTAGCCGCAAATTACAGGCAGAAACCTTCTCCCCCTGCTCCTGACGCATGCTTTGAAACGCCACCAGGAGCTCCACTGGGCTTCCAGTCGGATCAAAATCATTGCCCAGTGCTTGTTGATAACTGACAGCTGTCGCTACGGGATAATGTAACCTGACAGCTCTCTCGTCAACGGCCCGCCCATTCAAACTTTCAACCAATCACTGTCACTTTTCATCATCCGAGCACTGCCACTCATCTAACAACTGAGAGGTTCGTTCCGCCCACGTCTCATACTCCTCCTCCCCTTTAGGGGTGGGCGTTATTCCAGAGAATAGGTGGAGCCTGCCATAGCTGCGACTTGGAATCTGAATTTTCCATTTATTCGCCAGAGAAGTAAGGGCGGATACTACCTCAGAATTCTCATTCTTCACCAGGGGACGTGGACTAATTAGACCTTCCAAATCCGACCATTCTTTCCCCTCACTCCACAGAAATGACAGAACCCTGTCTTTGAAATCTCCGCCTCCAGCTCCCTCAGCGCTGGTCTGCATGAGAACAAGAGCTGCATCCGCCATTTTATCAAGTCTCCACTCACAATCGCAACTTCAACAGAACCTAACAGTGGAATTAACAATTCATCCGGAGTACAAATATCTGCCCCACTGGTTCATTTCTCAGGGTAATTACACAGCATCCAACAGAATCAATCCCGAACGTAGCCCCCACAATTGTAATTCTCGCTTTGCCTAGCGGCTTAATCTAGGGGGTGATAACCCCCTTCCCGACCAAACTGAAGAAATCTCGTTTGGATGGATGCTGCCCGATGTGTACCCTGTTACAAATTAGTGCCCAGAAATAAGAAACAGAACACACTTTGCGATTAAATGATTAAGCTTTATAACTCTTACTTTGACTGTATGGTTAGTAGAGAAACAAAATTGAAAAAAGGGTGCGATCTTATGAAACAGTCTGTGCGCAAAAGTGGAGCTCACTGATAGGCCGATCGGTCCCCATCGGCCTCCTCCGATCGTCACTGCCTTTCGGACCCTCGCTCCGAGTCAACCGTGTCCGGCAGTCTAGCAAATCTCTCCATTCGCGTCTTCTCTCTCCATCTCTGTCTCTGACAAAATCAACCGCTCCCAGATTCACGAAACAGAGCAACAAAATCCTGATTGGCTGACATGCATCCCACAGTCCTGTTATCGCCAGCCATAATACGAACATTGCTGCTGCAGAGAAACTGTTACTTCAGCAGTGAACATTACAAAGAAGCCATTACATTAGCAGTGAAACCTTACAGCGCGTTACACATACGAGAAGCATCTGGCTTCTCTTGGGCTGTATTCCCTGGAGTTCAGGAGAATGGGGGCTGGGGTCGGGAGGGGAATCTCACTGAAACATTCTGAATTTTAAAAGCTCTGAACAGATTAGATATGCAAAAGTTATTTCCCATGGTAGGTGAGTCTAGGACAAGAGAGCACAACTTCAGGATCGAAGGACATCCATTTAGAAAAGAGATGAGGAGAACTTACTTTAGTCAGAGGGTGGTAAATTTGTGGAATTTGTTGCCACATGCAATTGTGGAGGCCAAGTCATTGGGTGCATTGAAGACAGAGAGAGATAGGTTCTTGATTAGCCAGGGGATCAAAGGGTATGGGGAGAAGGCAGGGGAGTGGGGATGACTGGAGAATTGGATCAGCCCATGACTAAATGGTGGAGCAGCCTCGAAAGGCCGAATAGCCGGCTTCTGCTTCTATATCTTATAGTCTTAACTGAGTTGACTGAGTGAATCCATTCCCACATTCAGAACAGGAGAGTGGCATCCCCCAGTGTGAATTCGCTGATGTATTTTAAACTCAGATGACAGACTGAATTCCTTCTCACAATTTGATCAGGTGAACGGTTTCTCCCCAATGTGAATTTGGTAGTGGCTCACAAGTTTGGATGACTGAGTGAATCCCTTCCCACATTCAGAGCAGCTGAAAGGTTTCTCCCCAGTGTGAACTCGCTGATGCACCTTCAGTCGAGATGACCAAGTGAATCCCTTCCCACATTCAGAGCAGGCGAATGGCCATTCCCCAGTGTGAAGTCGCTGATGTTCCTTCAGTTGAGCGGAATGGGTGAATCTCTTCCCACATTCTGAGCAGATGAATGGTTTCTCCCCAGTGTGGTCTAACTGGTGTGTCAGTAGTCGAGAACGCCGAGTGAATCCTTTCCCACAGTCTGAGCAGGTGAATGGCCTCTCCACAGTGTGAACAAACTGATGATCTTTCAGCTGAGCTGCATCGGTGAATCTCTTCCCACATTCTGAGCAGAGGAATGGTTTCACTCCAGAGTGGATTTGCTGGTGTCTCAAGAGCTGAGATGACCTAGCAAATACCTTTCCACATTCAGAGCAAGTGAACGGCTTCTCCCCAGTGTGAACTCGCTGATGCTCCTTCAGTACAGATGACCGAGCAAATACCTTTCCACATTTAGAGCAAGTGAATGGCCTCTCCCCAGTGTGAACTCGCTGGTGTGTCAGTAGGTCAGATGACTGAAGGAATCTCTTCCCACAGTCTGAGCAGGTGAATGGTCTCCCCCCAGTGTGAACTAACTGATGTTGTAGCAGGTGATTTGACTGAATGAATCTTTTCCCACAGTCTGAGCAGGTGAATGGCTTCTCCCCAGTGTGAACCCGCTGGTGGGTCTGTAGGTTGGACGATTGAGCGAATCCCTTCCCACAATCTGAGCAGGTGAATGGCTTCTCCCCGGTGTGAACTCGCTGGTGTCTCTGTAGTTTGGAGGAGTGAGTGAAGCCCTTCCCACAGTCTGAGCAGGTGAACGGCATCTTTTCAGTGTGAACTCGCTGGTGTTCATTCAGTTGAGATGATTGAATGAACCCTTTCCCACATTCAGAGCAGGTGAATGGCTTCTCCCCGGTGTGAACTCACTGGTGTCACTGTGTTGTGGTTGAGTGTGTGAATGCCTTCCCACCGTCCGAGCAGGTCAATGTCCTTTCACTGGTGAATTTTCTGATATACCTTTAGCATCAATAACAGAATGTGCTTCCCACAGTCAGAACAGGTGGAGCATCTCACTATGGTGTGAACTTGCTGATGTATCTTCAGACTGGATGACTGAGTAGTTCCCCTCCCTCACACAGAGCGGGTGAATGGCCTCTCCCCACTGTGAACTCACTGGCGTGTCTGCGGGTAGCCTGTGAGTGAATCTCTTCCCACACTGAGAGAAGGAGAATGATATCTCACTACGATCAATTCTCTGGCAATTCAGAAAGTCAGACGTTTGAATGCCTTGTACAATCAATGCAGTTGAGAACTGATCTCCAGTGAACAAATGCTGGTGTGTTCTCAGCTCCCGGTTCCAGTGAATTACACAGAGTTAAAACAGAAAACTTCATTTCAGAGACAGAATACATTTACCAGCTGGGATGAGATACTTCTTCATCTCCAAGAATCGACAACAGATGTGTTGGCGTTGCAAAGAAAATATTTGGTTACTCCTTATATATCCAGACAGAGACAGAAAAACTGATGTTTTGTTGTGTTTAAGATTCCTGTACACAAGTGTTCTGCAATTTCAAACCTGTAAAAATATTTGCAAAAGACATCAATTGGTGAAGGACAATATTTCAGGAGAGGTTTTAGTCTGTGGTGAGAACATCAGAACAAAAGAAATAGGAGCAGGAGTTGGCTATCTGGCCCTTAGAGCCTGATCTGCCATTGAATAAGATCATGGCTGATCTGGCCATGGACTCATCTCCACCGACTGCCTTCTCCCCATAACCCTTAATTCTCCAACTATGCAAAAATCTATCCAATCTTGTCTTAAATATATTTACTGAGGAAGCCTCCACTCCGTCATTGGGCAGAGAAATCCACAGATCCACCACTCTCTGGGAAACGCAGTTCCTCCTCATCTCCATCCCAATTTACCCCAAATCTTGAGGCAATGTCCTCTAGTTCTAGTCTCATCTACCAGTGGAAACAACTTTCCTGCCTTTATCTTATCTATTCCTTCCATAATTTTACATGTTTCTGTATGATTTCCTCTGAATGTGAGCTCTGGCGTCACAATTTTACCAATTTCAACCCAAGTTGGGGGTACTCAACTTGAGATATACCCCAGGATACTGTGGGAAGTGAGGGAGGAAATTGCTGAGCCTCTGGCGATGATCTTTGCATATCAATAGGGAGAGGAAAAGTACCAGAGGGTTCGAAGACATTTTTCCCTTTTCAAAAAAAGGTGTAGAGATCAGCCAGAAAATTACAGACCAGTGGTTCTTACTTCAGTGCAGGGCAAGTTGTTGGAGAAGCTCCTGAGAGGCAGGATTTATGAGCATTTGTAGAAGCATAATCTGACGTGGGATAGTCAGCACGGCTCTGTCAAGGGCAGATCATGCCTTACGAACCTGATTGAATTCTTTGAGGATGTAACAAAACACACTGATGAATGTAGAACATTGGATGTAGTGTACATGGCTTTCAGTAAGACTTTTGATAAGGTTCCTCATGTGAGGCTCATTCAGAAAGTAATGAGGCAAGGGTCGAAGTTGACCTTGCTTTGTGGATCCAGAACTGGCTTGCCCACAGAAGCCAAAGGTGGTTGTAGATGGTTTGTATCCTGCATGGAGGACGGTGACCAGTGGTGTTCTGCAGGAATGTATTCTGAGACTCCTTCTCTTTGTGATGTTTATAAATGATCTTGATGAGGAAGGAGAAGGGTGCTGATGACACAAAAGTTGAGGGTGTTGTGAAGAGTCTGGACAGTTCTCCAGAGGTTACAGCAGGATGCAGATAGGATGCAGAACTGGCAGATGGAGTTCAGCCCAGAGAAGTGTGCTAAGGGAAAAGCGGGGGAAGTTGACCGCTGAGTCATTCAACTTCGGGGACTCCCCGGTGCCGCCGGGTTGGAAAAGGAGGCTGGTGGAGAAGATGTTGAAATTGGAAGGCGTATTTTCCATTGTCGAGTTTGATGCGGGTTGTTCCAAGAGCACTTGTCCCAGTATCCGGGTGACCGAGGACACCCCGTTTAGAGAGAGATCGCGGCGACTAGCAGACATGGAAGACGTGCGGCAGCATTTGTGTAAGTTGAAGGAAGCTGGAATCATCACTGAGTCCCAAAGCCCCTATGCGTCCCCAATAGTCGTGGCCCGGAAGAAGAACGGGAAGGTACGCATGTGTGTGGACTATAGGACTCTGAACAGACGCACCGTCCCTGACCAGTATACGGTCCCGAGGGTCGAAGATGCGCTGGCCTCTCTGAGTGGTGCGAAGTGGTTTAGTGTGCAGGATTTGAGGAGTGGATATTACCAGATCCTGATGAGTGAGGCCGACAAATAGAAGACGGCATTTATATGTTCCCTGGGATTCTTCCAGTTCGAATGGTGCCCCAGGGCATATCGGGAGCCCCTGCCAACTTCCAGCGGGCCATGGAGAATACAGTGGGTGATATGAAATTGTTTGACGTGTTGGTGCTTTTGGTGATCTTATAGTATTTGGATAAACCATGGAAGAACACAAAGCAAGGCTACTGAAGGTGTTCGGCCGCCTGAAAGCTGAAGGGTTAACACTTTCCCTGGACAAGTGCCAGTTCTGCCAAACGTCTGTTAGCTACGTTGGGCACTTAATCTCACCATTGGAGTAGCTACAGACCCGGCTAAGATAGAAGCGGTGACCACCTGGCCAAGGCCCCAGACTGTGAGCGCCCTGCGCTCGTTCCTGGGGTTCTGTGGTTATTATCGGAGATACCTGATGGAGTAGCTACAGACTCGGCTAAGATAGAAGCGGTGACCACTTGGCCAAGGCCCCAGACTGTGAGCGCCCTGCGCTCGTTCCTGGGGTTCTGTGGTTATTATCGGAGATTCCTGACGGGCTACGCCAAAGTGGGTCACCCCTTGAATCTGCTTCTGTGTGGTTACCCTCCCCTGGGGAAGAAAGGGAGTGGGGACAAGGACAGGAGGGTGGAGAATATGTAAACCCGTCGGAGACTTTTGGACAGAGGTGGATGATTTCAGCCTGAAATACTGGCCGGGGAGCCGGAATTTCGATGCGGATGCTTTGTCCCGACAGGTGCATGAGAGACTGGACAGGGTCGAGGAGGGGGAGAGCGTTCCTGCTCCTGGGATGAAGGCTCTGTGTCAGTTTGCCATCACCCCGTGAAGGCAGAGGAAAAGGAGCGGCCGGATCGAGCAGCGGATCAATGGGCGGCTTCCGATGACGTCATTCCCCAGGTTCACTGTGACCTCACTGCTGCCGGAATTCAGTTCTGGGGTAGTGGCAGCTGCTCAGCGGGATGACCCGGGCAGTGGCACTATTTGGTCTGCGGTTGAAAATTGAGACACGGCTCAGAAAGAGAAGAGGACCACGCCCTATCACCCACAGGGCGATCCCCAGACTGAGGGGTTTAATAAGACCTTGCAAGACGTACTCGGAACCATGGAGATCAGCGATAGCTGGTGGAGTCAACATATTGTGCATCTGGTTCACTGTTACAACTGTACACGAAATGAAGCTACTGGGTACTCGCCATATTACCTGTTGTTTGAGCGCGAGGCGAGGTTGCCCATTGACCCTTGTTTTGGGACTGATGAGGGTGACGTACCACCGAAGCCTTATCTAAAGTATTTGTGTGATATGAGGAGTGAGCTCAAAAGTGCTTATGAATTGGCTGGGGCTGCAGCGGCCAAGCAGAATCGAGGAAATAAGAGGAGGTATGATCAGAAAGTGAGGTTCTCTCAACTCCTACCGGGAGTCCGAGCCCTCATAAGGAATTTGGGGCTACCTGGAAAGTACAAGTTAGCTGTCTGCTGGGCGGCCACACCCTATGTGGTGGAGAGTCAGATGCCAAACCTACCGGTTTTCCAGGTGAAACGAGAAGAGGGGAAGGGGCCTGTCAAGATTCTCCATCAGAACCACCTGCTGCCCCTGGTACAAGAGGTTCAGGTTGACCCAGAGCCCGACTTGGAGCCTACACCTAGTAAGAAGACTCTGCGAAAACGCAGGGCGACTGCAGGGCCCACAGCAGGAGAGGCTGGGCCGGGCCGCGCCCATGAGAGGGATACTGATTCGGAGGATGATGATCTGGACGTGAGGTACATGCTGCCTTTCGCTAACTCCCCAGTGATTGAGGAAGAAAGCCCTGCCCCTTTTCCACTGAGTCAGGTGAGGTGGAGGGGGTGGGTGAGTTGTGGGCAGCCTGGGTTATAGCAGGACATTGAAGGAGAGGAAGTGGGGCATGGACACGGGACAGAGGGCTCCGGGTTGCGGGGGTGTGGGTGGGGGAGGACTCGGCAAGCAGACCCGAAGTATCACCAGCAGCGTCTGAGTCTGAAGAGTTAGGTGAGGAGGTACGGATGTCTCAGAGAATTAGTAGACCACCGGATAGGTTGATCTATGTAGCGCCTGGGGAACAGTGTGTGATCTCTGCTGTTGTGGCGAGCTATGTCACTGACTTTGCATCTGGATTGGACTTTGTGTTTGTAGGAAGGGTTGGCAAATTATCTCAACGTCATGAGGACATGACTAAATTTGGTGGTTGGGGGAGAGTGTAACGAGCTGTAAGGGTTCACTGCTATGTAATGTTTCTTTTTGCAATGTTCACTGCTGAAGGAATGGTTTCTCTGTAGCAGCAATGTTTTGGTTATGGGCGGAGATAACCGGACTGTTGATGCATGTTAGCAAATCAGGATTTTGTTGCCCTGTCTTGCGATTCTGGAAGCAGCTGCTTTTGCGGGCTTTTGCGAGAAGGAGAGAGAGAGAGAGAGAGAGAGAGAGAGAGAGAGAAGACGCGAACGGAGAAATGTGGTGGATCGCCGAACGGGGTCGTCTCCGAGCGGAGGCCCAAAGGAGGAGATCGATGGAGGAAGAAGAACAACTGAACTGCGTGAGCTCCAACTTCGTGCGCACAGGACCGTTTAATCAGATTGTTGCCTTATTTTCATTTTATATATGTTTTTTTTCTCTACTGACCATGTAGTCAAATTAATAGTTATACAGCTTAATTGTTTAACCGCAAATTGTGTACTGTTTGTTATTTCGGGGTACTGATTTGTAACAGGGTACACATCGTGCAGCATCCAGCCAAACGAGATTTCTTGAATTTGGCCGTACTGGGGGACTATCACCCCGTAGATTAAGTCTGGAAGAAGCGCGTGTTACAATTCATTTTCCTTCCATTTATAAAATAGTTAACCCTTTCATTTCTTCTTCCATGCACTTCCCGACACTGTGCACCATCTGCCAATTTTCCCCATACTCCTAAAATCTGATTCAGTCCGCCATTTCATTTGCCCCCATTACTAATTCTCGTTTACCCACGGCCGGAAATTCGCCCTCTCCTCCCTTTAACATGTCATGTAGCTGAAGAAACCTTTGGTGTCCTCTTTTATATGACTGTCTAGCTTAAATTAGTATTCCATCTTTATGTTCTTAATGACTTTTTGGTTCACTTCTCTTGGTTTTCATAAGCTTCCAAATAGTCTGACTTCCCACAATTTTTTTTTACTCAATTATATCGCCTCTCTTAGATTTTTATGCTGGCATTGACATTCCTGCGAAATTCTTCTTCTTTTGTGATGTATTTATCCCGAGCCTTCCGAATTGCTTCCGGAAATTCCAGCCATTACTGCTCTGCCGTTGTCCCTGCCAGTGTTCCCTTCCGATTAATTCTGGCCGATTGTAATTGTCTCTGTGATTACCGGTACTCTGCTGTAATACCAGCACATCTGGTTTAGCTTCTCCTTCTCAAACCTCAAGGTGAGCTCAGAAACATTCTGCTCATTTGGCCCTAAAGGTTGTTTTGCTTTCAGGTTTTCAATCAGTTTCGCTTCATTGCCCCACACCCAGTGCAGGACAGCAGATGCTCCAGTGGGTTCAAACGTCAGCTGCCTTAAAAAGCGATCTCGAAGGCACTCTAGAAATTCCCAGAAATGGAATCCAGGATTAACCTGATTTTCCCCATCTACACGCATATTTAAATCCCCCATGACTATTCTACCATTTCCCTTTCGGTAAGCATTCACTGTCTCCCGTTGTAATTTGTAGGTCACATCCTCACTGCGGTTGCATGGTCCGTACAGGGCCTTTTCACCTTGTAGTTCCCCAGCTCTATCCACAATGATTCAACACCTTCCGCCCCTATATCACCTCTTTCTAATGATTTGATTTTGTTTGTTTGTTTGTTTGTTTTTAACAAACAGAGCTACGCTACCACCTCTGCCTCCCAGCCTGTTTTTTCCATACTATATGTATCCTTGGATACTAATCTCCTAGCTACAATCTGCTTTCAGCTATTGTCGTCAGTCATTAGTAGCAGAGGCGGTCATTAAGATGGGGCGGCTTTTCACCAATTAAAAAAAAAAGTGTTTATCCAAACCCCGCCCTATATTTTCACGTTAGCCCGTTATTCATGTGGAAGTTGGAGACTAGAGAACTGGCAATGGATTGGCCACCCAGTATCACACCAGCCCTACAGTTGTCTGGGGACGTCAGACTGTGAGGTACTGAGCAGGAAAGGGAATAGATAGACATATCCACAGAACAAATGCTGCGCGGCATTCTGGAGCAGTACATTGATTGGCATATGGCGGGACACCGAGTTTATGAGTCACCATGACGGTGTTTTACTCCCTCACGTCCACGCCCCCCTCCCTCCACCACACAGACTACCCTAATGTCCCGGAGCTGCCGGTAGCGGGGAAATCCCGCCGGGAAATAACACCTTGGCCATCAGGCGGTGAATGAGAGGAACCAGAGCCCGGGCTGGAGACACACAGCGGCCCGCACTGGCTAGTGCTCAGGACGCCGCTTTATTCATGAACTGAAGCACCGAGGTGACCGGGTATTTCACCGCGCCGATCAGCTGCTCCCTGAATTTCGACTGAGTCACCGCGTAAATAAATGTATTCGTACAGCAGCTGAAATTCCTCAGCAAAACTCCGACATAGTGAAAGATCCATTCGGAATCACTGAAATCAGATCCTTTTCCTGCGACCTGATAATATATGACATTTACAACGTATGCCATCCACAGGAGGATGAAGTTGCCGGACAGTGTGAAGAGTAAAACCACAGACCTCCTCCTGCTCTCCATCTCCGGGTCACTGCGGTTCTCCCCCTTGCTCTGACCCTTCAGCCCCTTACGGACCCGACTGGCCACTAAAATGTGTCTGACTGTCAGAGCGTTGAGCAGCAGGATCCCAGCGAAAGGGAGGAACGGAGTTAAAACCATATCCAGCCAGTCATATCCCATCCATCCAGGGTCAGTGAAATAATTGTTTATGGTTCTACAAAACCACGGTACGTTATCGATGATCACGCTGTGTTCAAACGTGAAGTATCGGGGTATGTTTTTCAGACAGAACAGCATGCCGGTTGTTGTCAGAACCACAGCCGCATTTTTCCCGGTGCAATATTTTGTTTTCAGCTTCTGGCAGCAAATGGCGACAAACCGATCAAAGGTGAAAGTGACGGTGAACCAGACCGAACAGTCTGTGGCTGCGTACGTCAGTGAATCGATAACACTGCAGACAGGGGTGATGTCCAGAAAATTCCACGGGAAGTAATACCAATTGATTCGAGACAAAATGACCTCGGTGACAATAGTCAGTAGATCCGCCGCTGCCATGGCCACCAGGTAGCGAGTGGTGCAGGTAGAGAGGCCGCACTTTCCCCGGGACAGGATCACAATCGCCATTAAATTGACTGGAGAGAGAGAGAGAGAGAGAGAGAGAGAGAGAGGTCCGGGGGTGGGGGAGAACCGACCCTAGCATTACTGAACACATTCTCCAGGAATTAAAGAGGGATCGGACTTCAGCTAAAGATCAAGCGTGCCAGAGTCTGTGAACGGCTGCTAATCTAACATCGGACACGGGTCACACTGTCTCTGACCTGCCTTTTTCAGTATGAAGATACGACGATGTGTGAACAATCGTCGAGGATAAAAATAAGCTGTATGAACAACAACAATCGGTGCTGATCCCGATTCCAGTCACTGACGGAGCCGGTTTCACTGATTTAACCGTGACTGACCAAGCCTCCTGAAGCTCAGCGTCTGATTGGACCGAGAAGGGATACAGAGGGGAGCAACGCACGCGAAATACTGGCGGGACAAAAAAAAAAAAAAAATCTATCGTTTCGGGGCGAGACCTATCTTCAGGTCGATACAGCGCCCAATTTACGACGGGTCTCAGGAACAACTTGGTAACCAGAGACTGAATGACTCCGTTAACGGATTAATTCTCCAGCACAGTTCAATTCGAAAACACGCGGCAGCAGATGCATGGACACTGGTTCAGGTGATCTGTGCCAGACTCCACCGGGAAACGTGAAACACTGGACCAGGGGTTCTGTCTGAATAATAACTCAGTACAAGTGAACTTCACAATGTAAACCCATCCCAGTCACCCCTTCACGGGGACCCTCCGTTTCCCACCTGTGGGACAACTCTGGACAAGGTCCCATTAAAAGCCTCCCAGTTACACCGTCCAGGAGAACTGCCCGCCCCGGTACTGGGACAAATCTGGACAAGATAATATTAAAGGCAAAAACAAAGTTCAGGTCGATCCCCTGAGTTAGAGGAGAGACCGGGGATTCGTTCATCTTGTCATTAAATATGAAATAATCAGGATGTTGAATTGATAGGATAAATATCTTTGACGGATATCTATGCAAAGATCATCAACTTGGAAGCTTGTCGATTGATCATAAACAGGTTCACACCGGTTAACACACGGAAATACCAAACATAAACTGCTCTGTTCACTCACCAGGAACTCCAGTGACGGCAATGAACAGGTACAATATTTTCTGCACACTGTAGTACCGTTTCAACATTGCCGACATTTCCCCTGCGCGGTAATATGTCCCCCTGTGCCTCAGGCGGTCTATTGGAATGAAATGTTGAAGCACCACATGTCCCGGGTTTATAAACACCATCCAGCGACCCCACAGGGACAGACTTCAACATATTGTATAATAAAACTCCTTAACTTATTTAGAAACCTATTACATCAGACAGGTGCCATCCCTGCGGTGACAGGTTGTGATTAATTTAGTGAATTAATTTTTAAACCACTTGTGTGAGTTAATTTGTCCCAGTAACAGCATCAGAACCTTCGAGGTGTCTTATCAATAGCATTTGCTTCCACTGTAAATATGTACTTCAGGAAAATGGAAATCATTTATCAAATACAGAATATTGAAATAAAGTCTGTAAAATTGCATTGAATCGCCCACTATTGCCATTCTCGTCAACGGTATAAACTCTTGATGTAGTTGGTGTTTTTGTGGACTCGACCTAGAGGGTCCTTTGTAAGCTGTCTGTGTGTGGCGACATGAATAACCACTTTCCGATCCATGAAACCTTCCAACTACTTCACTGACTTAGTCATAGTCAGAACATTTGGGGCCTCGTCCCAAAACTACCCCTGACCCTACCGCATGGCCATAAAACTCAACAGTCCAGTGGTGGTGGGGTGAGAATTTCTTAATCATATCACCCCACATATGTCAAAGAACATGGCGGAGAGCTGGAAAGGTAGATGAAACTTCCGTTATGTGTGTGTGTGTGTGTGTGTGTGACTGTGTGTGTGTGTGTGTGTGTGTGTGACTGTGTGTGTGTCTGTGTGTGTGACTGTGTGTGTTTTGTGTGTGTGTGTGTGTCTGTGTGTGTGTGTGCGCGCGCGCGCGCGTGTGTGTGTGTGTGCGCGCGAGTATCTGTATGTGTGCGCATGTGTGTCTGTCTGCGCGAGTGTCTCTGTGTGTGACTGTGTGTGTGTGTGTGTGTGTCTGTGTGTGTGTGTCTGTGTGTGTGACTGTGTGTGTTGTGTTTGTCTGTGTGTGTGTGACTGTGTGTGTGTGTGTGTGTGTGTGTTTCTGTGACTGTGTGCGCGAGTGTCTGTTTGTGTGTGTCTGTGTGTGTGACTGTGTGTGTTGTGTCTGTGTGTGTGTCTGTGTGTGTGACTGTGTGTGTTGTGTCTGTGTGTGTCTATCTGTGTGTGTCTGTGTGTGTGTGTGACTGTGTGTATTGTGTGTGTGACTGTGTGTGTGTGTGTGTGTGTGTGTGTGTGTGTGTGTTTCTGTGTCTGTGTGCGAGAGTGCCTGTGTGTGTGCTTTCACGCACTTTCAAATCTTGTGCATCCCCAATCTGCGCGCACCGCTAAAACTCTGCAACCCCCACATTCAAATTAGATTCTCCAAGTAACAGTGACTTCAAACACTTCACATCATGGATGCCTGAACCATAAATTCAAATTGCATTTATTGCTAATGTTTGTACGAATGGAAGAACCTTGATATTCGTCACAGCCCCAAATCAGCAGGCACCCCGACATACACATTGGATTATACCAAATCCTTTCGCACTCCAAATTCCATATGCACACCACGTTCGCCGATAAACTCCTAAATTTACGGAGATACCCAAATCTGTGTGCACCCCCAAGTTAACAGACACCACAAAACGCCGACACCAAATCTGACACACCCGAACTCGGTGCGCATCTCCAAGTCTGCCGGCAATACCAAATGTGTGTGAAGCCTTCAATTTGCCAAAACCCCCAAATCCCGAGATTCGTGTGCATCCCCAAACCCAAAGACGCTCCAAATCGGCTGGTATCACCAGATTAATCTGTACCCCCAAATACTCGTAAACTTCACTAAATCTGCATGCACCGCTAAATTCATGTCGATCGGCGTATTCTAAACATCCGCCTACATCAGAGCGCATCCCCAAATCAGTATGGACCGCCAAATCCGTGTGCGCCGGCAAATTAGAGCATGATCCCAAATCATTGTGAACCTCAATTCCGTGCGCAACCTAAAACCGATGACTCTGAAATATGCGCATCAGTACCCAGAGGAAGAAAAATTTCAAACAGGTTACAAAATAAATGCTTCTACCTTAAAAGATTAGTAAGAAAAACAGTTCAAAGTTCAATGACATCCTAAATCTGTCGGCACACCAAAGTCTCACACATCCTCAACTCCGTGTGCAATCCCATATTCTTCGACCCTTCCTAAATCAGTGCACATCTCCAAATCCATGTGCAGTCCCCTAAAATGCAAGGCTAAATTCAAAGTTAAGGACACCCCAAATCCAAGTGCAGCCACAAATCTACCAATACACGTAGAATTGTGTCCAGCCGCTAATCAGTGGGTACACCAACAAACCTATGTACTTACATGGAGCACCCAAATTAACTGACAGCTCGAAATCTGTGTGCAGCTCCAAATCTAGCAGCGCTCTCAAATCTGTGCGCACCTCTAAATCCATGTGCAAGCCCTTCAGTCATCGAACCCCAGGTTTGCCGACACCTCCCGAGATGTGCACGCATCCCCAAATCGATATGTCGACGCACATCCAACACCCAAAGGGACCCAGAATCATGCGGATCCAAGGCGACCTTGCTTTGTGGATCCAGAATTGTCTTGCACAGAAAAGGCAAAGAGTGGTTGTAGACGGGTCATGTTTTGCATATAGGTCGGTGACCGGTGCTGTGCTTCAGGGATCTTCTCTGGGAGCCCTTCTCTTCGTGATTTTTATAAATTACTTGAAATGAGGAAGTGGAGGGATGGGCTATTAAATTTGCTGATGACACAAAGGATGTCAGTGTTGTGGAGAGTGTGACTGGCTGTCAGAGGTTACAGCGGGACATCGACGGGATACAAAACTGGGCCGAGAGGGGCAGATGGCGTTCAACGCAGATAAATGTTGTTCAACCCAGATACCATCATTTTGGAAGGTCAAATATGATGGCAGAATATACTATTATTGGTAAGACTGCTGGCAGTGTGAACGATCAGAGGGATCTTGGGGTCTAAGACCATACAACACTCAAAGTTGCTGCGCAGGTTGACTGTGTGGGTAAGAAGGCATGCGGTGCATTGGCATTCATCAACCGTGGGATCGAGTTTAAGAGCTGAGAGGTAATATTACAGCTATATCTGACCCTGGTCAGACCACACTTGGAGTACTACATAGCCTCAAGATTCGGGGCTGTAGATCTAGGATGGAGATGAGAAGGAACTTCTTTTTCCAGAGAGTGATGAATCTGTGGAATTATCTGCCCAATTCGCAGTGGAGGCTACATCAGTAAATATGTTTAAGACAAGTTTGAATAGACGCTTGCATATTGGGGGAATTAAGAGTTGTGGGGGAAATGCAGGTAGGCGGAGATGAATCCATGGCCAGCTCAGCCATGACCATATTGAATGGCGGAGCAGGCTCGCCGGGTCAGGCAGCCTATTTCTGCTACTTTTTCATATGTTCTTATGTTCACAGCCGGGCTTGGGACCGCCTCATGCAGACATAAAGAAAAAAAAACAACAACTGATATTTGATCTTTTTCATCTTTATAAATAACTCTCTCTCTGCTACAGAAGCCGAAGCATCCTTGTGTGAGCAGGTCAGAGACACAGGACGAGCACTTGCTGGTGTACATTCCAGAGGTGAGTGGCGAGGACCCCGTCCCATCTGTCTCAGCTTGGTCCTGGCTGTTGCAGGGGAGGGGGGAAGGTGCGTCTGGGATACTGGGGGAGCAGGGGACGTGCGGAGGAGATCTCGTACTGAATCGCCAACCCACCGCTCGGCCTACAGATGCACAAGTTCCTGCCTGTCGAAGTGCTTGCACTTCTTCACCGAGTCTTCGTGGTGGAGAATCTTCAGGACGCCTACGTGACCGTCTACGACTACTACGAGAATTGTAGGCACCTGGCCCCTCCCCTTTCCCCTCCCGAACCACTCACTGCAACCCTGCCAGCGGACACACCTCCTCCCTGTTCCCTGCCCAGAGGTTTCTGCCCCACTTCCCTCTCCACAGTCTCACTGAATGTCACTCCTTGCCCCTTCAGACCGCTGGGCACCCCTCCCTCCAATCCCTCTCCTTACGCGCTCCATATCACTCTACACAGCCCCCTTTGTCCAACACCCTACCCATTCACAGATTCACTCCTCTGCACTCACCCTCTCGCCTCTCCCTCAAACCCTTCGCATCCCGTTCCTCATGTTCTCGAAAACTCACTGTCACTCCATCCACGCGTTCACTGCGTCACATCCTTCAGTCCAATTCCTCTCCACCCGACCCGCCCTCACTCTCCGTCCACTCCTCTGGCCCCATCTCCCCTGATTCTCGAAGCCCGTCGCCCCTCGGTCCCCTCCCTTATCTCACTGCGTCACATCCTCTCGTCCAGTTCCTCTCCACCCGACCAGCACCCGCCCCCCCCCCACTCTCCGTCCGATCTTCTGCCCCCATCTCCTCGATTCTCAGAGCCCGTCGCCCCTTGGTCCCCTCCACTCGCTCTGCACGCCCATCCCACCCAGCCCCGGACCCAAAACCATCCCCCGTGCACACCTTTGACCTCCCTGCACTCACACTCTGACAGCTTCTCCTCACCCAGTTCTGCTCAACCACGCCCTTTCATCTCCATTGCCTCCTACCCCCCACTCGCCCCTACTGCCACACCTTCCCCTCCCTCTCCTGCAGACCCCTCCACACTCCTGAAGAGTGGAGTCTCATGCGGTCCACTCCACTCCCTTTCTCTCCCCTCCCTTCCTCCAGCCCATCTGACTATTGAATCCCTCCCATTTTATCCCTATCAGATGAGGCCGCCATCGCTGGATACCACTGGCCAGCACCAGGTGAGATCCCGCGGAGACCCTCCCTCCGCGAGGGCGATGTGGCGAGTTTGACCGCTCCCCCCCCCCACCCCGCCCACCGCTGCCCACACTTCCCTCCCACCTCCCTGACACCATTCCTCAGGGCTGGATGCGTCCTTCTTCTGTGGGCATGTTCCTATCCAGGGTCAGCATGCAGAGTGGGTTGGTCATGTATGAGGTCCTCCCACCGTTTACTGAGGAGTGCATTAGAACAAAGGGTATCTGGGAATACAGGTCTACAATTCAGTGAAAGTGGCTTCACGGGTAGACCGGGTCGTATAGAAAACTTTCGGCACAATGACCTTCAAAACACGAAGCACTGAGTGCAGGAGATTGGACGTTATGTTGAAGTTGTAGAACCGTTCAAGAGGCCTCATTTGAAATTCTGGTCAACTACCTACAGGCGAGATTAACTGAGTGCAGAGACACTTTACAGGATTGTTAGAATAAAGACCGTTACAGCGCAGTGCAAGCGCTTCGGCCGACAATGTTGCCGGGCCTTGAGGAACTGGAATTTCGGGAAATGTTGAATAGGGTCGGACTTAATTCCCAGGAACGCGGACGACTGAGGTGAGATTCGATCGAGGGATACAGAATTATGAGGGAAATAGATTGGGTAAATGCAAGCAGGCTTTTTCCACTGAGGTTGCGCAAGAATAGAGGTCAAGGATTAAGGGTCAAAGTGAAATGTTTAAGGGGAACACGAGGGGGAACCTCTTCCCTCGGAGGGTGGTGAGCGTATGGAAGCAGCAGCTAGCATAAGTTTTGAATGCGATGTTGATTTCAACAGTTAAGTTTGGGTAAGTATATACAGGTCGGAGGGTTCTGGAGTGTTATGGCCCTGGTGCAAATCAGTGGGACTAGACACAGTTACGGTCGGCAAGGACTAGACGTGTTCTTCGCCAGAAGGACAGCAGCAGTCACAGAAGGTGATCACCCGCCGTGTAATTCCGAGGAGACAAAGGTAGAAAATAGTATCCCTCCCTCACACCGTCACGCACCGACAGGTCGGACGCCGGGCTTAAGCCAGCAGTATCCGATCTCCCCATAAACCCACAAAATGGTCAGAGGGAAATGCCGTTTAACAGAGCAACACAACGCAGGCTGAATGGCAGGATTCTCAGCGGTGAGGAAGAGCAGAGAGATCTCGGGGTCTACGTCCACAGATCCCTGAAAGTCGTCACGCAAGTTTACAGGGTGGTTACGAAGGCGTACGTTGTGCTGGGTTTCATTATTCGCGGGGCTGAGCTCAGGAGCCACGAGGTGATGCTGCAGTTCTTTAAACCCTGGTTAGACACAACTGGGACTATCTTGTTCAGTTCTGGTCGCCTCAGTTATAGGAAGGACGTGCAAGCTTTAGAGAGTGTGCACAGCAGATTCGCCAGGATGCTGTCTGGATTAGAGAAAGTGTCTAATGAAGATACGTTGAGCGACCTTTTCCCTTTGGAGCGAAGAAGAAGGAGAGGTGATTTGATAGAGCTTTACAGGATGATAAGAAGCACAGATCCAGTGGATGGCTAGAGACTGTTTTCCGAAACAGAAATGGCCGATTCGAGGGGGCATAGTTTCTCGGTGACCAGAGGAAAATATACGGGGGATGTCAGAGATGGCCACATGGATGACAGAAAACTGGAGGGCTAAGTGGGCGGGAAGGATTGGATTGACCTTAAAATTTTGTCACAACATAGTGGGCCGAGGGACCTGTACTGTGCTATGATGTTTGAACATGGAAAAGTACATCACAGAAACAGACCCTACTCTAAGATTAATCTATGGGATCAATTTAATATCAGTCTAAGGGACCAGGAGGATGATGGACTGATGGGTCGGTGCCTGTGCTGTTCAAGAGGCTGCTAATGTAGCTGCTTCTCCCACCAACCCTGACAGGAAGTTCCACGCACCCACCAATCTCTGTGTGAAAATCCTACCTCTGACATTCCCGCCAGTACTTTCCACTCACATTAGATATCCCCCCCCCCCAATTTATTGAGCTGGAAAGAGTGCAGGAGATTGTGGAGAATGCTGCTGGCTCTCGAGGGCCAGTGTTATATCAAGGTGATAGGTAGCTTTGGATTTTAATCCGTGGCGAGCAGAGGACCGAGGGACGACCTTGCAGGTGTATATTAAATTCCGGGGGCCCTAGATGACGTAGATACTTGCAGTGTTATCCCAGGGAACGGAATCTTCCAAAGGGAGCACTGGCTTCCTGAGAGAAAGGGAGAGATTTAAAAGGGGACTGGAGGGAAATCATTTTCACCCAGAGGGTGGTGAGATTACGGAACGGAATGAGCTGCTAGTGGAAGTACCAGAGACAGGTACATTAACAACATTAAAAGGCCTTCCAATAGAAGCGCCTTTAAAGACGAAAGATGATCTTCGTCCCAAGTACGTCAAACAGAGAGTGAAATGTATCACTGGTGTCAGGGAGGATTGTGCTGGGGCCTGCCGGCAAGTGTCGCCACGCTTCTAGCGCCAACGTAACCTGCCCACAACTTACTAACCCTTGTGGCACAGATCACGCTTAATTTAAACCCCTTCTCTATCGAAAAGCCTGTGGTCCGTGGGAGGAAACCGGGCACACAGAGGAAACCAGCATGGTCATGGAGAGAACCGACAAACTCCTTTCAGAGAGCGGCGGGAATCAAACCTCGGTTGGTGATCGCTGGCCAGGGGAAATGATTGGCATAGACCATCCTGCGTGACTCAAATCCATTGCTTCTATTTCGCAGCGAAGGATGCCACAGGAACGCGACTGCGACGGAAGAGGACGTTTCTCCACAAGGGCTAAGATCAATGTATCAGTAACTTGTAATCACTTCTAATAAATATATTTCTTAATCTATCAGTGTCACGCTGTATCTCTGTACCAAAGCACAGGATCACACAGAGAGTTGTAAAGGTTAAACAAAAATAGGTATTTCATTAACCAAGGAGGCAAGCGAGGTCTTGAATAACTCGGGCAAATCTTCACTGGAGGAGAATCAGGACAGTCAAGAACTTGAGGGGTTGGAACTGCCTCTTTATTTGTTCAGCGGTTTGAACGGGGCACAACTGCGCACGCGCGTGGACGTCAACCAGAGGCAACAGTGGGAAGAGTTTAAAAAGAAGACAGCTTTATACAGCGGGCGACAGAGTAGAGGGAGACAGTGTAGGAAGGTTTTGGCTCAACGGGGATTCTGCCATAAACGGTCGAGGCGAGGTAGGTTACTTGTGCAGAATACAGACAGAAAGAATGTGTGTGAGGCCGGTTTTCTGTGCTTGGTGTCATATGTGGGAGGTCCTGGAGACTCCCAGCCTCCCAGGCGGCCATATCTGCACCAGGTCCGCCCAGCTGCAGCTCCTTAGGGACCGCGTCAGGGAACTGGAGCTGTAGCTCGATGACCTTCGTCTGGTCAGGGACAGTGAGGAGGTGATAGAGCGGAGCTATAGGCAGGTAGTCACTCCGGCGCCTGAGGAGACAGATAAGTGGGTAACAGTCAGGAGAGGGAAGGTAAAGAGCCAAATGCTAGAGAATACCCCAGTGGCTGTCCCCCTTAACAATAAGTAGTCGTGTTTGAGTACTTTTGGGGGAGAAGTCCTACCTGGGGTAAACAACAGTGGTCGAGCCTCTGGCACAGAGTCTGGCCCTGTGGCTCAGAAGGGTAGGAAAATGAAGAGGATGGCAACAGTAAGGGGGTTAAACAGGCGATTCTGTGGACGTAGGAAAGAAACGCGGATGGTAGTTTGCCACCCAGGTGACAGGGTCCGTGAAGTTTCTGATCGCGTCCACGATATCTTGCAGTGGGAAGGCAACAGCCAGATGTCGTGGTACATATTGGTACCAACCATATAGGTAGGAAAAGGGAGGAGGTCCTGAAAACAGACCACAGGGAGTTAGGAAGGAAGTTGAGAAACAGGACCTCGTAATCTCGGGATTACTGCCCGCATCACGTGATAGTGTGTGTAGGAATCGGATGAGGTAGAGTATAAATGCGTGGCAAGGGGCAGTGATTCCGATTTTTAGATCATTGGGACCTCTTTTGTGAACTGTACAAAAAGACAGGCTGCACTTGAATTCCAGAGGACCACTAGGAGGTTTACTCAGTCTATTGGTGAAAGTTTAAACTAGAATTTCCGGGGGGCGGGATGCTGGCAACCGAATTGAACTGACGGAGGAAAGGGAGGTTGGTTGACAAATAGAGAAAGCTTACAGACAGTGTGAAAGGGAGGATAGGCAGATGATCGATCGATAGATAAATAGATAGATAGACGTAATTTGTTGATCCCGAGGGAAACTGGGTTTTGTTAGAGTTGCACCAACTAAGAATAGAGTATAAATGTAGCAATATAAAACCATAAATAATTAAATAATAATATGTAAATTATGCCAGATGGAAATAAGTCCAGGACCAGCCTATTGGCTCAGGGTGTCTGGTCCTCTAAGGGAGGAGTTGTAAAGTTTGATGGCCACAGGCAGAAATGACTTCCTGTGACGCTCTGTGCTGCATCCCCGTGGAATGAGTCTCTGGCTGAATGTACTCCTGTGCCCAACCAGTACATTATGTTGTGGATGGGAGACATTGTCCAAGATGACATGCAACTTAGACAGCATCCTCTTTTCAGACACCACCGGCAGAGAGTCCAGTTCCATCCCCACAACATCACTGGCCTTACGGATGAGCTTGTTGATTCTGTTGGTGTCTGCTACCCTCAGCCTGCTGCCCCAGCACACTACAGCAAACATGATAGCACTGGCCACCACAGACTCGTAGAACATCCTTAGCATCGTCCGGCAGATGTTAAAGAACCTCAGTCTCCTCAGGAAATAGAGACGGCTATGACCCTTCTTGTAGACAGCCTTAGTGTTCTTTGACCAGTCCATTTTATTGTCAATTCGTATCCCCAGGTATTTGATATCCTCCACCATGTGCACACTGACTCCCTAGATGGAAACAGGGGTCACCGGTGCCTTAATCCTCCTCAGGTCCACCACCAGCTCCTTTGTCTTTTTCACATTAAGCTGCAGATAATTCTGCTCACACTATGTGACATAGTTTCCCACCGTAGCCCTGTACTCAGCCTCATCTCCCTTGCTGATGCATTCAACTATGGCAGAGTCATCAGAAAACTTCTGAAGGTGGCAAGGCTCTGTGCAGTAATTGATGTCCGAGGTGTAGATGGTGAAGAGAAAAGCAGACAAGACAGTCTCCTGTGGAGTCCCAGTGCTGCTGGTCACTCTGTCGGACACACAGTGTTGCAAGCACACGTACTATGGTCTGCCAGTCAGGTAATCAAGAATCCATGACACCAGGGATGGTGCAGGGCGGATGGTGTTGAACGCACTGGAGAAGACAAAAAACATGACCCTCACAGTGCTCGCTGGCTTCTCCAGGTGGGCGTAGCCACGGTTCAGCAGGTAGACGATGGCATCCTCAACTCCTAGTGGGAGCTGGTAGGCGAACTGGAGGGGATCTAAGTGTGGCCTGACCATAGGCCGGTGCTGCTCCAGAACAAGTCTCTATAGGGTCTTCATGATGTCGGAGGTCAATGCCACCGGTCTGTAGTCATTGAGGCCACTGGGGCGCGGCGTCTTCGGCACAGGGACGAGGCAGGACGTCTTTCACAGCACAGGAACCCTCTGGAGACTCAGGCTCAGGGTCTCTATCTTCTCAGATAGAGAAAAGACGCGCTCTGACCGAAGGTTTGAGATGTATCTATCTTAAAGCTAGGAGTATTATGAATAATGCGGATGAGCTTAGGGCGTGGATCAGCACTTGGAGCTACGATGTTGTGGCCATTACAGAGACTGGGATGGTTCAGGGGGAGGAAATCAAGTGCCAGGCTTGAGATGTTTCAGAAAGGATAGGTAGGGAGGCAAAAGAGGTGGGGGCGTGGCACTGTTGATCAGGGATGGTGTCACAGCTGCAAAAAAGGAAGATGTCAGGGAGAGGTTGTCTGCAGAATATCAGTTGGTGAAAGTTAGGAATAGGAAGGGGTCAATAAGTCGACTGTTTTTTTATTGAGCACCCGAAAGTAACAGGCCATCGAGGAGCAGATAGGGAGACAGATTCCGCAAAGGTGTAATGGTAATACGGTTGTTGTGGTAGGATATTTACCATTGATTGGCATCTCCATAGAGTGAGAGGTTTACATAGGGTGGAGTTTGCCAGGTATGTTCAGGAAGGTTTCTTGACACAATATGTAGATAAGCCTACAAGAGGAGAGGTTGTACTTGATCTACAATTGGGAAATGAACCTGGTCAGGTGTCATGTCTCTCAGTGGGATAACTTTTTGGAGATAGTGATCACAATTCTATCTCCTTTACTTGTGCCTTGGAGAGGGATAGGAAATTCAATTTAGGGGAAATTTGAGGCCATCAGGCAAGAAATTGGAAGCATAAATTGGAAACAGATGTTCTCAGGGAAACGTACGGAAGAAATGTGGCAAATGTTCAAATGTAGAAAGCGGCCAGTGCGTGAGTGGGCCAGGGAAGGAGTGGAGCTTTGAGGCTTTGACTCGAAAGATTCTGGCTGTTTTGGCGGTTGGTCTGTGCAATCAAGTCAATCAAAATTTGAATTGATCAGCAGAAACCCGTTGATTAGACAATCAAGATTTGAATAGCTCAGACTCAGCAAAAAGCAGCTGATTGGGCAGTCGAGGTCAGGTGACCAAACATTTTGAAAAGCTCAAACAGATACATAGAGGGATAGCTCAAGCGAAGCGGCCAGTGCATGAGTGGGCCAGTGAAGGAGTGGAGATTTGAGGCTTTGACTCGAGAGGCTTCGACGAGAAGAGGCGGAGGACAAGCTAGCTCGCAGTTAGTTTTTACAATGTCTCCTGAGACGGTGATGTGCCTCTCATGTGAGATGTGGCAGTCTTGGGGGAATTCCCCTCTCCCGCAGAGTCACATCTGCCAGAAGTGCATACGGCTGGGCGATCTGGAAGACTGTGCAAGGAATCTGGAGCAGCAGCTGGATGACCTTCGATTCATAAGGGAGAATGAGGCAGTCACAGATGAGAGCTACAGGGAGGTAGTCACACCTAGGCTGTCGGAAGCAGGTCGTTGGGTGACAGTCAGAAGGGGGAAAGCGAAGGTGAGCAGACAGGTAGTGCCGAGCACCCCTGAATAATGAGTTCACCGTCCTGGATACTGTTGGCGGTAACTACCGACCAAGTGTGAGACACGGTGACAGGGCCTCCGGCACTGAGTCTGACCCTGTGGTGCAGAAGGGTGGGACGGAGAAGAGGAGAGCTGTCGTCATTGGAGACTCTATAGTCAGGGGAGCAGACAGCAGATTTTGTGGACGTGAGAAGGACACCCGCATAGTTTGTTGTCTCCTGGGTGTCAGGGTCCGGGATGTCTCTGACCGGGTGCATGAAATCCTGGTATGAGAGGGAAAGCAACCAGAAGTCGTGATACATGTTGGGACCAACGACATAGGCAGGAAGAGGGATGAGGTCCTGAAGTGTGAGTTTCGGGAACTAGGCAGAAGGCCGAAGAACAGGACCTCAAGGATGGCGTTCTCAGGATTGCTGCCAGTGCTACGTGACAGTGATGGTAAGAATTGCAGGAGATGGCAGTTGAATGCGTGGCTGAGAAATTGGTGCGGGGAGCAGGGTTTCAGATTTTTAGATCACTGGGATCTCTTCTGGGGAAGGTGAGGCCAGTACAGATTGGATGGGTTGCACCTGAACTCGAGGGGGAGCAATATCCTTGCAGGTAGGTTTGCTAGCATGGTTCGGGAGGGTTTAAACTAATTTGCGAGGGGGATGGGGCCCGGAGCGATAGAGCAGTAAACGAAATGCTTGGAGTAAAGCTAGATCTAACATACAGAGAGGCTTTGAGGAAAGAGAAGCAGAATAAACGGTGTAAAGACAGTAAGGTAGAAGGGCTGAAATGTGTGTACCTCAATGCAAGAAGCATCAGGAACAAAGGTGATGAACTGAGAGCTTGGATACATACATGGAAATATGATGTAGTGGCCATTACAGAGACTTGGCTGGCACCAGGGCAGGAATGGATTCTCAATATTCCTGGATTTCAGTGCTTTAAAAGGGATAGAGAGGGCAGAAAAAGGGGAGAAGGGGTGGCATTGCTGGTCAGGGATACTATTACAGCTACAGAAATGGTGGGTAATGTAGCAGGATCCTCTTTTGAGTCAATATGGTTGGAAGTCAGGAACAGGAAGGGAGCAGTTACTCTGTCGGGGGTATTTTATAGGCCCCCTGGTAGCAGCGGAGATCCAGAGGAGCGGATTGGGAGGGAGATTTTGAAAAGGCGCAGAAATAACAGGGTTGTTATCATGGGTGACTTTAACTTCACTAATACTGATTGGCACCTTATTAGTTCCAAGGGTTTAGATGGGGCAGAGTTTGTTAAGTGTGTCCAAGACGGATCCCTGTCACAGTATGTGGACAGGCCGACGAGGGGGAATGCCATATTAGATCGAGTTCTAGGTAATGAACCGGGTCAGGTCACAGATCTCTCAGTGGGTGAGAATCTGGGGGACAGTGACCACCGCTCCCTGGCCTTTAGCATTCCATTCTATCATGGAAAAGGATAGAATCAGAGAGGACAGGAAACTTTTTAATTGGGGAGGGGCGAATTATGAGGCTATAAGGCTAGAACTTGCGGGTGTGAATTGGGATGATGTTTTTGCAGGGAAATGTACTATGGACACGTGGTCGAGGCTTAGAGGTCGCTTGCAGGATGTTAGGGATAAATTTGTCCCGGTAAGGAAGATAAAGAATGGTAGGGTGAAGGAACCATGGGTGACAAGTGAGGTGGAAAATCTAGCCAGGTGGAAGAAGGCAGCATACATGAGGTTTAAGAAGCAAGGATCAGATAGGTCTATTGAGGAATACAGGGAAGCAAGAAAGGAGCTTAAGAAAGGGCTGAGAAGAGCAAGAAGGGGGCATGAGAAGGCCTTGGCGAGTAGGGTAAAGGAAAACCCCAAGGCATTCTTCAATTATGTGAAGAACAAAAGGATGACAGGAGTGAAGGTAGGACCGATTAGTGATAAAGCTGGGAAGATGTGCCTGGAGGCTGTGGAAGTGAGGGTGGTCCTCAATGAATACTTCTCTTCGGTATTCACCAATGGGAGGGATCTTGATGATGGTGAGGACAATATGAGTGAGGTTGATGTTCTGGAGCATTTTGATATTAAGGGAGAGCAGGTGTTGGAGTTGTTAAAATACATTAGGACGGATAAGTCCCCGGGGCCTGATGGAATATTCCCCAGGATGCTCCATAGGCGAGGGGAGAGATTGCTGAGCCTCTGGCTGGGATCTTTATGTCCTCGTTGTCCACGGGAATGGTACCGGAGGATTAGAGGGAGGCGAATGTTGTCCCCTTGTTCAAAAAAAGTTAGTAAGCACAGTCCGGGTCATTATAGACCATTGAGCCTTACGTCTGTGGTGGGAAAGCTGTTGGAAAAGATTCTTAGAGATAGGATCTATGGGTATTTAGAGAATCATGGTCTGATCAGGGACAGTCAGCATGGCTTTGTGAAGGGCACATAGTGTCTAACAAGCCTGATAGAGTTCTTTGAGGAGGTAACCAGGCATATAGATAAGGGTGGTGCAGTGGATATGATCTATATGGATTTCAGTAAGGCATTTGACAAGGTTCCACACGGTAGGCTTATTCAGAAAGTCAGAAGGCAGGGGATCCAGTGAAGTTTCTCCAGGTGGATTCAGAATTGGCTTGCCTGCAGAAGGCAGAGGGTGGTGGTGGCGGGAGTACATTCAGCTTGGAGGATTGTGACGAGTGGTGTCCTACAAGGATCTGTTCTGACACCTCTCCTTTTCGTGATTTTTATTAACGACCTGGATGTTGGGGTAGAAGGGTGGGTTG
The DNA here is from genome assembly GCF_030028105.1 of Mobula birostris. Taxonomy (NCBI): domain Eukaryota; kingdom Metazoa; phylum Chordata; class Chondrichthyes; order Myliobatiformes; family Myliobatidae; genus Mobula; species Mobula birostris. The sequence goes on along the minus strand of NC_092389.1, from coordinate 65,478,453 downwards.
GCAAGTTTGTAGACGACACAAAGGTTGGTGGTGTTGTAGATAGCGTAGAGGATTGGAAAAGGTTGCAGAGAGACATTGTTGGGAGGCAGAAGTGGGATGAGAAGTGGCAGATGGAGTTCAACCCGGAGAATTGTGAGGTGGTACACTTTGGAAAGACAAACTTCAAGGCTGAGTACAAAGTAAATGGCAGGATACTGGGTAGTGTGGAGGAGCAGAGTGATCTGGGGGTACATGTCCACAGATGCCTGAAAGTTGCCTCACAGGTGGATAGGGTAGTTAAGAAAGCTTATGGGATGTTAGCTTTCATAAGTCGAGGGATAGAATTTAAGAGTCGCAATGTAATGATGCAGCTTTGTAAAACTTTGGTTAGGCCACACTTGGAGTATTGTGTCCAGTTCTGGTCGCCTCACTGTAGGAAGGATGGTGAAGCAATGGAAAGGGTACAGAGGAGATTTACCAGGATGCTGCCTGGTTTGGAGAGTAGGCATTATGATCAGAGAGTAAGGGAGCTAGGGCTTCACTCTTTGGAGAGAAGGAGGATGAGAGGAGACATGACAGAGGTGTACAAGATAATAAGAGGAATAGATAGAGTGGATTGTCAGCGCCTCTTCCCCAGGACACCACTGCTCAATACAAGAAGACATGGCTTTAAGGTAAGGGGTGGGAAGTTCAAGGGGGATATTGGAGGAAGGTTTTATACTCAGAGAGTGGTTGGTGCGTGGAATGCACTGCCTGAGTCAGTGGTGGAGGCAGATACACTGCTGAAGTTTAAGAGACTACTGAACAGGTATATGGAGGAATCTAAGTTGGGGGCTTATATGGGAGGCAGGATTTGAGGGTCGGCACAACATTGTGGGCCGAAGGGCCTGTACTGTGCTGTACTATTCTATGCTCTATGTTCTATGTTCTATGTTTTTAGTTGGAATTTGCCCGGAGTTTTCCACAAGCTGAGGTCAGGCCCCCAAGAAGTTGTGACTGGGACGGGTTTACTTTGAATTCACTGGTTTCCGAGGTATTTTTCAGAGTGAATCTCTGGTCTTGTGTTTCAAGTGTCCGGTGGTGTATGTCACGGTCAGAGTCCACTGTCTGTTGGTCAATAATTGTGTCCCAGTACGTGAACCAAGGATCTGCTGACGTGTGTTAGAATTCATCCAGTAATGTAGTCACTGAGTCTCAAGTTACTAAATTGTCCCTACTTTCCCTCTCAGACCGGCCGTAAATTGGGGCACAGCTTCGTACTCGAGAGGGTCTCGCCGCGGAATGCTGAGTGTTTGCTCATTTCAATGGATACTGCCTAACATGCTGAGTTCCTCCAGCATTTGATGAGGCTCTGCATTCCTCCTCGGCTGCTTCCAGAGACAGTCACAGTTAAATCATTGAAACCGGACCCATCAGTAATTGGAATCGGGATTAGCATCGATCATTTCTACAGCTCGATTTTACTCCCAAAGTTTATCCACACATCGTCTTAGCTTCACACTGAAGAAGGCACGTCAGAGACAGCGTGACCCATTCTGATGTTAGAGCGTCATAACATCCCAGTTCATGCGTTTGCTGCCCTGACTGATGACGGACAGAGCCAGCCACCTAATAAACCAGCTATGTGAGGGAAATTAATGAGCTGGCTGTCGCGGTCTTTTCCCCTGGGTCGTATAGCCGAAAACCACAGGGCACAGGTTTAAGGTGAAAGGGGAAATGTAAAGGGCATCTGACGAATAACGCTTCACCCCGAGGGCTCTCCATGTATAACCTGCAAGAAAACGTGGTTCAGGCAGGTATGTTCGTGTGGATTTGGGGTTGCACACGGATTTCGGTGTGTAGGCTGTTTTGGGGGCGTAGAGTCAGCGGGTTTGCGAATGCACGTGGAATTGTCATTACGCTTGGATATCGGGTGCTTGTGTATTTGAGTCTGCAGACTGATTCGGGGGTGCGCGTGGATATTAGGTTGTGCGCGGATTACGGCCGTGAGCAAATTTGGGGGTATCAGCGGGTTTGGGGAGCACGTCGGTTTGTCAGAGCGTGCGGATCTGTCTACAATCTCCCATCATTTTCCTAAGCTCCAGGGAATAAACTCCTAACCTACTCAACCTTTCCCCACAACTCAGGTGCCCAATTCCCAGCAACATTCCTGTAAATCTCTCTGCACTCTTTCAATCATATTAATATTTCCCTCAAGGTAGGTAACAAAGGCTACACAAATGAGGCTCGCCACATCTGACACAGTTTCGACATACCATACCATGTCTGTACTCAGAACTTCGATTTATGAATGTCAATGTGCCAAAAGCTCTCTATACCACCCTGCCTGCCTGTGACACCACAGTCAAGTCATTATGAATCTGTATTCCCAGATCCCTCTCTCCTACCGCATTCCCCGTTGCCCAAATGATCACCTGATTTGTCCACTCAAAGTGTAACATCTTACACTAGTCTGCATTAAAATTCAGCTGCAATGTTTCAGCCCATTTTTCCATCTAGTCCAAATCCCCGGGAAAAATTGACAGCCTTTCTGTGTGTCTACTATACAACGCAATCTGGATGACATCCACAAATTTGATGCAGTTTATCACATTATCATTCAGTTTGTTGATATGGATGACAAACGACAACATCTCTGCGCCTCTCCACAGGTCACAGGCTTCCAGTCAGAGAGGCGACTATTTAGTTCCGCACTTTGTCTCCTCCAATTCTGTCTACCTCATTCTGAATGCTTAGCGACGCAACCTCTGTACCAAGGGAGCTTGTCAATGGCCTTGCGAAATTACCTGCAGAACACACCCACTGCCTTTCTTCCACCAGATTTCTCAGTAAACACCTCCAAAGACTCTGTAAGTTTGATTAGACATGGACGTACCACGCGCAAAGCCATGTTGACTATCCCTAATCAGTCACTGGCTCTCTAGTTACGTATATAGCCGGTTCCTTAGAATAACTTCCAATCGCTTTCTGACTAAATATTTGTTGAGAGTTTCGCTCAGTGCTAGCAATCCGGACTGGCCAAACAGAATAGTCACAGAAACAGCAATGAAGAATCCTCCAGCATTCGTGTGCGCCGGTATTCCTCTGTCTCCACCAGGAACTTGCAGAGCTCACTAGCGAAACCGAGTGGAAGCGACCGACACGATAATGGAAGTTGTGACCACCGCCAGGACCAACACTAAAACTGGTTTCAGCCGAGAGCCAAGAGAGTTGGAGAAGCTTCATTACTGTTCTAAGCTCCTCATCTTCCGACACCCCCCAAACAGGCCGATACCTATATATCCATGGACACTCCATATCAGCCCACAATCCGAATCTATCAGCATCCGCAAGAGCGCACACATCCTTATCGGGTGATACCCCAAATCCACATCAGATTATCCCAGGGCAAGAATCAGAACAAAGTGATCTCAAAATGGAGGGCTGCAAGCGCCGTCTTTTAAAATGGCCTCCTCCATCTTCAAGCACATGGCAAGAGCGAAGTTAAAAGTTCAAAGTATATTTATAATCAACGGAAGTATAAATTGTACAATTTTTATATTCATCACAACCCAGGATCTGCTGACACTCTCGAATCTGCGCTCATCTCCAAATACGCGTACACCCCTCTCATTCACCTTGAACCTACCCCCTCTCACCGTCAATGCATGCCCTCTGGTATTAGTCATTTCAACCCTGGTAAACGGATACATTTTGTCAACTCTATCTGTGCCTCTCATAATCTTATAAACCTCCATAAAATATCTCCACAACTTCCAACGCTTCAAACGAAACAACCCAAGTTTATCCGAACTCTCGTGATAGCACATGTCCTCTGAACTAGGGCAGCATCCTGGAAAATGTCTTTTGCACCGTCTCCAAAACCGCAACATCCTTCTTATTGTGATCAGAACCTGTCCAATACTCCGGATGTGGCATAACCAGAGTTTTATACAGGTGCAGCGTAGTATCATGACTTTTGAACTCAGTTTCTGGTCTACCAAAAGCATAAATTCCAGAAGCCTTCGTAACCACCACATCAACCTGTACAGCCACTTTCAACGAGATATTGGTTTGGATACCAATATCTCTTTGAATAGCAACACTGATAAGGATGTTGCCTTTAACAATGTGTTATCTCCTTGCATTTATCGTAGTTAACTCCCACCTGCCATTGCTCAGCCTTTATCTACAACTGATATATATCATTCTGTATTCGTTGCCAGTCTTCTGCACAATCCAAAGCTCCACATATCTTGGTATAATCGGCAAATTTACCAACCCACCCATTTGCATCTTCATCCAGGTCATTTATGTGCATCACAAACAGCAGAGCTCCCAGTACAGATCCCTACAGAACACCTCTAATTACAGGCTTCCGGCTCCAATAAGTCGCTTCGTTCACTACACTCTGTCTTCTGTGTGTAAACCTATAATTTTATTCAGAGACTCGTGGATGGCTGGTAAGGTGGTAGAAGTAAATTCATGAGAGGTTCTGAAGAGACGCTTTGGATCGGCAAATGGATGTCAGAAAGTTGAGGGATATGAACATGGTGTAGGTAGGAAGGATTAGTATTTGGGTATTTTGATTTGCTTTTGAGCTGGCTCGGCACAGCATTGTGGGCCGAATGCCCTGTTCCTGACTGTACTCTTCCATGTTCCATGTGTCGAGTAAAACATAAACCATTTGTCTGTTCCCACCTGCTCACCACAGTGTAATAGTTATGTTGGGCTTATGCGGGCAGAGGGAAAACCTTTTCTTTCTCCCTAGGCCTCCTGCCCATGATCCTCTCATATCCATTTTGCCAATCGACTGTCCAGCTCTTGGCTCCATCCATCCCCCTCCTGTCTTCTCCTATCATTTCGGATCTCCCCCTCCCCCTCCCCCTTTCAAATCTCTTACTAGCTCTTCTTTCAGTTAGTCCTGACGAAGGGTCTCGGCCCGAAATGTCGACTCTACCTCTTCCTAGAGATGCTGCCTGGCCTGCTGCGTTCACCAGCAACTTTTATATGTGTTGCCGGAAAATCTTCGCTCTTGTGCTTCTTGATTTCGTCTCTCGATATTCAGTATCACTCAAACCTGCCACTTTGCTCTGGCCCACATTTGACCACTGTCTTATTGGGATCTTCCTCGTCTTCACACAAATTTTCAGGTTTATGTTTACGAATGTGCTGAGGTGATAGGATTACGACTTGTGATTGAAGTGGAGGATAATGTTGGATTGTAGGGTATGAGTGTCGTGGTGTGGGTTAGGTTTTATGCGGGTGTGTAGGAGGGGAGTAGGTGTTAGTTTATGGGTAAGGTTGGGAGATGGAGATGCAGCCTCCACGTGGGGAGAGAGCGGGATGGGTGAGACCTTGTATAAAGTGAGCTTGTTCGTGAGGCTGTGCCCAGCTTTAGTCGGGCTGCAGTCCGGTATATTTGGATTGTGTGCACTTGGACGTTAGTATTAGCGTTAATGGTAAGGTTGGGGATGCACATCTGAGGCTGGGGGAGACAGGGTTGCGGAGTTTAGTTTCGGGCGGAATGAGGGGCTCTGGCAGATAGGGTTGTGAAAAAAAAATAACCTGGCCCACTCCTTTCATTAAACTGGTCTAATAACATTTGTCTTAATTAACCTGGTGTGTATTGGAACGCGTCATCAGTAACGTAAACTGGAGTCTTAGGGTAATTCAGGTCCTTAATCAGTAGACATCTGCACCAGGGCGACCCAGCAGTGTTGATCAGGCCAGGCTTGTGATATTCTCATGGACAAAGATAATGAAAACCATGTCATCTCTAGTTTAAGGTGTTTCAGACTTCTTAATCTGATTTTATTTAACAAATTAGGTAGAAAAATGCTTAGAGGCCTAGTAATACTTCATCTCAAAGTGAGATGTAAATTTACCTGTTTTAAATTTACAGTCATCTTTATTTTGCATCTGGGTGTGTGGGATTGCCTTTTTTAAATTGACAGGATTTACTGGAGATTCAGTGTCACTGCACCCTGTCAATTAGAGTTTAGTGGTGACTTGTTTTCTCTGGCTCCAGCTTAACTAATAGGACCCCTCTCGCCTTCTTGCCTTCTCATGGGCATTTTCACGGGCGGTTCGTGGACCAGGAAAATGAAGAACGTGTCACTGTTTGGCTCGGTTGCGATGATGCGGGCAGTGGGAAAATCATCCCTCTTGTGCTTCTTGATCTCTTCACTCGAGATTCAGTATCACGCAATCCTGCCACTTTCCTCCGGCCCATGCATGAGAGTTAGTTCAGATTAGGATTTAGAGACCGTAAGACCATAAGATATAGGAACAGAAGTAGGGCATTTGTCCCATCGAGTCGGCTCCCCCATTAAATTATGGATGATGCAATTCTTCCAGTCATCCCCACACCCCTGCCTTCTTCCCATGCCCTTTGATGCCCTGGCTAATAAAAACCTATCTATCTCTGCCTCAAATGCACCCAATGTCTTGCCGCTCGAGGCAACAATTACCACCCCCCGGCTAAAGCAATTTCTCCGCATTGCTATTCTAAATGGACGTCCCACAACCCTGAAGTCGTGCCTTCATGTTCTGGACTCCCTTACTATGGGGGGGGGGGGGGGTGAAACTTTGTTATATCTAATCTGTTCAGGCCTTTTAAAATTTGTAATGTTTCTATGAGATACCTCCTCATTCTCCTGAACTCCAGCGAATACAGACCAAGAGCTGCCAGACGTTCCTCATATGGCAAACCGTTCATTCCTGGAATCCTTGTCGTGAATACTCTCTAAACCCCCTCCAATGTCAGTATATCATTTTTAAAATAAGGAGCCCGAAACTGCACATAATACTCTAAGTGTGGTCTGAGGAATGCCTTGTAGAGCATCAACATCGCAGCCCTGTTCTTATATTCTGTGCCTGCAGAAATGAATGCCAACGTTGCATTTGCCTTATTTAGCACCGACTCAACCTGGAGGTTAACCTTTAGGGTATCCTGCACAAGGAGTCAAAGTCCCTTTGCATCTCCTCATTTTCAATTCCCTCCCCATCTAAATAATAGTCTGCCCGTTTAATTCTTCCACCGAAGTGTATGGCCATACACTTTCCAACATTGTGTTTCATTTGCCACTTCTTTGCCCATTCCCTTAAACTATCTATGTCTCTTAGGGAGAATTTAAGGTACAGGGATCTGCGGATTTAGATTTCAGATTATGATTTATGGTCAGGCATGTGAAGTGTTTCAGGTCTCATTTCCGTTTCGGGACGGGAATGTGGCTGGGATGGACGTCATATTATGTTTAAGATCAGGGATGTGGGAGGTAGCGGTCAGATTGGCGATAGGGTACATGGTTGTGGTGGGCTAGCTGTCTGGTTAGCGTTTATGGAAAGGGAAGAGTGGTGCAGGAGGTCAGATTAGATTAGAGTTTAGGTTCAGAAATGTGAGGTGTTGATAGTCAGATTAAGGTTAGGGGCAGTGATGAAGGGATTTAGAATTCAGTTTAGGATTTATGGAATGAGATGTTTGAAAGTTAGTTTTCATATTAGGATAAGGGGCGGTAATGTAGGAAGTTACAGTGCAGATTAGGATTCGGGGGTTGGGATGGGATTGTCGTAAGGGTGGCGGTGGGAGCGGACCGAAATGCCAGACACAGACACTGAAGTACTAGGAACAGGACTCGGAGTGTAAAGAAAGCAAGGGAAGTGGGGAAGAAAGGATACTGACATTGACGCAGGCCCTGGACGAGACTAGGATGCAGGGGCCTGGGCTAGGACATGGACAAAAAACACTGAACCCGAACAAGGAACTAGGACCAAGGAGCCTAGACTAGTGACACGGAACTCCAGAACCAGAGGCTGGACAAGGACCCAGAACCTGGGTCTTGACGCGGAATCGAAAGCCAGGTCAAGGCAAGGAGTCGGGACGAGGATCTTGGCAAGGAACGGACGTGTCTACAGAACAGGAGGTGGAACTCCTGCACAGGACGAGGCACATGGATAGGACGAAAACGCAAAGCCTTGACATGGACAGAACGAATCTCTCTGACGTGGCTCGGACATGACAAGGCTCTTGGACGTGGCTCGGAAAGGACGAGAGACTCCTAGACAGGACGAGGGAACCTCAGCACCGGACTGGGCGAGCTACTCCTGGGCTGGACAAGGCACAGGGACAAGGCGAGAACATGAACCCTTGACTTGGTCGAGGGAGAACAGGAACGCAGAGCCTTGGTCGAGGGAGAAGAGGAACGCAGAGCCTTGGTCTTGGCAGACAGAAACGGAGAATACAGAGCCTTGGTCTTGGCAGACAGAAACACAGAATACAGAGCCTTGGACTTGGCAGACAGGAACGCAGAAAACAAAGCCGGGACGGTTCCATGGGAAAAGGACGTAGGGCCGGGACTCATACACAGAAATATGAACACGACGAGACAGATCCAAGCACTAGGTAGCCGAAAACGGCCGGACCTACGTCACGAAGGCGTGGACACAGAGACGGATGTCAACACAAGGTCGCGGCAAACGGCCGGACCTACCTAGCGAAGGTGTGGCCACAGTGTCAATTCCCAACACTAGGTAGCGGGAAACGGCCGGAACTACCAGTTGAGGCGTGGATACAGAGACGGTTCTAAACAACGAAAGACAGTTCCTTATCTAGTCACGGCAAAGTTCCGGTCTTGTTTTGGCGCTAGAACTTGACAGCGATACAGGCAAGGACGCAGGCGAGGTTGCAGCCAATTCTTCAGGGACAAGTCTTCAGGCAGAGGGTGCAGGCAAGGCTTCAGGCAGAGGTTGCAAGCTGGGCTTCAGGCAGAAGGTTGCAGGCTGGCATTCAGGAAGAGGCTGCAGGCAAGGCTTCAGAAGGAAGAGGAAGGGAAGGGAAGGGAACAGATCAGCCACTGAAGCTGAACCCAGGAGCTTATTACGTAGCCAACCGAAAATGAGAAATCCTGTGTCTCAATAAGGCCAACAGCAGGTCAAGGGAAAACCGGAAAACCTGGAATCAGGGTCGATGGACCGGACCGTGAACAGGAATGTGGACTTCATGGACCGGACCATGGCGTATCCCCCCTATATAGGAGCCTCCTGGGTACCGAACAGGCTCTCCAGGGCAAAAGACAACACGGGAGGGTGGGTCGGGGGGCATTCAACAGGAAGGAACCCAGGATAGCAAGAGTAAAATGACCGTGTCTGTATTGCTGGGTCCATATTGGACTGGACTGTTCTAACATAAGGGAGGCGCTGGGAGCGGACCCAAATGCGAGACACAGACACAGAAGTACTAGGAAAAGGACTCGGAGTGTTAAGCAAGCAAGGGAAGTGGGAAAGAAAGGACGCTGGACATTGACACAGTCCCTGAACGAGAGTAGGATGCAGGGCCTGGGATAGGACATGGACAAGAAACGCGGAAACCGGACAGGGAACTAGAAACAAGGAGCCTGGACCAGTGACACGGAACGTCGGAACCAGAGCCCGGACAAGAATCCAGAAACTGGGTCTTGGTTGGGATTTGGAACCTGGGTCTTGACTCAGAACCGGATCCCGGGTCTAGACTAGGACTCGGGACTGGGATCATGCCAAGGACATGACGTGGCTACAGAACAGGGCGTGGAACTCCTGCACAGGATGACGCACATGGACAGGACGAGAACGCAAAGCCTTCACTTGGACAGGACGAGTTTCTTGGACCTGGCTTCGACAGGACGAGGTTCTTGGACGTGACGTGGGCAGGACGAGAGACTCCTGGACAGGACGAGAGAACCTTAGCACAGAGCGGGGGAACCCCAGCAGAGGGCTGGGCGAGGCACATGGAAAAGACGAGACCATGAACCCTTGACTTGGTCGAGGGAGAGACAGGAACGCAGAGCCCAGAGCCTTGGTCTTGGCAGACAGGAATGCAGAAAACAGAGCCTTGGTCCTGGCAGACAGGAACGCAGAAAACAGAGCCTTGGTCTTGGCAGACAGGAACGCATAACACATAGCCGGGACCCCCCTCCCCCCCATGGGAACAGGGCGTAAGGTTGGGACTCATACACAGAAAGCTGAACACAACGAGACAGTTCGAAACACTAGGTAGCGGCAAACGTCCGGACCTACCTAGCGAAGGTGTGGACACAGAGCCAGTTGCCAACACTCGGTAGCGGTAAACGGCCGGATCTACCTAGCGAAGGCGTGGACACAGAGACAGTTCCAACTCAACGATAGACATTTCCTTATCTTCCACAGCAAGGCACCGGTCTCGCTCCCGTAGTTGAACTTGACAAGGTTGCCGGCGAAGGTAGCAGGCGAGACCCCAGGCGAAGGTAGCAGGCGAGGCGTCATAAGGATGGGGAAGGGGAGGGAACAGTCCAGCCTCAGGGTAAAGGCAAAGACGGCCTGGCTTACCCAACGGAGGCCAGGACAGGAAGGGACAGATCCAGCCGTAGGGTCATGGCAAAGCCGGCCTGACTTACCCCACGGAAGCGAGGACGGGATACTGACGAGACGAACCAGCAACCACACTCAAATCCAGGGCCACTT